>NC_084606.1:20177209-20483876 GCF_033807715.1 Cololabis saira | reverse complement strand
ATTAAACTATGTTGTTTTGCTATGCCTTTGTTTGGTCTATATTAAGGTCTGCTTTTTTTCTTTTCCTGTCTAAATCCATATTTTGTGATTTTATTGTCCATTTTGTTTGTGTATGAAATCTGATATACAAATAAACTCTACTGGTCTTTTGTCAAAAATCAATACCCTTCACATCTTTTTCTAAAGTCCCCTTGGGTGTTGCAGAATTCCTTCAAGCAGATGTTGATCATTTTTCAAGAAGCAAAGATGTGCAGTATGAAATAAGATGTTAAGAGTACACAAACTTCATCTACGTTTCAATAAATAAAATACAATGTGCTTTTGTTGATAACATACAATTAAAATTTCCCATGTGATTATTGAAATCACCCATTAAAAGTTCACTGTGCTGCTGAAAAAAGTAAACAAACTGATAGAATAATTACTCCAATGAATGCCAATCAAAGTGAGTAGTTTGTACATCTGGAGTCTAATTAATGAAATGAGTTTGGAGGTGTGGTTTAGAGATTTGACTTGAGCTGATTTTAAAAAGTCCACATTTTAAGTTTGCTGTTAATAAGGAGCGTCGAAAGTTGATCTGCCTAAGGATGGAAAAGGTTACAAAGAAATCTGAAAGAGAACCTACAAGTAACATCTAAAGACCTGATGACATCACTGGGACTGGAAAAGATTTCTGTTCATGAATCTACCAAATATAAGTAATCAAACAGGCAAAGTGTTAATGACAGAAGCTGCTACTCTCCAAAGATCTACTGCGTGACTGACAGTTGCCAAGGACCACCTTGATAATCTGCACCGCTACTGGGAAAATGTTTCATGGACTGTTGATGCAAAGGGTTGAATTGTTTGGGGGGAAAACTCAACACGATGTACGTTACAAAAAGGGCACAGCTGCCCAACGTCCAAACATCCCCCCAACTATGAGGTATGATGGAAGGAGCATCGTGATTTGGACTTGCTGCGCTGCCTCAGGGCCTGCGCGACTTTCCATCGTCAAGAGGAAACTTAATTTCTAAGTTAACAAATATGTCCTACAGAAGAACATGAGAGTGGCTGTCCAGCAGCTGAATCCAGGTGTGGGTGATGCAGCAGGACAATGACACCGAACTTTGGAGTAAATCCCACTCAGAATGACTTCAGAACGGAAATATCGGCCTTTTGGAGATCCTAGATCCTAATGCTGTAGCGATGCTCTATAATAACTTATAAACCCCAAGTGATCGCTTACTTTTTCCTCCAGCGCTCTGAAAGTGTAATATGTGTAATTCTTCAAACATAAGTGGACATTTGGTTTTCTCATAACAGGTTTATTCGCAGCTCAAGCTTCAAATTTCCCTGTGAAAACTAATGACAAAGAATTAATCAAAAATAAAGTTAACTTCATCCATGTGAATTAACATTTTACCAAAGTAAAACAGAAAATATCTTGGCTGCAAACTGCAACAGAGTCTTTAGAAGTTCTTTCATTATAAATTTAAGCCCTTAAAAACTGCCATATGTTCAATAAAGAGACAAACTGTTAGAATTATCTGTATTTTCATCTAACGTTTTTCTATTATTGTGACTTAGATGGATATCATATCGTATTGTACAGCAAATTAATGCAGAAAATCTATTGCATACTTTATTTGCATACTTCTCCCTGCCACTGAGTTTCATAATTATGATAATAAAATAAAAAATCCAATACACTTATATGAGGGATAATGTTTGACATACGTCACTCCATGTCCTTGACTGCAGGTCGTGAACGTCTGTCAGGGATCTTGGGGGTGAGTGCAGAGCAGGCAAGCCGATTCCAGGACACCTTCCTCCAGACCTACAGAGCCATCCAGACCTTCATCCAGAGAACCATCCAGCAGAGCCACAAACGAGGTCTGCACACATTTCCTCCGTTTCCCTAAACATTTCTAAATATCTGCTCAATCAGATCGCTTTTACAAGATGAAAGTTAATCAGACGTACTTTGTTAAACCCAAGGGGAAGTAGGTTAAAATAAAAGATTAACTTTTAATTAGTAGTTAGCAATATGTCCCTGGAAATATCACAAAAATACTGTAGTGTGCATATGTCTAAGTAAAAGCCTGACATTTTGACATTAACTATGCACCTTGATGGGTTTTATTTTTATTTTTTTGTCCACACAAGCACCCACATCTCTTTGGATTTATGTGTTTGCTTGAAGATGTAGAAGATGTGCTTGCACTGGCAGGAATGAGACAAACTGCCATGGGTCAATACTTGAAGGGGGCGGATGGGAGGGAGTATAGCAGGGCGGTGATGGTTCAGACAGGACAAGACTCTATTTATATTCTGACTGAAGTGCCAACACAGCACACCTGAGACTTGGAACATGCTCACACGAAATAGTGTAAATTCTGCACTATAACCTTTACTGTACACAGTGGACCGGCAGCAGAATGACATCAGAATGCACCAAACGACTTCCTCCAACCTTCACTGAGAATCCGAAGGACCTGAAACCCTCTCAACTTTATCTTATACGCTCTGTATTGGTTCCCATAATAAAAACTCAAGCTAGTCAAACATTGATTCATTAAAAAACTGAGAAAGATATAGTTTTATCATAGTGTCGCTTCAGTTACTTTCACGCCAGCTGCATCAGCAAACACCTGATCTGCACTGACATCACCCACAGCAACATTATCCCTGGAGACACACCCCACTTCCTGTTCATCGCCATCTCCTTTCTCTGGAGACAGTTTCTTAATCGAACTGTTGAAATAATGCTGCTCACGGGTCACAGAGGCCTGCTCGACCTCAGAGCCAGAGAGCGATGATGCACCACATAGTCAGATTTAGCTCAGCTCGTAGTGATGCTCCCGTCAGAAACCGTGCTGGGGTGTGTCTGCCCCTTTTACTGGCTGTCTCAGGCGCTGCACTGTGACTCAGTCAGCAAGGATTAATATGCGCTATGGCGTCTTGTCCACCCTGCACCAAGTTTATAGTTGGTGTCTGATGGAGCGATATTTTTGTGCAGAAGAACGGTTTCTGGCAGGGAAGGAAGGGGTGAGGTGAATAGTGCAAGCTCAGCTATTGTCATATTTGTTGAAAATATATTGAAAAGGGAAATGTAAAGGTGAGGGCCAGCGTCACCGTCGGGTTGCAAAGGCAGAGGGAAGAGAATAGATGACAGAATGTGTGTAGTCATAGAGTAATAGAGGAAACTGGCAGAATAATGACAAAAACAGGAATAATTTGATAGTTTGTCAAACAACTGCACTTCTTTGAACAGTTCACACTATTTGACACCCACTGCCTTTAATGTAAAGAGATGAAAGCACCGCTTTGGGTAAACCTCTACTATTGTTCTTTATATAACACACATGTCAGAGAGGATGAACACTGCCCCATCCCTTTTAAGAATGTCTGAGACAAAAATGAAAACAAATGATTGTCTTTCTTTCTTTCACTGCAGCACAAACCCATTTTGGTACTGATGCACCGTTAAAATGTTCTTGTGTAAGTGAAATTTGATACTGTGATGTATCTTGAGACTCATACCGACAGCAAAGCCTATCAGTTATCAAAATGAAGATTTTTTTTCATTTAATTTTGCCTGCTTATTTTAGCCTTTAGATTCCCGCAAAAGCAGATAAAATAAATGTATTTACATTTGAGCATTTCATGAGACAAAACCCCAAAGTCTTCAGCAGACACATTTTATAGATTGTGTACATCACAGGAGGCAATTTCAAATTATTTTATAGAGAAAGTTTTTACCAGTAAACAATACAGCTTATTTTGTTGTTTTTGAGTCTTTTCAAGACAAAAGGAAAACAATATTATACCAATAATGCACATCAAGACAGCAGAAACACAACAAAAAATATACAGACGATGAAGGGTTGCCAATCAATTTCAAACCTTAAAAACAATCAATATCGTAACATATATCCTAAAAGGTCATGTTGTCTAGTTAAGTGTAAAAAATCAGCATTTTACATAAAGAAATTAGGATTAAAACCCACATATCGAGAATTACAGTAGTCTAATGACGTGGTTATAAATCAATGTATGATGATTTCAGAACCATGAAAAGATAAATATATTTTTGGCCAACAGTCTTAACTGGGAGAAGCAGTTTCATTTGTTTATTTTGTTGTTGTTTTGAACTGATCTGTTTAATTTAAATGTCACCCAAGTTTTGTCAGCACAGTACTCCAGCTGATCAAAAAGCAATTGTACTGTTGACAATTGTTTCTTATAACTTAAGTTTAAAATGTACCTTGCTCTTGTTTTTCAAGTCCATGCTTCACCATAAATTCTTTTTGCTTTTGCTTTAAATGAAAAGAAAAGTCAGTCAGAAGTTTCTCCTGTTCTGCATCCCTGGTTTGCTGCATAGAACAATCATAGGTTTCATTCAAACAGATATTTCTAAATCTTAAATGGTCTATTGTACTTCTGTAAAACCATAGTAAAAAGTTCCCCATCAAATTTGGTGCCTATTTATCCAAGCAATGAATCATAAAACAGCCTGAAAATGAAAAGAGTTGCCCTCCGAAGCACCATGCCGCCATTTGTGGAGAGAAAACAGGCCCACGAGGTGTAAAAAAAAAAAACACTAATTTCCCTACCTGTCAGTTGTTAGAAACACGTTTTGTATTTCCTGTGTTATTACTGACACAATGAACGTGGCAGGCCACAGTCGTTGGGGCCCATAACAAATATCACATTCCTGCCGTAAAGGTCACACGGATGTGTCACAGGTCAACTCACAAAGAGCACAACGTTTGTATTTGTTACTCTCTGTTGTACTCTCATTTCTTATGCATTAATGCTTGTGTTCATGATTGTGTGTTCTGGGAAGAGGGTCATTCAGGTTTCATGCCCTGCCTGGATTAACTCATAGTAAGGGATACATGAGGGATTAAGCTGTAAAGCCCGCTCCATTGTCCGCAGGGTGGAATGTACTAGTCATCCTTGTGTGTGTGTGTGTGTGTGTGTGTGTGTGTGTGTGTTTTGCAAATCTGCATATGATAGTGTGTGCTTGTGTGCTATGTATCACATAACTGGACATGCTTGTTTTAACATTCTTTGTGTTTTTGTTACCCTTACTGGTCATGTGATTATCTCTTTGCTTTTGTATGTGAATAGTTGAAATACCAGAGTTTGGTGTTTGCACGTCGCACGCATGTGTGAGGGTATGTGTGTGTCACTCTAAGTGAGCTTTTACCGTAATCGTCAGTACTGTTTTGCCAGCAAACAGTTTTTCATGAAACTGTTATCCTGGAATCAAACTCTCCGGTTTGTTCAGCGGGATGTGGATGACCCAAAGTGAAACGTCTCCGTGGAGACGCTGATGCCTCAGGCAATAAAAAGGCTTTCTTTCACAAAATTGTTCTTTAAGTCGTTTTTATGGCTGACTCTTGCTTTGGTGTTTTGTTTTCTTTTTTAAAGAACAAAAGCCATGTAAAACATGTGGGTTTTGCTGGAATAATCAGCGCTTTTATTTAATTGTGTCTGAACAAACTCAAATCATGAAATAAAAACCAATTCAGATGTTCAGCCTTCTGTTTTCCTTGTAAATGACTGACTTTTCCCTGCTGTATATCAGCATTAAGAAAAGGAAGTGTGTCTTGAAGATGTTGATGCAACATCTGTGTAGCTTTAGGTATAAAGGTAAAACTCATATGTTGTACAAGCTCATAATAAGTTTAGTAGAACTCAAAAAACACTTACAAATCTCTTTGTGCTTATCTGCCTTTAACTGGTAAAAGTACACTTAGATTATAAACAGCATAGTTATGAATATTGATGAATCTCTTGTAAAACTGACGGTTCAGTAACTAATGCGTCCCCATATCAGTTTAACTGACCAAGACACTGTATTTTACTATGTGGATATAGGAATGGGCGATGGGCGAATGGGCGAAACCGTAAAAAAAATTCCCCACGGTAAGAATTTGTCATCTCGCGGTAAAAGCGATAAATTCCTGTTAGTGATGTTTTTGTGTAAAGCTGATTTATGGTTCTGCGTTAAATCCACGCACAACGTATGTGAAGGAAGGAAGGAAGGAAGGAAGGAAGGAAGGAAGGAAGGAAGGAAGGAAGGAAGGAAGGAAGGAAGGAAGGAAGGAAGGAAGGAAGGAAGGAAGGAAGGAAGGAAGGAAGGAAGGAAGGAAATGAGCCAGAAAGAAAGAAAGAAATGAGCCTGAAAGAAAGAAAGAAATGAGCCTGAAAGAAAGAAAGAAAGAAAGAAATGAGCCTGAAAGAAAGAAAGAAAGAAATGAGCCTGAAAGAAAGAAAGAAAGAAAGAAAGAAAGAAAGAAAGAAAGAAAGAAAGAAAGAAATGAGCTTGAAAGAAAGAAAGAAAGAAAGAAAGAAAGAAAGAAAGAAATGAGCCTGAATGAAAGAAAGAAAGAAAGAAAGAAAGAAAGAAAGAAAGAAAGAAAGAAAGAAAGAAATGAGCCTGAAAGAAAGAAAGAAAGAAAGAAAGAAATGAGCCTGAAAGAAAGAAAGAAATGAGCCTGAAAGAAAGAAAGAAAGAAAGAAATGAGCCTGAAAGAAAGAAAGAAAGAAAGAAAGAAATGAGCCTGAAAGAAAGAAAGAAAGAAATGAGCCTGAAAGAAAGAAAGAAAGAAAGAAAGAAAGAAAGAAAGAAATGAGCCTGAAAGAAAGAAAGAAAGAAATGAGCTTGAAAGAAAGAAAGAAAGAAATGAGCTTGAAAGAAAGAAAGAAAGAAAGAAAGAAAGAAAGAAAGAAAGAAAGAAAGAAAGAAAGAAAGAAAGAAATGAGCCTGAATGAAAGAAAGAAAGAAAGAAAGAAAGAAATGAGCCTGAATGAAAGAAAGAAAGAAAGAAATGAGCCTGAATGAAAGAAAGAAAGAAAGAAAGAAAGAAAGAAAGAAAGAAAGAAAGAAAGAAAGAAAGAAAGAAAGAAAGAAAGAAAGAAAGAAAGAAAGAAAGAAAGAAAGAAAGAAAGAAAGAAAGAAAGAAAGAAATGAGCCTGAAAGAAAGAAAGAAAGAAAGAAATGAGCCTGAAAGAAAGAAAGAAATGAGCTTGAAAGAAAGAAAGAAAGAAAGAAAGAAAGAAAGAAAGAAAGAAAGAAAGAAAGAAAGAAAGAAATGAGCCTGAAAGAAAGAAAGAAAGAAAGAAATGAGCCTGAAAGAAAGAAAGAAATGAGCTTGAAAGAAAGAAAGAAAGAAAGAAAGAAAGAAAGAAAGAAAGAAAGAAAGAAAGAAAGAAAGAAAGAAAAATTCCCATTGATTACGTTTAGTAGCATTTAGTATTCTTTTAGAGCAGTGTTTTGGGGGCTCCAAAGACTGAATGTGGTGATAGATTTATAGTTAAAAAGATGGAGTTGAATTGGGTTTTTTTTTATTGTCATTTTTATCGTTATCGGGATAAATGCCAGAATTTATCGTGATACATTTTTTAGTCAATACCGCCCATCCCTATGTGGATATATAGTGTGCTCATAATAATGACTGGTGGCGTCATAAATATCTTGTATCTTTTGTCTAGGCTATGTGCTTTCTGTCATGGGTCGTCGCCGAAACCTCCCCAACATCAACTCCACAGACTGGGGCGTCCGAATGCAGTCTGAGAGGCAGGCCGTCAACTTTGTTGTGCAGGGTACGGTCACTTTTGAATGCCTTTACGGTTATTTATTTCACTTCCACTATCACTATATATGTGTATGTATATAGTATTTATACATCAAACACATATACATATATGTTTATGTAATGAAACCAAATAGGAATATTATTAAATCATAAATGAAGAATTGTAAAATCTTATTTAAAAGCTAAATTAAAAAGTCTCGAGTCACCTTTTAAAATAATCCAGACTTCCAGCGGTTCTGTCCAAACGTGGAGCGTAATAGTAGAAGGAGGCTTCACCGTGTGTTTTTGTTTTTACTCTATGAACAGTTAAAAATGTTCCACCACAACACCAGAAGTTTTGTAAACTAGTAAATGGATCTTAAAATGAATATTGAAGGCGACAGGTAGCCAGCAAAGAGTTTTAAAATTGTTATAATATGTGCTCTCTTTCTTGTTTTAGTCAAACATGCTGCAGTCGCAGGGTTTCTCCAAAGGTTGCCATGTAGCTCAGAACCCATTCTGAGTTAAAAGAATCCATGTTTTGGGTTCATGACATTTTCATTAATTCCTGAAGGACTCAAATTTCTAAATGTGCAATTTAGAAGTTGCCATCATGTCGATTTATCACCTCTGCATGTACATTTTTTACATTTGAAAGTTTTGATGTAATTAGGCAAATTACCACACTACATTAAATTGCATTTAATGTAAAGCATATTTATGTTTTTTTTTGTGTGGGGCAGTTTTCTTAAAAAATGCATTCTAGCAGTTGTGTGTACCGTATTTTCTGGACTATAAGCCGCTACTTTTTTCATAGGTTTTGAACCATGCGGCTTATACAAAGGTGCGGCTATTCTGTGGATTTTTCTTCCACCGCTAGGGGGAGTGCTAACCAGAATTAGAATAAAAACTAAGACAAAATAAATGCAAAGAAGAATACGCTACTTCTTTAGCAGATAGAAGTAGAAGCAGATTTCAAACAGATAAATAGATAAATAAATACCGGTTATTTTCTCTTGGTTCTGTCCAGTTTTAATCAGCAAAGTTGCTGCCGTGTTAAAAGACACTGATAGGAAAGGATCTATTTAGGTACAAACATGTACATCATTTACACTTCAAAATCGTTCTGTACATGTAGTAAATATCTAATCTAACAACATAAATATCTGCGGCTTGCATATCTTTTTTTTTTTTAAATAAAAGTGGGTGCGGCTTATATACAGGTGCGGCTTGTATATCTTTTTTTTATTGTTTTTTTAAAAATAGAGCGGGTGCGGCTTATAGTCCAGAAAATACGGTATTTGTGTTTTCTATCTGATTAAAGGTTCAGCGGCTGATCTCTGTAAGACGGCCATGATCAGAATCTTCAACCTGGTCTCCTCCTCCAGCTTTCTCTCTGCCAGGTACAAACACTAAACATGGTGCTGCAGAACTGAACAGGGACATATATTTATCACTGACAGCAGCAGTAACCACCCATGTTATACTCCTCTCTCTGCGTTCACTAAAGCCACCTGCCCAATACTTGATCTTGCTGTGTTGATGCAGACGAGCTTACCAGAACACATAAACAACACTCACTTCTCTGCCAGCCAGCTAAATTTGTTGAAATGAGGGAAAACTCCCAAGTAACATTCAGAAAGAGTAAACACAACTGAATCAGGAGCCAAAATATTGTAGAATTAGGTGTCAGTCAGTAGAGCAGTGTGCAAAGAAAAAGCTGTGACTGAGCTGAGAAATTCCCTGTGGTTTACTGATGAAGATAAAGCTGAGTTTTGTGCAACTGTAGGCTTCTTGCTCAGCTCCATGATGAGCTTCTGTATGAAGTGGAGGACTCCCAGGTGGAACAGTTTGCAGGTGAATTAACTGCATATACTTGTATATAAAAGTTGAAAATGTATTATGATTAATAAAAGTCATATGAAATATTTAAAACATTTGTTGGAAATTACCATATGGTTATTTAGGTTCATTTGCAGATGTGGTATAATAGCTGCCCACTGAATACCACTATATGTGTTATGTTCTTGGTATGTTGGTACGTGCAGGTCTGGTGAGAAGCACCATGGAGTCTCTGCAGCACATCGAGCATTTAGGACTCCATCTTAAAGTGAGTCAAGTGAAAAGAAGGGGCGATTAAAATCGAACAGGACTTTAAGGAAACATATTATGCCCTTTTTTTTGCAAGTTAAAATAATTTCCTGATGTTGTCATGTCATGAATGTGAAACACTTTAGTCAAGTTATAGAAAATGCAGTAGTTAGCCACTTTACTCAGGTGCTATTGGTACTTTTTGATATCTGTCTTAAGTGTTAACTTGCCCTGCTTCATGAATCTGCCCTTCATTATCTACAGAACTGAACCTGGTTGAAATGAGAAGTGAAAAGAGTGTAAAGAATCACTGGTGGCTACTGTGGATGTCTGACATGTCTACGCCTGTATGTAGAAACACTGACACCCTTTTCTTCTTCTGTGTGTGTTTCCTAGGTCCCCCTGAAGGTGGCAATCTCCAGTGGCAAGTCTTGGGGATCCATGTCTGAGCTTAACATCCCTCCCACATCTCCTCCTTAAGACCATATTTCTCCCCTTCCTCTTCTACTTCAGCTATGGATCTTAACTTCTTCTTTGTCACCGTCATCATATTTTTCCCTCTACCTTCTGCCTGTTATGTGCACTCCCTTCTAAGCTCCCTCGCTCTCTTGTTCCTTTTCTTCTTCTCTCTTAGCTTGTCCTGCATCCACATCTCTATGGAAACCAGGCAGCTGCAGCTCCCAGTTTTGCTTTCACTCTATCCGTATCCGGGGGCAACGGCAGTAGCCAGAGACTGGATTGCACCAGTTCCTCTTTTTTTTCTCTCCGCATCCTTGTCATCCTCCTCTCCTCCAGTTTTGCACCATCTTCTTCCGACCATAAATGTTTTCTATGTTGAAGTCAGAACGTAGTTTCCTGTTTGAGAAGGGGCTTGATATTCACTGGTTCATAAAATTGGATGTTTCTGTTTCAGCTGAACTTCTGTATATATAAAACATGGCAATACTCTGTTTTACACAAAAAATGCTTCATTTATGCTGAATAAAATGTGTGTGTTGATTCCAGCATTGACCTCTCCCACCTGTTTTTATCTCCGCATGTCTGGGATTCATCTGAATATCTTGAACTACTTTGTCTGCTTTGTTTTAGCATTTGTAGAATTTGTACGACAAATCACAATGATAATTTATTGCCGGTAAAGAATGATGGATGTAACAGACACCATGAAGCCGTGATATTTTCTGTTTCTGGTAACTGCCGGTCTGAGTGCATTTGCACGTCTCAAAGCAGATTATCTAATTTCCCTCAGCTGTGAGCATCCAGCTCTTCGTTCTCTCCTGCTAATCTTTGATCAGCTTGTTTGGCTCTAACCCACTCACCATTTTGATTTATTTGTCTTTCTTTCTGTCTCACACTCATATACACACACACATAGTCCACAAATCAGAAATACACATGCAGAGCACACATTCTCCAGCTTCGCAGCACACTGACTGAATGTCCTCGTGTCTGACAGCCAGTGAGACTCTATTTGCACTTTTCACACTGATCTGCAATTAAATCGCAAAAAAACTGAAACAACTATACGCCATGTGGCATTTAAATCAAAGTCTAACCCTTTTTAGAAATTTGAAATATATCCTCCTCTTGGAAGACAGTTATTTGACATGTCAGTGTTTAAATCAGAACAAATGTGGCACGTGGAATAATTAGCAGAGCTACTTGTGCTTAAATCTTGGTAGTTTCCTCAGCGTCACGGGCCCTCGTTGGTGCTGGACAGGCTTTTCTCACCAGGTCAGTATGAGCAGATCAGAGTCACTTCAATGCACAGTGTTATGGAAATCTGCCTCCCTATTCTTTCTTTGTGTGTTGGCTAGCACCCCCGCCCCCTGGAGGGGAGACATGAGGCTGGTGTGTGCACATTCAAGAAGGCTCTCAGCGCTTTTTGGACACGTGTTCAGAGCTGCTTGCAGGTAAATCATATGCCAACAAAACACTTTTCAGTTTGTTATGAACTGCTCGGACATCAGTTGATTTGAAGCCACTGCAGCAGCACTGCAGTATTGCCCCATGGTCAGAACAACATTGTTTTATTCATGTTTCCTTCCTATCTGACCAAATTAATATGCGCAACTGTGGATATCATTTTGGAAGTGTTCATGAACCTTCAAGCATTTTCATTTGACTGGGTGATGCCCTCGGTTTTATGGCCTGTGCCATCAACAGAAGCTGTTTTCAGACAGCACCTCCGAGGACTCAGTTGTCAAGGGCAACAGCATGTGCTTTCCCTTGCTGCCTTGAAATGTATAGGTGTAATTACACCCTGACGCACATATCCTTGTGGCTGAAAATGCTAACATTTATATTGCTTTATCTAATGCTTACCTCAGGTTTCTCTTAACTACCTCTCTCTTCTCTGCTTTTGAACAGTAACAAGAAAAAAAAAGTAAACAAACACATTTTACTGATGCGGCATGAAAAAGCTTAATGCAGCCTTTTTTTTTTAATTGATACAATATATTTACATCCATGTTTCAGTCATCATCATAATGCAAGAAACCCCATCTTTACATCTGTACAGTTTTCCAGTTGTAGTCAGTATAAAAGAAAGTTAAAAGTCACAATAATAGCAGTAATCCTGGTGTGATAATACAGCAGTCTTTCAAAGGAATGGACTAAAGGGAACTGAAAACCAGTGGACACCAAGAAAAAGAAAAAATGGCCACTGCAGTCTCACTGAGGTTTGGGCAGACTGGATGAACCAGATGTGCCTTTTGATTTATTGTCATCTCTTTTATGTCTGAGGGGATTCTTGTTGTCACCACACCACGGCTCCCCCATTACTGTATCCCTCTGCACTACGGTTTTGACCCTGCTTTACTCACGTTTGCATCCCTTCATGTAGCCTCAATGAGTTAATGGGCTTGTTGTGCTATTTATTCACTGCTCCACTTTAAATGCTAAGGGTCCCTGCTCTCCAATTCCTCGCCGTAGCCAATGCTTCCCTCCTGTTAGAGGTCCAATAAAACTGTCTTTGGCAATTTCACATACCCTTGCCCCTCAAGTCCTTCCATCTATCCATTAGTTTCCTCTTTGATTCCTTTATCATGGCCAACTGGTTGGACCAGTCTGCCTCCCACAGTGTGCCTGTCTATCAGCCTCCTACTGTGCTTTGTATAGCTTGGTTTCCTGGCAACGAACGACCACCATGACAAGGCTCCGTGGCAGCGAGTGCCTTTGCTCTGCAGCTGCTCGCTGTAGCTACACAGCTCAGTCCAGAGCTGCTGGCATCCATGGCCAGGGCTGGTGTGAGCTATTAGCTAACAGAGCTGCTGCCGGCGCAGTGCTTTAACTCTTAATCTTGAGAGCTCAAGCAGACAGGAGGGGGGGGGGGACGAGAAAGGCTGTGTCTGAACCAGTGCTGCTGGACAAAGACACCAGGTCTAAGATGGTGCACACTGTTTCCTCTGAAAGTGTTTGCTATCGCTCAGTGTGGGGTCGTGGTGATCGAGTGCAGATTAAGACACCTGCACTACAGTAGAATCTCTTTAAATCTTTTTTTAAAATATATTTTAAATCCACAGTTGTAGTTACAAAAGGAGTAAAAATAACCCCAATGCGCTATTTACAGTAAAATATACTTTACAGCTTTACAGTGATGAACTCGAAGAGTCAAAGAAGTACTTTGAATGTCATTTGCGTCACACTGACAGAGTTGCGGAGTTAAAGTTGCATTGCTTGTTCGTTGAAGTCAACCTGGTTGTTCAAACGCTCAGTTACGGGATTAATAGCAGAAAAGCATTTTCAGAGTGATGGCACCATTTTTCCCCCCTGTCAGCTTGAACTGCTCCTCTTTTCACATCCATTAACAGGTCTTCTTATTTCAAATATCTTTGACACATCTTTTAAAGAAAAATACAAAAAAACAAAACAAACAAACAAAAGAAACATTTTTACAAACTCCCCCATCAGGCTTTGATATAAGTTGTAATGTTACAATGCCAATATTTGATACAGTATGAGGGACATAATATCAGTGCAGCATTTTACGTTTTGTTTGAATTAAAATCAATGTAGATAATGTATAATTATTTTGTTGTTTTGTCTGTTTATACTTATTGCTTGATTCAATGGCACATGCACAGGATTTTGTTTCCAAATTATAAGTTGTTATAAGACTGTGTTCACCAAAATATAGCAGTGTCTGGAATAAAAATGCAGCAGGTACCACCCCCTCTAGCAAATTTCCACCTAACAAAAATAGCCATGGGTTGTAGTACGAATCATACATTATGATGTCATTTCCTGCAAAATACGCTTATGGTACGTACAGTTGATAATACAGGAGAAAGAGAAACTTCATCAATAATCGTCATAGGAAAAGTTTAAAAAAAAGAGATAAAAGAAAGAACGGAGAAAGCAAAAGAAAATGAAAAGTACCAGTACTGTACAGAAATAGCAAAACAAGACACAGTTGTGCTACAAGTGCTTATGCAGTCTTGGCACCTGTGGCCAAAGTCCAGAGTGAGTCCTTCTGTATTTGCCACAAGGGAGCAAAGTCCACACCGGAGGAAGAGAGAGAGAGGGAGTCCATGCTGTGGAGCTCTGTTTTGCTGCAGACCTCCTCCACCCCACACACCCCCTCTGTTAACTGCCAATGTGGCACATTCCTCCCTCGCCCTCCTCGTCATGTGGAACATTCCAGTCCACCACCATTTTCTGAGACATAAATGAGCTTCCATCAGGATCCAATCACACCAGCAGAGTTGACAGGTTGCAGTATATAAAACATCAGTTGAGATACAGCTATTTACAATTGCACAAAATGTTTAACATCTAATGGAGGGGTTAGTCATTTAATAAAAAGAACCAATGGCTACTCTTTACCCTCTTTCCACTGTTTTTCCTCGTTCACAAAGTAAAAAGCAACCAGAAAAGATTTAAAACAAGATGTTGGCAGTTTACATTCATGCCTATGAGCGTTTGCCCCCAATACTTTTGAGCATGGACATCATCAGAGTAACACGGCACACCCACAGGGTCTTTACATTTGTGCAGTTTGGAACGATAGGCTCCTCTTGTTTAGTTGAATCGAAGGAGAATTGACCATGATAAGTACTTACAGTTTGGTTTAATAATGACCAAAGCTTAAGGTTGCCAGGTAATATAAAAAAAAAAGCTTAAGTAGAAGCTTTAGCTTCCATCGCCTCACCATGTGCCTCTGTTGATGATCATTTCTCTGTACCAAAGTTCTCTAAACTAAAGGAGAGTTCCCTAACAGGAATTTACGCAGCATACCCTCGTCAACCCAATCCTTTAGGAAAGGATACTCTCTCTCAAACAAGAAAGAGGAATCCAAACAGAAAAAGTGTCAGGGTGCGTTTACACTCGGCATGTTTGGTCTCGATTAAAGTAAACTCCTGGTAGTGCGGTTCACTTGAACCTTGGTAAAAGCGGGTCTCAGTCTGCTTCCAAACAGGCTAAACCAATTAACACTTAACAGCTTTAGTATTACAAATGATGGTGAACAAACCAGGATTATTTCCTGTCAAACTGAATTAAATGCATTATCTTCTGCTTTATCGAGTTGCAAGTGTGAACGGACCCTTAGATTGTTTTTTTGGGATTGTACATCAGCAGAACATTGGAGAGGAACGGTGCTTAATTACACTCTTTTAGATGTTCCCTAACGGTTTACTACATTCCAACATTTAGTAGGTAAAACCAATGTTAAACAGAAGTGAGACTTTAGAGGGCACAGCATTCACATAAAATATAAAACAGACATTGCTCGGACTGGAAATAAATGCATTGTAGTCAGTGCACTTCATCTTAACGATTCAAAATCATCCTTAAACTAGCTTTAGCCATTCAGTCCACAAGATATTTGAAGTCCAGCGCTTGATTTTAGTGCATAAGGCCTTGGCAAAGGCATTTTTGAAAGATTTGACCTTTGTCGTATAGTATGTACCATTATGGATTATAATCTGCCAGAATACAAGGAGCTTTGAATTTTTTATCAGACTAAAACTGAGATTGGCAGCAGCAGAAATGGCTCACAGTCGACAGACTTCACATTCTTCCTCGAGATCCATTGACGTTCACCTCTCGCTCTCACTTTCAAGATAATCCTAGAGAGACTGGTGTGAAGGGCCTGAACACGCTAGCAGGGATAACTGATATCAGAACCGAGGTGATAATGAAAAAGAAAAAACTATCCTGGACTGTCACACCACTGAGCTTTCCCTGCTTTCGTTCACACTTAAGTTCGGTTGTCACTAACATGTCGCTACTACTGGTTCAACGAGAACTAGAGTACGAAGACCAGTAATAGCCGTTGTTCGAGAGATGTCACAAAATAAAATCTGCTTCTCTTCTGATTCTCCAGTAGCAACCAAGTTCAAAGCAGATGCATCAAGAAGGTGTGAGGCATCCTCCACACATTGGTCCAAAGAAAACGTCTGAAAACAGTCCTGTTTGACGTTTTCAGCACTTTAGAATTGATGTTAGAATTACAATTTCACAAGTAAATTGTGGATTGGCTTGATTTAAATGACTAAAAACATGTAAATCTGATAAGCCTCATCTTGATATAATTAATTTCATGTGGCTTTAACAAAGAGCGTTAAGGGGAAGAAACTGTTGCACCTCGGGATCTGACATACAGTGGTGTTTTAAAGGTAAACTCAGGTAAACTCTTGTCTGGTGTGGGAATTTTATAAATCCAATTCTAAGTAAATAATTGTGTGGCAAGAAATAAAGAAACTTAAAAATATGTATGCAATGTGCACTTTTGGGAATTTGAGGACACTAAACAGGAATCAGAACTGTCACCTGGAGTACTTATTGTCATAATAAGTCACAGGATTTTGCAAAATGTGCTTTTGCACCATCATCGAATAACCACTAAGACTTAAAGCCCTAGAAAGCACTACCACATGCAGATGTAACAAAAAAAAGCGGTGATGCTTCGAGTCTCGATCCTTCACTTCCACTGTGACCAAAAGGAGGAACTTTCTTGACCTCCAGCCAGCGACGAGCTTGAAGAGCAGCTGGCCGTCTTGAAAAGATTTTCAGCTCTTGCTTGTGGCTGGTACTGATTTTACACCCTTCCCTTGATCAGAGTGGATTAATATCATTTAAAATAACATAAACCATTAATAAAATTCAACTGTATGTCATGTGGTCTGAGTTTCTCCCCTTAAAAGTTATATTGCATTCAAAGACACATTTCATGCAAATGGTAGTTTTTTCTTTCTTTCTTTTTTTTAGACACATATTTCTATGTTCTTAAAAAGAGGCTTATTTATATATTTATATATATATTTATATACGTGTATGTAGTATATATAGTACATTTATGTCATTTTTTTGTATGTGTTTCCAGGGCAGGCACCGTACACACACTGGGTACAGAGGCATGCCACACTTGCATTGCTTTTTGCATTCTACAGTTGGTTGGCTGGCAGGCATGTCATCCAGGCAGCGATGCAGGTAGTGAGTGTTTCATGTCTGCATCCACTCTTATCACACCCCCCTACACACACATACACACACACACATACACACAGAGTTTCTATCTCAAACTGCAGGTCTCCTGCATCGCAGCCATGCACACACAACCATACATCATGTGCAACTCTGCACCAGTCCATCCCATCACTGCAGAGGAGGTGTCATGCTGCCTAGATGACATCACAGTAGGTACAGGGTCTAGGACTGGTCCAGCAAGCTTCAAATGAAGTTATTAAAGCAGTGCAGCAAAGCTCTGGGGCACATGCAAAGACGGAAAGGAAATGGATGGGATCGGTAGAGGGGGTCCGGGGTTCAGATGGAGGGTGCATGGAGTCGCCCAGGGTTGCAGACAGGTTCATAAATGGCAGGGAGAGTTTAAACGGGAAAGGAAAGCATGGCATGGACGGTCAGTGATAACTTTGTAACAAATACATTTGTCTTTTTTTTCCTATTTTTCATCTTATGTGTTTTTTTTTGTTATATTTTCCTTTTTATAAACAGTTCAGTGACACAACTTAAGCTGAATCTACTGCTGGTTGATTGATAGGAGCGTGGAGACAAAGAGACCTATTATGCCAAAAAAAGAAATCTTGACATTTGCTACATGAGTCTTCACTTGTATACACAATATAAATATTGGGAAAAGCCAATGTATGTGTTCGGATAAGTAACATGTCCCGTTTGTGCTCAGTCTTGTATTGTCGGTATTGCTAGTAGTCACTTCCAACCCGAGTTGTTCCTCAAACTCCGGGATTTACGCATGTGAAGTGCAGACTGCAGCTACTTATTCATTGTCGTAGTTTTGACAGTGAAATTTGCATATTTAAACTTGGTAAAATTCTTTTAAAATTATAAAATTACAAATTATCAGTTAAACTGTGAACATGTTCAAAAGATTAAAGTTGACCATCATTCAATTAGTTAGAAAGTAGTTGTGATAATTTAGGTATTACTTGACTCTTAGCGAAAAAGATGAATCACTCGCTGTCGCGGCTCGGTGTCAAGTCCAACCGCCGCCTTATCACACATACGTACGTACAAACAAAGGGACGTGCTCCCGACAATAACACACACATGCACACAAAACTCTTGACATGCAGCTACTGTAGATCCTATCTTAGGGCCTGTCGGTGTGACACTACAGTGACAAAGCTCCGCCCTCCTTCCATCTCAACCAATCACACAGCTCCAGTGTGAAAAACGAGTCAATAACTGACAAAGAAAAAAGGAAAAAAAAAAAGAGATCTAATCAAATCACCAGTGAGGAGAGTGAAGAAGGTGTGTGAGGATGCAGACGGAGCTCATATTCCGGTGATCATCCTGCCATCCTCCTCTCATGGTGGGGGTCAGTAATACACTCGCTGTGTTCCAATATGGTGTCTTTGAGGCTCTCAGCCATATGATGTGTGTGTGTTTGTGTGTGTGCGTGTGCGTGTGTGTGTGTGTGCGCGTGCGTGCGTGTGTGCGTGTGTGTGAGAGATCAGATTCTGTACATAAAGCACACACAAAATGCAGCTCTGCAGGACTTAAGGTAGTCTGAGTTTGCATCTCAAAACCATAACCCATTAGTGTGTGTGTGTGTGCGTGTGTGTGTGTGTGTACATCTCTTCTCAAGGAAGCCATATCCGCCCCTCCCCACCCGTCAACAGTTCTCTCCCACCCCCCCAAAGCAGCAAAATGCAAATGTCCCGTTGCCCTCACTTGCCTCTAAACCTGTCAGCTGAATGCCACTGTGGGAAAATGGAGGGAATGGGGGGGTGGGGGGGCTGAAGTGTTGGGGGAAGGGTAAACTGGGGGGGGGTGTTGGAGTGGTTGGGAGTTTTGGTTTGGTTCGCATGATCTTGAGGACAAAAGGGGCTGGGGACAGCGCTTAGCTGGGATGCCGGATAGATCTCTTCAAAAAAGAAAAAAAAAAGCCAATATTTTTCTCCCACAGTCGAAAGGAGGGGTTAACATACAAAAAAAAGGTAAATAAAATAGAGGAAGAGAAAAAAATGATGTTTAAAAATGTAAAAGCATAATACAAAATCAACAGCAACAAAAGCATAAAAGTAATTTAAAAAAAAGTTAGTGGCTTTAAGATGAAATAGAATTGTTACGCAAAGATAATTTTCTAATGACACAAAATAAATAAAAGTTGTCAGAGGAGAGGATGCAGTCGAGGCTCTCAGGTGAAGAGGGGTTATTGCTCTCTCCATCTCCATCTCCATCTCCCTCTCCCTCTCCCTCCATCGCCCTCCGTCACCTCTCACTCCTCGCGGAGCTGCAGGCGGTAGCGGCTGTGGCGGATCTGGAAGAACAGCCTCTCCAGCGCCGAGCGGCTCATGCCGGGTAGCCGGTGGTCGTCGCTCTGGCCGGTCCGGCGGAAGCCCAGCGACTCGTACAGCTTGTGGGCCGCCAGCTTGACGGCCGTCGTGCCGAGCACCACGGCGGCGTAGTTGTTGCGCACGGCGTACTCCAGCACACGCCGGCCCAGCGACTTGGCGATGCCCTTGCCGCGGTAGCGCGAGTCCACCGACATGCGGCGCAGCTCCACGGTGTTGTCCTCCTCGTGGCCCTGCGCCGCCACCAGGCCCACCACCCGCCCGTCCAGCACGGCCACCCAGAAACACGAGCCTGGCAGAGCAAAAAAAGAAAAAAAAAGGAGAAAAAAAAGTTGAATTAGATCTACTGGAGTTACAGCAAAGCTTTCATACTGGCACTAGTAATAATGATAATAAATGTGTCCTGTCTCACAAACTTTTTGGCGTGAAATTAGAAATTGGCTATCTTTAAAAATTAATGACATTCCAAAATTAAAAATCGCTAATATTATTTTTTACATAGATACCATTTACAAATCAGTGTCCTTCTTGGTTAATGTCATTCTCTTACTGGCTAAATATCATATACACTGTTGTAAGTGGAGAAAAATGAAGTACTCTTTGCAATGTTTTAAATGATTTAAAGTTTTTTTGTCTCTATAAAAAATATTAAGTCAAATAACTCAAAAACAAAAAAAAAATATTAACTAATAATCAATTAATTATTATATCAAAGTATCTTTTATTTTAAGTCTCTTTCTGAAATGTAGATGCTATTTGCTTTAAAATGCCTTACTCTTCCTTTGTTATTAACTTTACTTGTCTACTTTATTTTTGTGTATATGTCTCTTGTTCATGATACCTCCCAAAATGTTCTATTTCCTTATATTATATTTCCTCTACTAGCAGTTTGTATAAAATGTGTTTTTCCTGTTTAGAAATTGTGTTCAATAAAAAAATAAAATAATAATAATAATAATAATAATAATAATAATAATACATTTTATTTATAACGCACTTTATATTTAGTAATCTCAAAGTGCTACAGAACAGAAAAATAAATATATATTTTTTTTTTATATATTTATAAACAGAGCATATAAAAGATATATTTAGCTATAAGCTTTCTTTAAAAAAGGTATTAGTGCAAAGGATTGGTTGGTTTTAACTGGTGATTGCTGGTACTGGCATGTCTTTTGTTTTAATTGTGAGTTTAATTTACACTAAGATGGCAATTTATACTAACTTTACGGTAAACAAAAAAAAAGTCATCTATCAGTTGGTGGGTTGCTGGTTTGATTCCTGGCCTTCATTAATAGTAAAAGACCTGCAGAGACTTGGTTGTAGTTTTTTTAGAAATAAAACTGAAATCAGCAGGTGAGTGCTTTGACAAAAACCACAAATCAAGATGGATAAAAGCAAGTTGGTGCATCTCTGATCAGTAGCTACTGAGCCTCCTGCTCTTTCATTTAACAGAATGCAACAAGCGAAACTGCATCCCAGAAAAGCTCAGTAATTTACGGCGTCTAATCAAATTATAATGCTCATTTTATTTTACTAGAATCTTTGTGTTAAGCTTACTGAGTGTCTGTCTGCTAAATTCATATTTAGTTGCACAAATGAGGTGCAAACCCTCTGATTTATCTAATGTGCACATTCCTCAAAATATCTAATTACTCTTTAAAGATTAAAAGTGACGAGCAGGAGTTTAAACCTGTCACCGAGATGCTTTTGATTTTTGCTTCAATGAAAACTGTCTTTTCTTTTATGTGGAGTTCCTCACATTTAGTGGCTTCGGTAACCTGTGAAACCTTTGATCACATCTAAAATCCCTGTCATGCTGATATTCTTCTGCAGTTAACCAGTCGCTGCAGGAGGGAAACGTAAGTCGGCATCAAACCAACCTCAAAGAACGAGTCAGTTTTGGCTTTCAGTTCCCTGAAAGCCAAAACTGGATAGGAGCTGTTGCAATAGGGTGGTAAACAACATCAGCTCAAGGCAAGAGGAGCGTCCTGTACTTATGTTAACGGCATCATGTTGTTGTACTTTAAACGTTGTGAGTGAAGAGAGTCAATAACAAACAATAAAGCAAGTTGATGAACGGGTTGGAAAGAATACGGCCTAATGGCATCGGCCTCTCAGTAAGACTTTGCTGATTAAACTCTTTGCAGAGCTGCTGCACTGATATGCACACGTTTCAAAAGAATTTAAAGACAGTTTTGGGCATTAGATTTAGAAATGTGGCGTTTTTTCTACTTTACAAAATTTGGATTGTGTTTAAAACTTCAACTTTGATGTCAAACTGAAGACTGGTGGTATTTTTAAAGCAGCTGGTACAGAAATCAGGATTTGCTGTAGCTGATGTATGAGGACATAAAAAAAAACACTTATATACACTTATAAGCACTTCTATAAAAAAGACAAACAAGGTTAGAACAACATGGGTAAAAAATGTCAGCCGGCAATGCACCTCCACCATGAAGTAAGAGCTTAAATATCGGCCCTTTTTAACATCAATTTCAAAAAATTTTAAGCTATAATTTAGGAAGCTGTAAACTTTATTTCCTTTCCACCCGTGAAAACCTTTTTCAAAGGTAATAACACAGATTAGATAGACAAATCAGTAAGAATAAGATCTAGAACATCTTCAGTTCAACTTAAATGCAAAAAGTAACACTTGTTTCTTTGTTATCTCACTGTGGGTCTTGTTTTGAGGTGATTCCCAGCTGGATTGTGATTTTTAAATAGTGTACATGGCTTAACTTCTTTACTGATGATAATCTTTCAAAGAAAAAAGGCCCTCTGCTTTTGTTGTTTCGTAACTATGTGTAAATACCCGCTCCTGCTAATGTCATATGCTGCATGCCATCTGTTTGTTATGGGTAAAGTAAATCTGCAGTTCTGTGACTGACAGATGCTGACCTGTGGACCTGCTGTCCGTGAGCTCTGAATCCTCATTCTCCTTGTAGCCTAACTCTCCCTTTCACACCTTTACGGACAACCTCTGTTCCTCGCTTGTTTCTGCTGAATCTCTCACTCGCGGACATAGAAACAGGTGGGGGTAGTGACGTCACGCTTCTGCTGAAGCCCCGCGTGTTTGCAGGGATTTGATGCCCCTGCAGGCTTGTGTTAAGCTGATCCAGACGCTTCTGTTACTGAATCAAAAAAAACAACAACAACAACAACAAAAAACAGTGATATGCAGGTTGCAGCAGCCAACCACAAGAAGTCCCTGCGCTTGTAAGGCGTGCAACCGGTGATTCACTAATCTGTTAGAGGTGTGGACATTTCCTTTTTAGTAGCTGGGAGATCCTCAGCTTACACATGTGCAGCTGTGCCGTGTCCTGGACACCCTGGATATGTAAAACAGCATCCTGTCACCCTGGTGGAGATGTAGCAGATGACCTATGACCTAGTCATACATGAAAAAGGACTATCACAAGCTTTATCTATGGGGAGGGTTAGGCTAGCGGGGGGAGTGGTAGCCTGACCTCTGTGACCTCTGTGGGCTTGGGTCTGGAGGACCCAGGTTCAAGCCCCCAGGATGGCAACTGAGGTTGAGAATGGCTCCCCGGGTGCCGGTAAACTGGCAGCCCACTGCTCGTCAAACTAGTGACGCGTTAAAAGCAGAGGCTTGAATTTCCCTCGGGATCAATTAAGTAGAAAGAAATGTCGGCCCGGTTAATGTGGAGTTTACACTCTCAACCATCCCAAAATGCATTTAAATTGTTGCTTTTTGAAAACAAGTACCATATTTTCCGCACTATAAGGCGCATAAAAGCCTTAAATTTTTTCAAAAGCTGACCATGCACCTTATAATCCAGTGAGCCTTATATATTGATCAATATTGACCGCAACAGGTCTCGCAACCATAGACATATAGACGTATAACCATAGACGTAACCATACGTATTTTGAGCGACGAAAAACAATAAAATATATTTATTCTAATATGTCAAGATCACAATAATCTTCCAATTTAGAACTAAAATATTAAAGACCTAACACAAATAAAATACACTTCAATTAAATACTTAGTTCTTTTTTTGTAATTTATTTTCCCAAGCCACTCAGAGCCGCAGTATAAGGATGAAAGAGCCGCGGGTTGCCGACCCTTGGTCTAATGGATGCATAACGTAACCCCAACCTCTACTGTAGCGCCTTATAATGCGGTGCGCCTTATATATGGAAAAAGTTTTAAAATACGTCATTCATTGAAGGTGCACCTTATAATACGGTGCGCCTTATAGTGCGGAAAATACGGTACACAGATGATTATTTTGAACTTTGTTGGATGATCGTTTTCTTAAACAATCATGTACACAACTCAGACCTGCACATTGTCAAGCGCTTGAGTGCTTCGCTGTGGCCACTAATGATGAGAAGGAGGTTTCATCATTGGCAAATGTCATAGCTGCGATGTCAGCTTCTTTGGCACAGTGTGGGAATCATTATGCTTGGTGTATGTGGGCTCGCGTGCTTGAGCGAGTGGGGTGGGGGCCTCTTGACCATCTGTCTGGACTGAGCCTTTGGCAGGAATGAGGACAGCACAGGGAGAGATCTGTGGCGAGCCCCGCTCGACCTCTCTGCTTATCATCAGACCGGGTACTTTACTGAACACCGTGCTGCAGAAAGATCACCTGAATCACATGGGACAATGATCCACGCTGAAAAGACAACATGAAGAATTGACATTTTACATCTCATCCCATGCCTCCTCCCCTCTGTTTCTCCCGTTTTCACAAAAGCTAAGAAGGGTGTATTGACTGCTAAAGCTTCTGACATCATTTCTCAGGGAACATCTGCTGCATCTGCTTGTGCTGCTGTTGAAACTGCATGGCCTTAGAGGCGTATTTCATCTGCTAGCTCGCAGATAGCAGCGGGATGAAAGTAGAAGAGGCACAGCAAATGAGATGTCTAAATGTCACAGCAGAACCAAAGTAAAACTGGCTTTTGCAGCTGTAGATATTTTCCTTTTATAGCTCTGCTATCAATCAATATGTGGGCTGGAGAGCCTAGCAACCACTTTGAGCCGGAATGAACTTCAATGGTTTTTGAACTGATTGCATTAGTTTTCCCCACCTGGTGAGCTCCAGTGACTTTGGAGATCTCCTGACTTATCCTTCGGGGCATAAGTGAGGATAATAGAGTCCAACAAAAACTGGATAATTTGTCATGAAGTTTGTGATATGGTGCAGAAATGACGTAAATCTAAACAAACTACACCAAATGGCTGGAGCACTCGTTGAGTCGTCCACTGGACGCCTCCTAAAGCTCATTGCAGACTCTTGGAGAGACCAAGCTGTCCAGTGTTTCAATGTCTCTGTTTGGAAACTGCTTTTACTTGGATCTGTTTGTCTGTCTCTGTTCTCTGTTTCTGAAACAAAGACAAAGAAATCGATGGCGAGGAAATGAATCAATCACCATCATCTTGTCAGCAAGGTCTGCACAAGTCTGTGAATGACTCTTTCGTCTGTATCAGGTGTGCGAGAGCGAGGTGATGTCTGCAACACTCGAGGACTGGGCTTGGGAAGCACTCCGACTGACCTTGATCAGGGAGGACGTCTGTACTCATCAGAACCATCGAGTACATCACACTCGCTGAGGTTTCTGAAACGTTACCTAACTGTACTTGTGTTTATTTCTTAGCAAACATTACATAGACTCTAGATTTAAATGGTCACAATATATTTTCTTATCTGAATCACCAAGTAATCTTAACAAAACAAAAACTTTATCTGAAGTTGTAAATTTCTGCTTTTCTTCGTGATATTGTAATGATACGAGGGGAGAAGCTGCATCTTCTACAAGTCAACACAAGGCCGACTGGACATAAGGGGATAAAAGGAATAAAGGGTCAAGTCTTTTTGAGCAAGGCATCAAGGCTCCCCGTAGCCCGACTCAGCAGCTGCTTAAGCTCAATGTAGTATTAATACAGTGCGCCACCAGTGTTTTGGTGCGCGCGTGACCCGTATGAATGAGTTTACTCACTCAGAAAAAAGAACTTGTAGAAAGTGAGTCAAGAGGGACAAAGAAGAAGAAGTCATTCATCTGTCCCCTCTGAAAGGAGGAGTGAGTGGAGGAAGAGGATGGCGGGGCATCTCTGTTAACAGTAGTAGTGATGAGCATGAAAGGATCTATTATTGCTGCTGGGCCATACAGACACAAAAGGGGGGGGGGGGTCTGCCGCTATTACAGAGGGGGGAGGGGACCTGAAGGATACAGATGATCTCAGAAGAAATAAATCAAGCGGGGAGTGAAGACGAGAAAGCGAGGAAGAGTTTTCCAAATCCTTTTCAGCTCTCCTCACCGAAGCAGCAATCTGATTATTCCCAGAGCTCCAGATTTCATTCTCATGCTGCATCGCAGGGACATGAAAACATTTCTGTCCATATATGTATGAGGATGAGGATCTGATCTCATAAATTTCCTCCCAAAATGCACACGCTTGTACACACATACGGGAATGGTTTTTATGGCGTCTAATAAGATTATTGTCATTTCCTTCAGATGAAACCTAGAGGGCTAATTCAGTTGATAGGCGTTCAGTCTAGACACCGCCTCACCGTGCTGTAGTTCCCAAGCTAACGCTGAGTGCTCTGGGGATGAAAGTGGCTTTACTTTGTATGTTTCTCCTCATTTGGCCTGTTTTTTCTGTTGTCTACAGGATGTGTGTCATTGTTGCGAGGGACGTCAAATCCATTAAAGCCCCAGCGGTTTATGTGGCCGGTATGCACATCTTTATAAAAGTGATTATTTTATAATAGCAAAGTTTTACTTGCACATTTTGAATTTGAATTAATTGGTTAATTACTTGTTACTCATTAATCCGTATGTTTATGTTGTTTGGTTTTTGCAACAATGCATCCCCTCACAAAGAAAAAAAACCTCTCAAAACTCTCCTCTAGTCCTCTACAACATCCTTGATGCAAACATCAAGACGCTCCCTGCTCTGTAAGTCAGAGTGCAAGCTGCAACTATGGGCTGTCCTCTCACACTGAAGCCACACATCAGCACTTTTTTCCTCCATCATGGGTGGAGGTGACTGTCAGACACTATCGAGAAATGTAGACACAAACAATAAATCGTTAATCCGTATATCTTCCACTAGTTTGGTCTTTAATCTTAAACAAGTTTGCAAAGAAGCCTGACGCATTAATATTTAATAATTAAGGACAAACGTCCTCGTACCCATTCCTGGCACATCTTCATCAGTGCAAAATAGCTCAGTTTGTGCACTTTCCTGCTCGTTTTAACTGCCTTACTGCCAACCAACATGGCTCACTGTTGTTTTGTTTGCACACAAGCTTGTAGGTGCATGCCCTATTTTTCACACATCCTCCACTCTACTGTGCTGGTTAGATGATTGATGTTGCTGCCACCCGAGCCCCAGCTGTTCCTTTGTAACCACGGTCAAAGGCCATCAGTGTGGGTTATAGATACAGCTGCGAGATGTAATTTCAACGTATCACAACTAGAATAGGGACATTGATTTGCATCATGGTATGTTTTTTTAAGTTTCACAGGCTTTAACGATACAAACTGTTCCTGTCTGATGACCAATCTGCTGATTTAGACATCTAGAACTGTTAGGTCATAAACTGCTTCTCTAAAATGATGTAGCCTTGTGATAGATAGTCAAGATAGTTAAAAAAAAAACGAAATGAATCTGCTAACTATGTGTCACTGGGCCTCTCCAACCTGCACCTTAGTTAAGTATCGATTTAGGTTGAATGTAAAACACCAGCTGAAGGTGATGAGACTGCAGGACATTATTGATGACAGGTTCTACTTCCTCGAAACAGCGAACAGCTCAACAGCTCAGAAGAGCTGACGCAATCAACAAACAAGCCCTCCAGTTTCACTCTTAGAACAGTGGAGCTGTTAACATTGAATCCTCAGCTTTTGAATTGCTTTCTATTTGAATTAATCGTCAAAAAAGTATTGTTTACTGATAGATTTGGATCAGCAGGTGAAGTCTATTGAGATTTATACTGAAGGCTTATAATTAATGCCATCAGTCAATTAAACATTGTGAAAAACTATAAGAGTAATATTTTATTGAAGGATGTATACGTTACAACTACATTTATACATTTTTTGTTGATTATTATTTTATAATCGAAAAAGTATCGAGACTTTAAAATGCAAAGTATAGTGATGAACACTCATCATGATTTTCTTTTTTTTTTTTTTTTCATTTCAATTTTCCCTAATTGGAGATGTTATTTTTAGAATGTAAATACAAGAAGAGCAGCAAGTTTTGACTGTATGGATAGTTTTTTTATGAATAATTTCATAAATACCTTTATTGATCGTTGTGGCGCTGAGTGCGTGTTAAGTTCCCCCATGACCTCAGCGCCCACACCCTTGGTGGGGTTGGCAAAAGTGCCTTTCTGTGTGGAGTTTGCATGTTCCCTGAGCTACCCTCACAAAAACATGCAGCAGATCTGGCCGGAATAACGTGATCCTTCCACGCGCTACGTCCGGCCAGAGAAACCCCACCCTGTCGAAGCGGCCCGCTCACTCCTCAGGTTAAGGAGGAGACCTGAGCTCTGTGTAGGGCCCTCCCGGGGTTGGTAGAGGATGGCAATGCCCAGGTAGGAGCACTGGGTGATTAAAAAAAGGGGGGGGAAAAATCGGGATAAAAAAAAAAAAGTCGCAATACTAGATGTTTTTAATAATGAGTGTATGCTGCCAATTTAAAAGCTAATTACATATAATTTTAGCTTTTGAAAAGGGGGGGCGTTTAACGATGTGCAAAGAGACATCACTTCCTCGGTGCCAGGATGCTGGGCCTCTGCACCTTCTGCGCAAGTGAAACACCCACAGGAAGAGGAGGAGGAAGACAGAGGAAGGAAAGGAAAGGTGAGAGGAAAGAATTGAAAAAAATGTGGTACCTCAAATTGCAAATGGAGGGAGGGACAGAAGAATAGATGATAAAATGAGACGGGCCTCATTAATCTGAGATGTTTCAGCTGACGTGTCAGAAATATCCTCACGAGACCTCTTTGTTTAGATGCAAACCTGAAAGATCTTCATTTTTTTTTCTCTCTACCACAACCAAAGTATGAACACCCCCTCCTTCACATGCCCACATCTTTTTTTTTTTTTTTTTTTCAATTTCTCTAGCACTCACCTCCTTCCTGCCTTTCACGTATTTTCACTTTCCTTCTGCCTGTGTCTGTCGTTCTGGACTAAAAAAAGTACAGCAGGCATCAGTGGGGGAAGCTGCTCCCTCTCCCCTTGAACAGAACAAACACTAACTCACACACACATAAACTGCATAAACACACTCAAATGCACACAGTAAGACTGTCTGGCAGCCAATATTGGTGACGGGCTATCTCTTCTAGACAGGGTTTGCCTCAGTATCCAGATGTTTGTGCCTTCAGAGTGACTGAATAAGTAAAAAATGCAACGTGCATTCAACAATAAAGTTGCGATTATGCATAATTTCATCTCTACCTGAGCTTTCCTCATTACAGTGTCACACAGAGTACTAAATAATGTTCATTAATTGGAAGAAAACAAAGATACAGTATTATAATCATGGGTTCATCTTAGACAGTAGAAGTAGGATAGGATAGGATCACTGCTATGTTAGATGCAAGACAGAAACTGACAAATCATAACAAAAACACAATACTGAAATCTAAAGAGGGGAAACAAACGAGGGCTGCCAGCTGAATCAGAAGAACTCAACAGAACTGATAGTAAAAGACTCTGATCAGACACCCGTCCTTTCCCCACCCATGTTCCCACTAAGTGTGTTTTCATCCTTTGGAAAAAGCCCACACCGGATATCTAAGTAGCCACGGATCAGGAGGTTGGACATTTATCTCCTAACGAGAGATCCGCGGGTCTGATCCCTGGCTCCCTCGGTCCACATTTTCAACACCTTCGCAGAGCTCCTGATGTGCTGATTGCTGAGTAATGGGGTTGTAAAAGAGGCCAAAAAAACTCTGCATAGGCTGACTTTGGCTGTAAACTACTGAAGTGGTCAAGATTACACAAACACTATATATAGATCTGCAGTCTGTTTGCCATTTATGTCTGGTGTTGAATGTTTTATTCTGTTTGATGAGTGTTTTACTACTTCTGGTTGTTAAACCCTGATGATTATTTTGAGATCGAGCCCCACGTCCCTGGGTCACTGCTGCTTAGCATCTATTAATAAACGTATGTAGTGATGAGAAACAGTGAGCATCTAGTCCTGACTTTTGATGGGCTGGGCCTGCTTTCACTATCTCTCCCAGAGGCCCAATGCTGACTCGTTACAGCACTGCACTGAAATGTAAACTCAAGCCTGGACACGCCTGCTGCCACCCAGTGGATTGGTAGCTGACTTCCCCACTCTGCAGCCCTTTATCCGCTTTATTTGTTAAAACGCATATTGGTTACATATTGGTTTGCATGTTCTGCTCGTGCTTGCGTGGCTTCTCTCTGGCTACTCCAGCTTCCTCCCACAGTCCAAAAATATGCACGTTAGGTTGATTGACGATCTTACTGATGCACCGGCTGTTGCTTTTGTTTGTATTCCTTTGAAATTTTCAAGCTTGAATGATAATACATTTTTAGAAATTAAAAGTCACATTCAATCATTTCATAGTTGAGAGCTGCGGTTATTGTAGTTGTTGCAGGTGGAGAGATATATGTGTTGTCACATTCTCACTTTTTTATCTTAAATAATCATTTTGCAGTCTGGACTGCCAAGAAATGTAAAGTAAAGTGTCTTTTCTTTGTTCTGACTTCTTCCTGCCCTTGGATAGTTCCTCCTCTACACTCCAGGACTCCCAATTTATTTTGGGTTCACTAGAGTAGATCAGACGAGTTCCTGTCATGCTGTTGAATGCAGAAGCAACTCTTATCGCCTTTTGTCTGAAATGCTCTATTTTCTATTTTTCCCTTATCTTTGGAAAGGTGCACTCTGGTAAAGGTCATCTGCACTGCGTCTGAGCATGATCGAGCCCTAAAATAGGGTTCATCAGGGCAGTCTGAGTGCTCAGTTTTGAGCTGGAACATGGCACAATTCCTGGTCTCAGGCACAGTTGGTAAATGTGTGCGTGGGCACGATGCAGTTGCAATCGTGCAGCATGATCAATAGAAGTTTATTGTCTTGCATAAACCAGAAGCTTCAGAAAGATGTAAGAGGACTGTCTCCGACCAGAGCGATTTAAAATAAGCCACAAAGTCAGTTAAGTCATCATCATGTTCTCCTCAGTGCAGATTCTGAGATTATGAGCTCCAAGTAAATAAAAGGGTATTTAATGATGTGTAACAACATGATGACATATGTACGAGGGGCAATCAAGCTGGAGCACGGCTGCGACTGGAGTAATATGTGTGTGTGTGAGTGTGTGTGAGCCATCGGGGGAAATCAAGACGGAGGGTCAGCCGTGTCAGGACACGGTTCGGTGCAGCTCAGCTAGTGTGAGTGCACCCGAGAGCCCCCTCCCGAAAGAACCAATCTGCCATGAATAAAGTCAGTTCTGAGACAGCTGCTTGTTTTTCGCTCGAGGTACACCTACTGAGCACCAGGCGGGCTTTTGGTGAGACACGGAACGGGTGAAAAGTCAGAGAGGCACACAAGTGTTTCAGGTAGTCTGTGAGCGATAGTAACTGTTCGGAGTGAACTCTGGCCTTTAAAACCTTGCTCACCTTTATACAAACTTAATTTTCACACTGAATGAAAAGGAGACTGTCAAAAATGCAATAAGTCCACTTTGACTTTAAAATGGTCTTTTGTTGCATTTTTAAGTATTGATCTATAATTCCTACATGAGGCCAAATGTTTGATTTTGCACACTTTCCGTTCCACCCAGACCAACTGAACATATGTGCTACAGCAAATGACAGCAACATCCGTTATGTGTGTCCATCAGAGCCCCACGTGTGTGCCCAGGTGTTCATCTCCACCGGCCCATTCAGTTTGCAGGGTTGTAATAATTAGCATTGTCCAAGAGCAGTGGTGCCTGACCCCCTCTAAACCATCACAGCACCGCAGTAATAATGGGAATGCTAAATTGCAATTGTGTATGCAACGGATTATCAAGCCACAGAGCACAGTGTCAGAGAGAAACGGACAATGGAGGGCAATTGGCCGGCTTAACTAACACCTGCTTTTCATGTTGGCTACGTGCGTTGGGTTAACAGGGGATAAACGCGTCCAAGAAGTTACAAGGCAGGGGAATGTGCAAAAATGTGTCCCAGATTAGTGGACGCCACTCACTCCCCCCCTGTGTTAAACCCCCCGAGGAGGATAGATGGCTTTGAAATAACACCAAGAGGTGGATCAATTTTTACAATTAGAAACTTCAGTGAAGGAAATGAGCTTCTCCGCCACTGACTGCACTGCAGAGGATACCAGCAGTATCCTCCGTGCAATCAATAGCCCTGTGATGCCCTGCGCCCCCACCCTAGTCGCCAAGTGGAGCTCAGAGAGGAAACGAGTGGGGGAAGGAAGGGAGAAACAGATAGGGAGGAGGGGTAGGAATGAAGGAGAAGGAAAGCAGGGAGAGGGCCTGCATATTTAATGATTCTCCCCTGCACTGCCTGAGGACACGCTAAACAAAACCATGTTGGAAATATATGTTTCAGTCACCCTGGCTTTCATTTGGTCACCTCGGTTTTATCTCAGTAAACAAGCACCGGCAGTTATTTTACCTCATCTTTAACTTTCTTTTTATAATCTTTTTTCTTTGAAACAGTGCTGGAGCATTGCCTTCTGACAAAGCACACGCCTCTACTTCATCATTCAGTGAAAACAGTGAGCTTTTTCCTGCTTCTTACCTGTAGGTTTCATGTAATAAGCCTCTATGTCATCCATGTCCGTGTGCAGAGCATAGTCCAGATAACTCTGGATAACTTTCCTGCTGTAGTAGTAGCGTGCACCCATGAGAATGAGGGGTGCACAGCAGGTCAGCGTGACAGATTTGGTCACGTAAAAGCACATTACTATGGAGAAATGGAAGAAAAGTAAACGAAACCTGTCAGAAGAGAGAATCACATGTTTGATTTTTGGCAGAATTTGACCCCACACAGAGACAAAAAGTACAAGAGCACACAGTGAACGACAATTATACGCATCAGTAAGAGAAACACAAGCATCACGTTCTTATGCACTGAAACAACATCAGTGTTATTTTTTTTCCGAAACAAACCCACGTTCAGTAGATTGAGAAGTAAGTCACAGGGGTACAGCTGCAGGGACACAAACATTAACAGGGTGAAACTTTTCTCATCTCAGCGTTTAAAGGAGAGCTGGTTGCGTTAAACCAGGGCAGTTCACGGAGGTGTCGGGGATCAGATTCACCGCCAGGGGGCGCAAAGGAAAACAAACAAGCAGGATGGATGCTGCGCCTCGCATGTTGCGTGCCATGCAGGTAGTCCCCCTGCACCCCGGCGGGATGAAGTATTTCCTCTGGTATGCAAACTAATCCCTGGTCACTAAAGTAAAACGAAGTTTAAATTCTGGACCTAGCTCTATCTCTTAAAATGTACACATTATATTGATCCACTTTCCCCCTGTGCTTTTTTATTATCCCATTTGTGCCGTTTGTTAATGTCCTTTTCTATTTTTCCCCCTTTTTCCATATATATTGTAAAATTTCTTAAAAATAAAATTAAAAAAAAAAAACAAAAAAAAAAAACGAAGTTTAAATTGTAAAAAAGGAAATGAAATAAAAGAAAGAAACAAGTCGCACTGGAACATTATTTGATTATTATTATTATTGTCATTATTATTATGATTATTATTATTATTATTATTAGCCTATTATTATTATTATTATTATTTGTGTATTTATAAGCTAGAATCTGAAACTCGCTCACAGGTCATGAGGTTACGAGGGGGGAGGCTTTAATCCGTGTCATCTACAAAAGCCCAACCAGATCCGTGCACGGCAGGCGCAGAGCTGCTTGCTGTGCAGCGGCAATGTGTGGAGGGAGGAGGGGGTGCACGTCAGCGCCGTGCGTGTGCGCACCGCGGGGGATTTTAACGTGGGGTGTGCGCAAAGGAGAGTCATTCCTCTCTTCTCCTTTCCCTCTTTTTTTTCTCTTTTTGTTTGTTTTGGTATACGCGCCAATCCTCGAATGAATCCACTCATTCATTCATTCATGCATTCGCGGCAGCGACATGTCACCGCATCATCACCGGTCCCGGCTACACACATGCAGCCATGCGCCTGCCGTGCCTTTTGTTGCGCGGCCGGCGAGCCACCATGCCGGCGTGCCGGCGCAGAGCGCGCCGCGGCGGCCCAAAACAACAACAAAAAACACAACAATAACAAAAACAAAGGAGCTGCGACAGATTTCCGCCTAAACTGGCGAGTCTGCCAGAAAAAGGACTTCAGATTTAAGACGAGTTCCTCAAATGAATGACTTTAGGATGCACACATGAAACAAAGTGCAGCCTTAACGTTTACGCACAAGTGGCTCTATAGGTATGCAGAGTGGAGGGCTACTTACCTGTCAGAAGAGCATATAAAAACTGGATCCTGTGCTGCCGCCTGATCCCCCTGAACGCCGTGTTGGGTATCCGCTCCATGATACCCTCATAAAAGATGCGCCGCACCTCCTCCTGGTCCGCGCGCTCGAACTCGCGGATGAAAACCGCATCTTTCCTCGCATCCTCGTCCTCGGCGGAGCTCGGAGCCGCGCTGGAGGCGGGGGAGCTCCACATCATCGCCTCCTTTTTGCTCCCCGGTATAGCCTCGTGTTCGTCCGCAACTATTTTAGTCTCGCAAACCATTTTGGGAGACGATAAATGCATGCAACTGGCCGAAAAATACCCCCCCTCCCCTACAAACTACAGCTGAAATAATAAAAAAAAAAGAAGAATACGGGCGGAAAGGAAGGGGAGAGAAGAATGGAGTGGAGATGGATGATGCGTAAGATTTTCCTACAGAACGGCGAAAAAACGGTGATGGGTGGATCAGACGAGAGGGGTGGGGGGGATGTTCTGCTGCAACCCTGAGAGTTTTCTGAAGACCAAGACTAGCCGGCGTGATTCACGCACTATTTATAAGCGAGCAGGGCGGGTTGGTTCGGGTTCAGGGGTTGGGGAGGGAGGTTCCTCCCGACGCACAGATTGGATGCTGTCTGTCGACGGAGGGAGGGGTGGGGGAGAGAGAGAGGTCTGAACAGGCCTGTGTGTGTGTGTGAGTGTGTATTTTGAGAAAGTGGGTCCGTGGAGAGGGTGGTGTGACGGTGCGTGTACACGGCTCGTGTCTGCGCAGGTTCATTATGTCTTGCAATGAGCAGGATCCCCGCCTGGGTGAGATGCCGGGGCTGCAGCAGAGTGTGGGGTGATGATGCCTCCAACAGCACAGGGTGACTCATTAAAAAAAGAAGAAGCTCGTAGTGTTTAAGATTTCATGGCACGCAGACTTGAAATAATATATCAAAGCCAGCATGCAATCCTAAACTCGAGATGTCTGCGTTTTCGTGCATTCGGTAAAAGTCTTTTATTGTGAGGAGGATGCAGAAATCTCGCGACAGCGGCGACTCGGAGGAGCGCTGCTCGGGCTGCAGACGGCAGCTGCGCCCGGGGCTGCAGCCTCCTCTCCGGTGACTGACAGCTCTGCTGCACTGCAGTGATTCCTCCACGGCTTCCCTCGGCGCCGCCACGCTGCTCCTGTCACACATCACTCCCCGCGTCACACAGATTACATCTGGTCGCGCACTAAGCACCTACAACGGGGGAAAAAAAGGGACTTGGTCGTTTGAGCGGCGGAGATGCTGATGATGATGATGATGATGATGATGATGATGATGATGATGATGATGATGGGGTTCTTTGTTGTTGCATCTCTGCATGTGACCGCGGCTCAGCCTCTCTTTAACAAATGTGCCCTACGTGCGCGCTTGGGTTATAATGAATAAGTAATGAACTGCGTCTAGCAGACTTCTAGAATGAATCAGAACAGATTCGCCATCCCATAAAAAGGTGCGGAAAACGTCATAAATAGTCTGTATGTGATTGTGAGGTTGGGAGAAGCTGCAAGATCCGTGTTCGTGCATCGTGCGTGGAAGAGCGAAGCAGCTCGCAGCCACAAGCAGAACTAGTTGGAACTGGATCATCAGAGGCGACTTGCTATTGATAAGGCTGCACCCACCCCCATCCCTCCTCCTCAGTTACCCCCCTCCTTCCAGCGAGAGCGCTGCGGAGGAGGAGGAGGAGGAGGAGGAGGAGGAGGAGGAGGAGGAGGGCAGGCAGCACATCCTGCTGCGTCTCAGTCCTCACGTACTTAGGTCTGTCCCAGCATTTGCTCCATAAAAAAAGCCCCGTTGAAGGAGGATTTTCGATGCACCAGCATCTTCTAGTGCAGTGGACTGCTCTGCTCCATGTTCCCTGTTTGGAGGATGCTCTGGGCATGCGCAGTGTTTCTTTTTAGCAGACTTGTTTTAGTGATGCCTTCAGGGGCTGTAGGTAGCACATCGATGGCACCAGAAGTAGTACAGATACTTAACTTTAAGTGAAGAATAAGACTTTAAAAACTAATTTTTTATATATTTATTTTTATTTTATTTTGACAGATGTATTGCATTGCATTTGCTACTTCAAATTCATGTTATATGAGTGAAAATATCCTGGAAAAAAGTTACTATTCTGTTGGACAGAAGGTATCTATACTGAAGCAGCAACATATTTAAAGGCATGATAGCAGGGAAGTTACTGAATAACAATGTGAAAACAGCTTATTGTGCAGAACTGTCACCTTTGAGTTTTCATAATAGGTCACTGCATACAAAACAGAAGTGAGTGCTATTATATAAAATATGTAAAATTATTCAAAACTTCATCACTGTACAATAACTTCATCACTTCTAAATTGAAGAGTAGGGTCTTTATTCTTGTGTAAATCTGTCAAAATTAGATAGATAGATAAATGATTTAAAACATGTTAGTTCAGTAACTACAACTCTGTGAAAAAAAAGTCTACATTTGACACGTTTGGGTTGATTTTGTCCCACACCATGACGCTCTCACCTATGTGCTTAACTGTCAGGGCTCATTTCTCACATCAGTCGAATTTAGTTCACATCAAACTTATGGGACTAACTCCTACCTGAGAATATGAATATGTCCCACTGAACCAAGCAATGAGCTCTGAACATGCATTTGGTTTTATGGTAGAGAGGCAAGTTTTGTTTTGTTTTTTTTCTTCTTGGAGATTGTTGATATATGTTAACGTCCTCTTTTCTGTTTGACCTGTTGCAGAAGTTCAGGTTTCTATCGAAAACCTATAAGGAGGCAATTGAAAATCAGAACCCAGCCCGACGCCACTTGCTAACTCTTCCCCTTCCAAGGACATTGGGGCCAGAACCTTTGGTTGCTTCCCCAACTACATTTTGAGACATGTACCGTCACAAAAGCCAATTTTAGCAGCTGAGGATGAGGACACTGAGGCCCATGTCTTTTGTTGCCATGGGTGAAGGTCTAGCTGCCAGATGCTTGTGATGTACTTCACCAGATAAAATGATATAAAACTAAAAATACATGCATGATTAAGTCACAGCTCTGTTGCAGTATGTGATCTCAAACAGTCACCACTTTAGCTATTTAGTACTTTTGGTGAACTTGAATTCCAACTTGTGAATTAAGATGTAACAGATAAGATAGTTTATTGTTTGTAGTAACAGACCACTGCAACGTGGTGTGGGTTGGCCTGCAATGATGTCGGGTCAATAGTGAACAAACTGTTATGGCTATGCTGTACCTTACACTGATCACATCCATCCATCTTCCTTTTAGATGTCTAAAGAAAACAGTTCTCATTTTAGCTCCAGAAGTCCTTGTTTCAGATGTCGGCTGAAAGAAACGCTACCTCTTAACCTGGAGGTACTGCATTTATTGAAAAATGATTTACATTTTTGACATTGATGAATTATATTGCACAAGGATATTGCTAAATTCTTACAAATATCATACATGAACCTTTCATAATATTTCAGCTTTTAAAAAAAGTTTCAAGGGTTAGAATTAAAAAAAGATCAAGCACAGCTGAGATGTAAATACCTATTACTTATCTAATTATGTCTCGACTTTATGGCTCAGCTGTCTGCGCTGAGAAAGACAGATAAACGCTCTAAACACAGTGGGAATGGATTCTCAGAGTACTGTAAGCGGTTCAAACACTGTGGCACTCCTTAGCCAACAATACCTGTATTGTACAGCCTGAAAATTTCCCAGACTATGTAAACTTTAAAACATTTATAATGAAGAGCCACAGATGAGCAAAACTCGAGGGGAGGTGCTCTCCAGCTAAAGACCATCATTTAACAGGAATAGCTGCCAAACTGTCTTCACCAATAACAGTACACAGCGACCGATAAACATCCTTCCCCTGCTTGCTTATCAACAAAACATGGACTGTATGATGAGGTTGGAGGGGAGCAGATGGATCGACACCTGACTCCTGAAAGCATGTGATTTGTGTTCAAGTTCAAGCATGAGACTGTTGTTTCTTCTTTTTTTCAGTCAGTCCAAAAACCTAATTCTCTGGTCGGATACAGAAATACAGTAAATCCACATTGTTCATTGTTCATCTTCATTGGACTGTTTAATTCTTTCTGGATAGTTGTTCTCTCTTTCCTCTCCTCAGTTCTCGTCTTCCACTAAATTCGACCAGCTTGTAAGCCAAATTAAAAGAAAGCTAATCGGGCAACAAGGTGGTCGGTGCGGATAACATGCTGCTGTGACGTACCCTCACATCTTCCCTGACCTGCCGGGGGGTTGTGTAAGCTCAGTGTTCCCAGCGGCGGTGCGTGTTTGATTAAACTAGTGTATGGCTCACAACAATGTTTTCTGAATCACTAGCAACCGTTTGAGTCCAGTGGCAGACAAAGGAAGAGAATGAAGTCTCACATGCATATTGTGTCCAAATAGACGTTTCCTTGATCGCTTTAAGCTGTAGGGAAAATCTATGACACATCCCACATAAGGTTGAGTAGTGACTCCCCAGTAACCCTTAAAACCAGCCACTGTGTACAGATGTGTTTAATCCTTCTTCTCAATGTTTCTCTAAAAATCCATGAACAAAGCTCCGAATATCATCGTGATTGTCTTGGATATGAGCTCATACTCATTATTTTTCCCTGCAGTTGATAAAAACGCCCTCCGTAGAGTATATCAAACCATCACTGCTTACGTTCCTCCTTTCACCTCTTTCAAAAGGCCTTTGCTACGTGCTTATATAGTCACTGAACACATTTAGACTCACATTAGACAGGTTTTCTGGTTCAGACACGTTACCTTGACGGTCAGGAAGGGAGGCACAAATAAACGGGTCTTGTGAGCTGCTACAGAGAGTTACACAACTGTAAACAGGAACAAATTAATACATACATTTCTGCCATAATTTGTGCACATTCATGCATTTAGGCAGACTAAAAAAACACTTGTTTATGAACGTTGTCTGGCCAGTTTGAAACAGATCTGCATGTTTTAATGTCTCCCCTGAGATTTAGCGGATATTTGTCTCCCTCTCGTGGTCAGAGGACGCTGGGGCATGTATTACTTTCTGAGACATGGGAATGAGGTATTACATCCCTGGTCTTCTATCTTTTATCTTCATCCTTGTTATTCCCCCGGCTGACTTCACATTTCATGACATCTCCTCTTAAAATTAAGCTGCTGAGAACAACTCTGAACAATGGAGGCAGAAAAAAGAAGCTCATTTTGACTTGTTCCTGCAGATAAAGTTAACAGTTGGGTTCTTGGCCAATGCCTGGGATGTGAGTTTCACAGTGTAGAAAAGTTGGTATTTAATTTCAATTCAAGATGAAAAAAAAGAGCGAGAAAATGTTGAATAATCAAATTGAACTTTTTTTTTTTTTTTACTTACACACAGGCTTATTAAAACTTCTTATCATTCAATGGGACTGATGTGGATCACGATTCAAGATTATCATATGTATCATATATATATATATATATATATATATATATATATATATATATATATATATATATATATATATATATATATATATATATATATATATATATATAAATAGTCCTGTGGATTGATTCAGGTAAGTTTGCAGAATACAAGTGGGTATTCCTAAACCGTTGTGGGTGTTTGTACACCAGTGGTCATTCCTCCGCTATTATAACCAGCCGGCAAGAAACGTTGCTTACTGGTAATTCAATATTTGACCCTACTAACCCCTTGTAGCTTTTTGGGATGCCCACTAGTGATTTCCAGCCAACCAGCGGCTGCAGAGTGCTCATATTGTGTTCTGCAGAAAAATCTGCATTACTTCCATGGCCATTGAGCATAAACGCACCACACTAGTTTATTGAGCTGCCCGTTCTCTTACAAAGAGACTGGTATATACATGATGTGTCAACCCCTGCATGTGTAGTAACTGGTCCTGGTGCTGTATGTAATGCTAGTATCTCTAACTTTCTTCTTTTTTTTTTTTACTCTGGAAACTAACCAGGGACCTCAACTAGTTTTGCCCACCATGCTGAAGGATCACCAAACATCCTTAAGGCCTTCAAACACAGGTGAAATAAAAGTGTGAAAATTATTTTCCTGTCGCATAGCTCTACAGTACAAAATATGTAGAGAAATAATTGCACAATACAGCACATAAGTTTATGACTTTTACATTTTCAGAATCAAGAAAATGAATCATGCCAATTCATGGCGGTAACCATTTGAGGACCAAACTTTTGGGGATTGTACTAATCTATAAATAAGAGACCTTCTCTTCTTTCCTTTTTCTGAGCTTTATTCTAAACAAATTACTTTGTTTCATAAATGCCCAGGGTGTTCTGTGATATATTAGTTAAATAGATATCAATATTGATCCACTACTGCTAACAAATGTGCAGAGTCAAATCCACAGGGGTGTTATTACTCTGTCGGATCATGTCTGAGTGTAAATATCCAGTTGAAATGGGATTTAAACCTCTTACTCTGACAGACTGCAGATTTGAATACAGAATTAGTTTTTAGAAAATCCTTAGTGATGATGCTGAGTTGTAAATTTCTCCTGTTTAATCAAACTCCTCCAAAACGACTATATCTGCATGAAACACATGATTGAATGATAACTTTCAACATTTGTGCTTTTATTTCGTTGTCTTTGGTTTTTCAGATTCATGCCGACTGCCTCCCTGTTTACCTCACGGTTCCCCATGAGAGGAGATGACACGAGGAAACTTTGCAGCAGGGTCGAAGCAAAGTTAAAGGAGGATTAAAGGGGCGGAGGATGTCGAGGATGCTGCTCGCCTGCCCTCGCTGGAGGATTTCAAACAGTTGCTTCATCACTTGTTTTCAGCTTCTTCAGCAGCAGTTGAAAGGGGAGTTTATCCCTGTCGAGGGTGAGTGGGAGAGAGGGTGAGGAAGATACTGGGAGGCTGCTTGACAACAAGGAGTGAGAGTGATTCAGCGTAAACCCTGAATCCCCTCACATGTAAGCGACGTCCCTCCTCCCGGCGAGAGCCTGGCAGGATGGAGCTGCCTCAGCAGGACGGCTGCTGCAGTATGGGGGGATTTACCTCTGTGGTGCAGGCAGTGCACGGTCATCACACCTCAGGGCTGACGATCCTGCCAGGCCACTGCAGACACCCCATCCATCGCTGTAGTATGACTGTGTCTTTCCCCTCTTTTTATCTTAAATCTATTTTTTGTACAGGATTTCACTCCATCTGCATCCTGAATGCTCAGTTATCACAGACTGTGGAGGTGGAGACGGATGAGAGTCCTGCATTGCAGCGACACGGTTCCTTCACTTAGAGCTCCACCTGCTGGTGAATGTGAAACTCACTCATGTGATCTTTTTTTTCTTTTTTTTGGTAGTCTTGCAGTGATCCCTAATGTAAATAATTAATAAGGTGCATCTGTTTGTGCGTGTGGGGGTGCGTGTGTGTCTGTTATGGCTGGTTTCTATGTCATAATAATAATGGGAGCCGGAACTGGACAGCACACTTACTTAAGAGTATGTTTTCAAAACGTGGGAACCAATCTTCAATTACAACAAATGTTAAGTCATTTTTGGAGTGTTAGACCACAGTTGTGGTTAGGTCCAGGGTGAGGGTGTGCACGTGTGATGCTTAAGGTAAGGGAAAGTAGCTGGGGAAGGCGTTACATTGATGAGCAAGATTTTCCAACATTCATGTGTGTTTGTACGTGCGAAGAGGTGATGTTGAGAGCAGGATCTTAAATCACTTTTGTGAAAGAAAGCACACACACACACACACCGGTACAGAATAAAGTGTAAGAGAAAAGGTGAAAAAATTATATATTTTAAAGTAATTACCACAGAAAGCTCACCCTCAGTCACTCCTTACATTTTTGAGGTGTTGATACAACATAAAGAACTGCAGGAGACAGTTGATACTGCCGAGTCATTCATTAAGTTTGTGAGGGATAATAATAATAATAATAATAATATTAATAATAACAATAATAGTAATAATAATTAATAATAAAAACAGCTGTTTGGCACAAAATGTGGCAAACAGTCACATTATTTTAAATGACCGACAACTCTTCATGAAGAAGCTTGAGCAGGATGTTGAAATGTAATCGTTTCCAGCACATTATCTGTGTGTGAATGTCGGTGTGGGAGAAAAGAGGATCGGATATATGGCCATTAAAAGGTGCCGTAGATGTGAAAAGGTGAATGCGACTTGAAGTGTAAAAAGCACTCAGCGATCACTTAAATCTAGTTTGCCAACAAGAACAACCATTAAACAAATACTTCCCATTTACTATGATTGAAATTAGACAAAGGCAGCAAATTCTCACATTTATTGAAGTTGAAAGAAGATAAGGTTTGACCACAACATGACACACGAGTCAATGGTTTTTAACTATCAAGGTTCGAAACAAGTCAGCTAGACTTTATTTTCTATGATACACCTTCTATGCAGAGGACTTGGTCTGGTCGTGTACACTTTAAATTTTATCAGCCGTAAAAGTCATGTTATCGTTTGTTTATTGGCTTTAGTGACATGAATCAAAGTTTGATTTATTTCTCCTTGCAAAGCAAACTCATGCTCCAAGAATAAAATGAAATCAGAGGACCATGTGTTTTATTTAAAGGTACAACAGTAAGACAGTAAATGGGCTTTATTGTGACAAAATGAACATGAACAAGCAACAATTAGACATGTATTACTCCTACTCCATGTTCCCTGCTGTTGTTTTTACATCCCTCTCTTCCTCTGCTGATGCTGAAGTACATCCGATACCGTCCAGCTCATCACTTCTCCTGCACGCACCCTTGTAAGCTAGAAAGGACAAACTCTGCAGACACCTCCGTGACACGTACGCCTGTACAGATACATCATTTATACATACAATCTATATTAACAGGTTAACAGAAAGTGCTGTGAATTCATGCTACAGTGCTGTGCTAAATAAAGACCTACAACTGATCATCTATCTGCCTTTAAAATGTCTTTACCAGCAGAAAAGTATTCATAGTTATAACTGAAAAATTACTTTCATTTGTAAGTAACTGCTCATGGAGGTTTAAATAACCGTATTTGATTAAGAGAAAATATACTCAAGATTCCCAGAAAACAGCTGAAACGACTGCTGTTATTCAGAGAAGTAAAAGAAAGAACTTGTGATGCTACAGTTCGATGTTTGTAAACAATAACCTCATACAACACAAACAATTACAGACGCTGTCTACTGTTTCTATATTTAAAGTAGGAATAAAAAGGTGCTTCATGGGAGAAAGATGAGAGTTGACAATGAGAAAAAAGTTCACAAGGAGATGAGTCACAGACATTGGTGGTATATAAAAGTCGTCCTCAATAAGGCCAAAAAAATAACATGATTTCTGATTGTGACAAAGTAATAGCTTCAATCAACAGTATTAACGTTGGACATGAGAAAAAGTAAAATAAAGTGCCTATTTGTGGATGAGTTCAGTCATGATTGAACATGAGGAGGGGGTTTGGAGCGTGGTTGTTTTTCAGTGCGTCGGGGCAGGCGGAGGCGTCCTCAGATCAGCGCAGGGAGCTGGTGGCCATGCAGTCGCAGAGCGCCCTCTTCTCCGCCCTCAGCACCAGCATCTCCGTCTGCAGCGCAGGACAACATGTCAGTGACCCACGCCAATAACCGTTAAAAAGCAGAAGTGAGTGCCCAGTTTTACCTCATGATCTTAGTTTTTCTGAAGTGTTTCCTGCACATTATAAAATTATACACGTTGAAGCCCCTATGGGAACTAAAGTTACTGAGGATGTAAAAAAAAAGTCACAAGTCAAAGAACTAGGTGAATATTTTTAAGCATGCATTTTTTTGATTTGACTATTAAATAAACACACAAAAAATAAATAAATAAGATATTATTGCCCAGAGTCTGACTCAAAGCCAAAAACACCAATAAACAAAGATATACTGTACGTCTACAATGGTATACATGTTTTCACAAAGTACAATGTACAGTATGGAAAATAATCACAATATTCATCAGTATCAGTTGAGTAAACAACTCATCTTTAGCTATTTCAAAAGGATTGAAGATCTAAGGCTCCTACAATAAAACAACTATTTAAAAAGGCCTTAATATGCAAATGTAAGTTATATGACAGTTGAGAGCATCCCATAGACTGGGACGTTACCGACCCTGGCATCGAGGTTGAACGCTGTCTTCTTTAGATCCTGCAGGGCTCTCTGCATAAACTCAAAGGCATGGCAGTCAACGCAGGGGCGGCCTGAAAACACAGGACAACATTTAAAAAAATAAACACCCTGCTCATTTTTTTTCTACGTATACCTCTTAAAAGTAGATTTTCTTCTTATTCTTCGGGAGCTGTAACTAAATGATACCTACGTGAGGTGCTTTCAGATGACAAACATTAACTAGCATTTTGATTTAGAAGCTCAGGTAAAAGATGAGCGATAAAATCTATACCTGACTCAGCCACAGCTATATAGGTGTAAGACATCAGCTCAATGTGCCATAAATCAGTCCAACGTTGTAAATGAAGTCAATAAATAAAACACCAGATGTGCTAAATCGATGCAAAATGTTGGTTGACGTTTATTGTGGAGGACACTATTAGGACTTTAGGATTCACCAGTCTTAATATTTATCAAACTACAACAATGTTTTATCTTGGTTTTTTCCACCTGTAAATATTTTTCCTCTCAAACCCCTTATGATGGATCAAATGTGAGTAACTTCATGCTTCATGTTGTGAGCTCTGCACTAATTAGGATGACCCACAATTCCCACTAAAGGCTGATTTATGGTTCCGCGTTACACCAACGCAGAGCTTACGCCGTAGGCCCGTAGGGTATGCGGCGACGCACAACGTACGGTGCGCGTCGCCGCGTACCCTACGGCGTAGGTCCGCGTCGATTTAACGCAGAACCATAATTCAGGCTTTTAAGTGGTCCCCGTGGGACGTGAAATTGTTGGTGAGTAAAAAAAAAAAAAAAAAACATCAACAGGACAGACAGATTTCCGCCTTCATCCACATTTCAAAAGGAGAGACTCATCGGCTGGAGAAAAAAAACACACACAAACGCACAAAAAAGCCCAAATGTGATGTGTGAGTGCTCCTACTCTCGGCTGGGATGACGGTCCCCGTCTCCGCGTCCCCGTCAGCCGCACTGACACTGAGCTGCAGCGCCACCAGGACCACGGCTGCCTGCACAAACCCTCGGGATAACATAGCGATGAGGATCCTGTCAAAGAGCTGAGAGACGGAATATTATTAATAGTCAGGTGGTGAAAAGAAACACCAGAGAGAGACGCTGCAAAACGGCTGCCAGCGAATTAAATCACAAAAGACTGTCGACAATATTTCCAATTTGTCCTTGTTAATGTTTGCATTTAAAAATGTGGTCAAAGGAGAATAATTATATTCCGACGGTGTTAATTCACCTACCGTCAACCTGCAGATATTTCGCCGAAATCCAGATCAGAGTAAAATAAAAATGACCACCGAGCGATGTAGAAGAGATCATCCAAGTGCGCATGCGTGCGGGTCACCCCTAAAATCCAGAGTGCCGAGCGAGGGGCCCTGGAGGAGACTTCCGGTACATGTTTGAAAGGACACCTCGATGATGTGCCAAAACCCCAAATATTTAGATTGATTTACATTAGCATTGCTGGACTACATTTATTCAAGTATTGAGTTGGGGTTGTGAACTATTTTTCATCTTCACCACAATGAATACTCCCATTTCTTTAAAAATCTGACACAAACATAGACAGACATGGTCCACCATAGCATCACACAGTTGCTGCATGTCCATGATGTGAATCTCCTGTTCCACCACATCCCGGAGGTGATCTATCAGGTAGAGATCCAGTGAGTGTAGGCAACATTGAAGCATAGTGGACTAATTTGACGTCAAAGAAAGCAGTTTAAGATGATCTGAGCTTTGTAATATGGTGCATTATTTTAGTGGGAGTGACTAGTAAAGTGATCAGATGACAACACTTAGGGCGCAAAGGGATGGACATGATTAGCATCAAAACTCAGGTGGGCTGCGGTGATAACGATGCTCAACTGGAGCCTGAAGTGTACCTACAAACTATCCCCAACATCCTCACCAGCCTGATCTGGAGCCAGGATAGATCTGGAGCCAGGATAGATACGTGCCTTTTATTGTCGTTTACAGCAGATTCAGACCCTACCATCCGAATGTCGAGGCTGAAATGGAGACTCATCAGCATCGTTCTAGTTTTGGTGAGCCTCTGTTTCCTGCTCTTACCTGACAGGAGTGGTCTTCGTGTGTTCAGAGTTGTTAATCTGCATACCTCGGTTGTAAAAGGTGGTTATTTGAGTTACTGTTGCCGTTATATCATCTTGAACCGGCCTGGACATTCTCCTCTGAGCTCTGACATTAACAACACATTTTCATCCAGACAGCTGCCTCTAGACAGATATTTTCTCTGTAAAATATTTATTTTATTGAGCCCAACCAAGAAATTCTGGCGTCAGCAGCGTAGTTAGACGTAAAAGGTACAGAATGTACATACATCTAAAAAATCTATTTAAAAGTAAAACACACCACAACTGTATATAAAACTATACAAAATCAGTTACCGCATTACAATTTGTTATTGGCTGCTCCATTGTAGTGTTACTGTATGTGCAGGAGATGTGAATAAATAGACAAATATTGACGTGAATTACACAATAAGGGGAATATTGCACTAGAAAAGGCTGGTGGGTCATTGATCCTGCCATCTCCAGACATTATTCTACATGGGATGAAGCAAAAGCCAACAATATTTAAAATAACAGTATTTCTAGTCAATCAATCCACCAGGTGTTGGTGGCTTCCATTAGTGTCCATATTCTTAGGTCAAATCCAAATGGCTAAAAGGGGATTTGAATGTTCTGACCATTGGTTTTGGGCATTCTTTTGTAAATAATTGAGGAATGGATTAAAATTGTTGTATTTACACACAGGCAAAAATGCTTTTTCCCACCAAAACTTTATTACAAAGGACTTACAGAAGCTTTTGCATGGTAACAACAGCAAGGCTGGATGTAATGTGCATAAGATGCAATAACAAAAGAAGAGACTTAATGAAATAGGAGATGAAGACTGCAAAAGTGGGGTTCTGTTTCTCAACTTTGCTGGTGTGAATGTGCAATTTACAACAAGATACACACGGTTGATAACATACATTTTTTTCATCAGTGTTTCATTAGAGATAGACCAATAATAATGCAAATTTGAACAGAATTTCTGTTGAGGTCTTTCCAAAAGATCTGAGTAAAGGTACATACATGAAAGCAATAAGTAGCTGTTTCATCATGCTGTGGCAAGGGCAAAAAGGGTCAATGTTTATCTTATAATTTTTAATAACTAACATATGCAATAATTAACATATACATTTGGGTATTTTTAAGGACACCTCTACGTATACCTTATTTGTGATTATAAAAAAGACCTGTGTAAAAATCATACTTTCATCCAGTCCATCCACAATATACCTCTCTGAATAAATTATCTGAGGCACTTATTGTTAGTTCTCACATTTATTGAAGTTGAAACAAGAGAATATTTGACCACAACATGACACACAAGTCAATGGTTTTTAACTATCAAGGTTTGAAACATGTCAGCTAGACTTTATTTTCTATGATACACCTTCTATCCAGAGGACTTGGTCTGGTCGTGTACACTTTAAATTTTATCAGCCGTCAAAGTCATTTTATCGTTTGTTTATTGGCTCTGGTGACATGAATCAAAGTTTGATTTATTTCTCCTTGTAAAGCAAACTCATGCTCCAAGAATCGGATGAAATCAGAGCTTTATTGTGACAAAATGAACATGAACAAGCAACAATTAGACATGTATTACTCCTACTCCATGTTCCCTGCTGTTGTTTTTACATCCCTCTCTTCCTCTGCTGATGCTGAAGTACATCCGATACCGTCCAGCTCATCACTTCTCCTGCACGCACCCTTGTAAGCTAGAAAGGACAAACTCTGCAGACACCTCCGTGACACGTACGCCTGTACAGATACATCATCTATACATACAATCTATATTAACAGGTTAACAGAAAGTGCTGTGAATTCATGCTACAGTGCTGTGCTAAATAAACACCTACAACCAGTACTGGAGTTGAGGGGGGATGAGGGGGGATGGCATCCCCCCCTGAAATAAAAATGGTCAAAATCATCCCCCCTGTAAAACTGCCATCCCCCCTTTCCATCCCTTATGTCATTTCATCAATGAATGTGGTTTTACTGCTATTTCAACATTTAGAGTCATCACCAGAAAAATGATTTACTTGACAATTTTCACCTGTTTCAAGTACATTTTCATTTGAAATAAGTAGGAAAATCTGCCAGTGGTACAAGATTTATCTTCTTTTTACAAGCAAAGAAATCTTATTCCACTGGCAGATTTTTCTATTTATTTCAAGTGAAAATCTACTTGAAACAGGCGAAAATTGTTGTTGTTTTTCCAGTGATGAGTCTTGTTTTAAGTGTAATGAGATTTTTTTTACTAAAATGAGACATTTTCACTAGGATTAAGACAAATATTCTTTTTGCAGTGATCCATTTTACTTATCCTGTGAAGGACAGAGTCATATTGATAAGTTCAGAAAAGTGTTTTCTATTGTTGTGTTTTGATGTACTTGATGTAAGCCCAGTGGATATTTAAAGCTTACAGGAAGCTGCATTTAACTGCTGCTATGTCATTCCTGCAGTATTTCTGCAGGTGTTTTGGTCACTGCTATTATTTGTAATATATTATATTATTTGTATTCAGCACAAATTATCTGTCCCCATATGATAAAATCCACCACCCCCCCCTGATTTTTTTTACAACTCGAGTACTGCCTACAACTGATCATCTATCTGCCTTTAAAATGTCTTTACCAGAAGAAACGTCTCCATCAAAGTTTGATTTATTTCTCCTTGCAAAGCAAACTCATGCTCCAAGAATCGGATGAGATCAGAGAAGACCATGTGTTTTATTTAAAGGTACAACAGTAAGACAGTAAATGGGCTTTATTGTTTTTGCGCTCAAAACAAGAGTTCTCAAGCTGTTTTTCCTTTCCCCCTTTTTTTTTTTTAAATATTATTTAATCAGTTTACTTATTCACTTTTTCCTCTTTATTAACTTGTGATTTTATTTTTATTAACTTAGTCTTTTTTCTTATTTGTGGCTCAACATATAAGAAAAAAGGTGGGGGAAGTGGGTAAAAGCTCACTATAAAAATAGAAAAAAATAATGTAAACAGGATTCGATGTGAAGATGGAGCACACCTCTTCTTTCCGTTTATTTTTCCTTTCTCAAGAGACTCCGATATATTGTGCTCCTTTTTTTTTCTTCTTGTTATTCACCGTTGTTATTATTATTTAATTGTTTTCCCTGATCAGCAAGCACCTGTATTGTATATAGTAATGTTCTACTCGCTTTGTTGCTCTTGTTATTGTTTTTATCATTGTCCTGTTTACAATAAACACATTTATAAAAAAAAAAAAAACAAGAGTTCTCTGAGTAAAGTTCCTGTCAAGTGCGGCGGAGTGGAGCGAGAATGTAAATTAGCGGACTAAATTTTAATGACGGGACGTAAATACATGGACGCATCGGATTGGTCGGAGCAGCGATGACGCGTCGCCGCGTCGCCTGCACCGTCCAATCACCAGGCGCCCCGAGGCCCCGCCCCCTGGCGAGGGGCGGGGTCCGCCGCTGTTGTCTTAGGCGGCTGCTAAAATGCCTGAACACAAAACACTCCTTTTTCCAAGATGGCGTCGATGAAGGACAGCGACACCGGCCTGTGGCTTCATAACAAACTGGGATCAACAGACGAGCTGTGGACGCCGCCGAGCATCGCCTCTCTCCTCACGGTGTCGGTTATCGACAACATACGGCTGTGCTTCTCCAGCCTGTCTCCGCCGGTGAAGCTGAAGCTGCTGCTGGGGATGCTGCACCTCCCGCGGAGGACGGTGGACGAGGTAGGAGCTGTAACCCGCTAACCAGGGGCTGGACCTCCCCGCTGCAGCGAGGAGTCCCAGCTCCTGCACCAGCAGAATCAGACTGTTCAGTCTGCAGGGAACAGTCATCACTGATACAGGCTGATGAGTCTGTTAAAGGAACTCCCTGGTGTTGGTTCTGCTCTCAACACCAGGGGTTACTGAGCTGCTCCGGGACTGACGGAGCGGCTTCTGCATGGTTCAGCTGCTAGGGGGGGGATATTATGCTGCGTTCCATTTACCTCGGAAGTCGGAACTCGGACCTGGGAATGACGTCACAGCCGAGTTATCAGCGTTCCAGTTACAAAGTCGGAAAACAAGTTTGTAGTTCTCATATACCACATGAAAAATGTGAAGTATACTATAGCAGCATATATATGCCGAACAATACTTGTATATGACTGATTGTGTGACCAAAACTAGAAAGAAGTGCTACGAATTTTTAGAGCGCCCCTCTACTGTTTACAACCGGGGCAGCCATCTTGGAATGTGAACTCGGGGGTGGTGAAGACTCTCCCACTTTCCCAGTGGGAAATCCCACTTCGAGGGGCGTTCCAGTTGAAAATTCCGACTGGCAACTGGGAAATTCCCACTTCCGAGGACAAATGGAACGCGGCATTAGCCTCCGTAGCAGGGACGGACATGAGGGGAGGGCTGGGGGCGGGGCCTCAGCCCCCCCGACACCTCACCTGTCCTGGGGGCGGGGCCTCAGCCCCCCCAAACCTCACCTGGTCTGGGGGCGGGGCCTCAGCCCCCCCACACCTCACCTGTCCTGGGGGCAAAAATATTATTCATTTCTTTTCTCTTTTATTCCAAAAACTTAAAGTATTGGTATCTGTTAAGTCAGTATGTTCCCCTTGTTTTCGTGGTGGGGGAGTTTACAGTAATCACAAATATCAATGGATACATTCTACTGTCTAATTATTACTATTATTTATTATAACTAATAACTATTGAAAGACCCTAAAAAACTAATGTTCTTTGAAAACGTGACCACTAGATGTTAGTAGTTACACAGTGATACTAGTTTCGTCCAATTGTATAGTGCTTTTTTTTTTTTTTTTTTTTAAGAAGTCCAAATAAATATTGAATAATCAGTAGAAACAGCAAAAGGGCAAATATATAAACTTGTAAAATGTTTTTGAACTGGTACTGGTAGTTTCTTATTTGCCTACAGTATTGAGTTGTACAAAGTTGCTTGTGATTCATTACTATTCTGTATTGAATCACTTCCAATGGATGTTGTTTTTTTTTAACCATGGATAGTAGGGATGGGCGGTATGGACTAAAAAATGTATCACGATTATTTCTGGCATTTATCCCGATAACGATAAAAATGACGATAAAAAAATACCAATTCAACTCCACCTTTTTAACTATGAATCTATCTCGCTCTCAGATCCGCCATGTTTGTCATCAACATCTTTCTTTCTTTCCTTTTTTCCCTTCCTTCCTCCTTTCCTCCTGCTCTTTCCTTCCTTCTTCCCTTCCTCTTTTCTCCCTTCCTTTCCTTGTTCTCCCCCTTCCTTCCTTCCTTCCTTCCTTCCTTCCTTCCTTCCTTCCTTCCTTCCTTCCTTCCTTCCTTCCTTCCTTCCTTCCTTCCTTCCTTCCATCTTTTTTCCCCTTCCTTCCTTCTTTCCTCCTGCTCTCTCCTTCCTTCTTCCCTTCCTCTTTCCTTCCTTCCTTCCTTCCTTCCTTCCTTCCTTCCTTCCTTCCTTCCTTCCTTCCTTCCTTCCTTCCTTCCTTCCTTCCATAAATCAGTTTTACACAAAAACATCAACGGGAATTTATCGTTTTTACCGCGACATGACAAATTCTTATCGTGAGGAATTTTTTTGACGGTATATCGTGAACGGTAAAATATCGCCCATTCCTAATGGATAGACCACAGTACATGCAGGTGGATGGGAACTGCAGCATCGTCATCACTGTTAATGAACAGTGCAAAAACAATGCTTTTACAATGTAAAAACAAAGCTTACCTAATCTAACTATAAGTGATTTAGATACTACGGGGTATGTGTGGACTGAACTGGGTTCACTGTGCTCTGGTTCCAGATGAAGGAGGCCCTGTCGGAGATAATCCAGCTGGCTACTGTGGATTCCGAGCCCTGGGTGCTGATGGTGGCAGATATCCTCAAGTCCTTCCCAGAGACTGGCTCTCTCAACCTGGACTTGGAGGAGCAGAATCCCAACGTGCAGGACATTCTTGGAGAGCTCAGGGAGAAAGGTTAGGAGTGTGTCCAACATTAATTTGAGTCTTCACCATGACTGCCACTTGACCCTTGAATTAAAAGAATGTAAATAATGTATAATGCTGTACTTTGTCAATTATAATTTTGCAGCTGTTTTAAAAACGATATTGAAAATGAGATAAGTGGACTTATAGGTCTGTTTATTTTTTTGTGTCAGTTTCTCACGTGTCAGTTGGTAGTCATGGCCATAGACGGACACTTGATCGTGCTTTTGTGGTTAATTCCTTCCCTCCTCCCCTCCACAGTGAGTGAGTGTGAGGCATCCGCCATGCTTCCTCTGGAATGCCAGTATCTTAATAAGAGTGCATTGACCACCCTAGTGGGACCCCTTACACCCCCCGTCAAACATTTCCAGCTCAAGAGGAAGCCCAAAAGTGCAACGCTCAGAGCAGAACTGTTACAGAAATGTAAGTAACTTTAAACCTCACCTGACAAACACAACCTTTCTACACATGCATTTGTTGTTATATCTGCTTTTCCGTTGGCCTATGTGTATTTGTTAGACAAAAATCTGTTGCGGCTGCATAGGCTGGTTTCTTTCTCAGACTTTTTATAGCAAATTAAGCCTCATTTACTTCTATTCCAGCGACAGAAACGGCTCAACAGCTGAAAAAGACAGCCGGAGTGCCTTTTCATGCCAAAGGAAGAGGACTGGTCAAAAAGATTGACACTACAAGTGAGTTGCAGACCTTTACTGTTTAAAAACAATCCTCTGAAATATTATCAGATAGTAGAAATGGGCGATATTTAACCGTTCACGATATACCGCCAAAAAAATTCCCCACGGTAAGAATTTTTCATCTTGAGGTAAAAACGATAAATTCCCGTTGATGACGTTTTTGTGTAACAAACATGGCGGAAGGCGGTTCTGAGAGCGAGGAGCTCGTTGTTAAACGGGGTTCCAGCTCCGTTATCTGGAACTGGTTTGGATTTAAAAAGAGAGACGAGGAGCAAACATCATCTATTATATGCAGAGTCTGCAAAAACAGAAGGAAATGGTTGTTACATTTTGATATAACGTTTGACTATTAGGAAAGAAAATTGCAATAGTATCTAATTTGTGGCATGTTCCAACCACAGGTTAATTTGCACATTTTATTTATATTAGAAGAGGTCATCACTGATTGGATTTTATTTTCAGTGAACTTTTATTTATTTGTCCTGTTTCTTTATTTATCAAGTTGTATTTTTTTTCTAATTTGTGATTTTATAAGCTGAGAAAACTTGTTTTGGGGGCTCCAAAGACTGAATGTTGTGATAGATTTATAGTTAAAAAGGTGGAGTTGAATTGGTTTTTTTTTTTAATCGTCATTTTTATCGTTATCGGGATAAATGCCAGAAATTATCGTTATACATTTTTTAGTCCATACCGCCCATCCCTATCAGATTTACAAGTCCAGAAATATTCCAACTTCTGTCACTGTTGTGATAACGAGCATCAATGTCTACATCTCAGCTCCTCTGAAGGGGATTCCCAAGGCTCCGTTCCGCAGCCCCACGGCCCCCAGTATGTTCAGCCCTCCCAGTAACCGCACACCCATCGCTCCTCCACGGACACCCCTGCGGAAAGAGAGAGGGGTTAAGGTACAACTTTCCCTTTCCTCTTCTTACTTTTCCATAGAGGTGACTTGGTTTCACGCCATTTGTAGGGCCTCTTATGTATTTATTTATTTATTTATTTTCTTTCAGCTTTTAGATATTTCAGAGCTGGACATGGTTGGTGCTGGAAGAGAGGCTAAGAGGAGAAGGAAAACTCTGGGTAATAACAATTATCCATCTGCACAAGTTTAGAGCCATTCAACAAATTAACTTCTCTAAAAACAAGGAAATGCAATTATTTTGATGCTTACATGATGTTTTATTCTGTTTCGTGATGTAGAAACAGAAGCTGGCGAGAAAGCAGCCAAAGAAGAGGCAGTGGTGGAGAACACGACTCCAGACTATGCTGCTGGCCTCGTCTCTGCACAGGTACTTGTTTACTTTTCGTCACCCCCCCCTCCGCTTTTTTTGTCCTTATCAAAGCAAACATCTTTTTAAATACTTATTGTTTTGTTCTTCAGAAACTGGGGGCACTGAACGAGAATCCTCTGCCATCGACCAGCTACCTACCAGCTACACCCAGCATGGTTCCCTCCTCCTCTTACATTCCCAGCTCCGAGGCACAACCAGGTACGTAAAACAACTCATCATCCAGTTCTTAAGTGCTTCATCGTGGAGAAAGTCATAAATGTGTCCCTGCTTACATAACCTCATTACATTTGTCCTCCTGTCACTTCCTACTCAGCGAATGCTGGGGGTTCGGGTCGGGACACGCTGCAGGCAGCACGCCAGCCAGAGGAGTCGGCAACAGCAGGCACTGGAGCCACCGCCACCTTACCAAACCAGTACAAGCAGCGCACCCCCATGTACAACGCAGGAACCACGGTGAACCCTGCCACCCCCACATCCCCGAGCACGCCGGCCTCCACGCCGGCCAGCAACGGCCCCCCAGCAGCTACGACCGCCACCCAACCAGAGACCCCCACCCAACCTCCCAGCACACCGCAGACCCCCACCCCGACCCCGGCCCCCACACCACCACAGCCCCAGCCCAAAAAGAACCTGTCCCTCACGGTAAGTTCTGGGTATTGATTTAGGGTGATGCACGCGCTGTCCCTTTAAGACTTCAGTAATGTGGAGCTCTGCCGCCTGCTGTTTCTGCTCCTCAGCGAGACCAGATGTACGCTGCCCAGGAGATGTTCAAGACGGCCAACAAGGTCACCAGACCCGAGAAGGCCCTGATCCTGGGGTTCATGGCTGGATCCAGAGGTACGCTGGTAGCAGCAGTGTGTCAGGTTCACGGCAGGAAGTAAAACTGCCTCGTCACTTGTCACGGGATCGTTAATGCATGATATTTAAATACTTTTTTATACTTTGTTCTCCTCTGATATCTTTGAATTCACAACATTTTGAGAGAAAGAACTTTGCAAAAACCTTAGATTTCTAATCTATGCCCCCCTCGCTCTGATTTTCTATGGACATTTGAACTATGGACATTTGTCCGTCACCTCGAAATTACTTGTAAAATCATTGAGTTTAAGGTTAGCTTAAGTTCATGACATTTTTATTGAAAATTATCATTATGAAGATGACAGACATTGTTTGTATTTGGATGGAAAGCTCTTTTCGAGCTACTGTTAACAGTAAATAAATACTGTTAACGCTCGGTAACAGAACAATGAAGCACACAGACTTGGAATAAAAACAACAAGCAGACTCTTCAGATATTCATCCAGAAAAGAAAATGACGTCAGATCTTAAGTTCCTTGCGACCGTTTCTCCTTTCATGTATTGCAGATTTGCAGCTTGTTTTTATGTTTTTTAGTTTCATAAGTGCACTACAGTCATTGGATTGTGATTAAAGTACACTAACCCGTCTGCTTCCTCCTGTGTCTTGAAGAGAACCCGTGCCCGGAGCAGGGGGACATCATCCAGATCAAGCTGAGCGAGCACACAGAGGTTCTGCCCAAAGCCGACGGCACCGGCAGCACCACCATGCTGGTGGACACGGTCTTCGAAATGAACTATTCCACGGGACAGTGGACACGCCTCAAAAAATACAAACCAATCACCAATACCTCCTGAAGGAACCTCACGCGTTAAAGATCCCTCACACAAGAAAACATGTACCGTTAAAAACGTGTTTACACAAACATACGTGTTCACATCCACATTTGGGCCAAATGGGAGGGTGGAAGATTGTAAAGGAGAGAAAGAGCCTCCCTTTTAGTGCACCGCAAAATGCTGAACTTTTTTTTTTTTTCCTTTTCTCTTCATATACCCTTTTATTGTTTCTATTTTTGTCACGTCGGATTCCTAAATGTTTGGATCGGGAATGGTGGAGGAGAGGAATCGTATCGCCCCCCCTTCTGCATCTGTCCTGAAGTGCAAGCATGTCACATGTCTCCAGAAGACGAGTTATCTGTATTTTTCTGTACAAACGTGACTCTTGCAGCTTACACTTCTGCCCCTCGGCCCAGAGAGATGTTTTGTGACAAAACAAAGGGAGAGAGACTGATCGTCATCATTGAAGGTGACCAAGTTAAATAAAAACATTGGCAGCAAATAGTTGTCAACCAATGTCTGAAGCCTTTTAGTAGATGTTTAAACTTTACATCCTCTTTTTTTCATAAGGGAAGAAAATAAAGTGACAGCAGACTTTGGTGGTGGGGGGGGGTTCTTCATCTTTCGTCAGTTCTGTTTTCTGAAATTAATGTTGAGTTTGAGCTGGTGCTGAAATGAATCTGCTGGTAAGTGCATCCTCAGGTAGAGACTAAAAATGTTTGCAGGAGATTTGCAAACCAGTATGTTAACTCATATAGTGCATTATTAGAATAATTTCACAAATGTTTAATGTGTACATCTGTAAGAAAGTTCCCATCCATAACCATAAGTAAAGCCAAAAGCTTTTGTTTTTAAAATGATTTAGCGTGGGATTTATTCTGCGACGCTGGAAATAATCCATCTGCAAACGTTCAGCACAAACGTGGTCAGCCGGTACATGTGTTGCCGTCTCCAAAACGGTTTTGTTGATAAAACTAATTCAAACAAAACACTATTTTTAGAAAGTTACAGTTTGTGTTCCTGTTTTGTAATTGTCGCCGCACATTTCCCCAGTCAGTTTTCTGGTATTACCAACTTCTGAACTGTGGTATTTCCTTCCTCGCAGTTTTAACATGAGACATGTTTGGTTATGATACCCAACACTGACCTGGTCAGCCTCCCGTAACTATAGAAGTCCATCAGTAGCAAATACAGCCCTTCATAAACTGCCACAGTTTCGCTCCATATAACGGTGCAAGTGTTTCCCAGTCATTAGTTGTAAAGTTTTCACTTGAGACTTTGTGCCTAACGAGCAGCTCATGTTGGAAAATCCCAGTGTTTAAATGCTGCATTCCTGCTGTCGGGATTAAAATCCTGTTTTAACCTCAACATTCCATCATATTTTTGCTTTAATCTACAGCTCTTTTTTTCCCCGAGGAAAATACATTTTCTCAGGTGGCTAAAAAGTAGTTTGCATGTTGTAAAGGTGGTCTGAAGCTTAATGCTGCTTCATAACAGTAACTCTTATTAACCTGCTGACTGCCAAACAGACCTGCTACTGAAACTTCAACAAGCAATAAAACGTAGGAAATAAAATTAACATTTTATTAATCAAAATGAGTTGCAACATAAAACAGGCGCCACACTGCTGATTTACCATTGTACAAGATTTACATCATGTAATTACAGTTTTGCACTTTTTTCTGGTCACACCTACAGATGACAGATCAGTCATGGTCATTACACTTTTGACTAATTTTGAAATCATTTAGCGCATCTCCACGAACAGCAGACGTTGGCTCATTAGGCCATCTTTTTTTATCCCTGTAAAGCACTTTGGTTAATTGTTTTTTAATAAACTCTATAGATTGATGTGAGAGCTCGACCACCTCACATTTGATAGTAATCTTTAATTGTTGAAGTCATTAGTTGAGCACAAAGTTCTCCTTATATCTTTTATGTGGGAGAACCGAACACCCAGTATGAATCCGAGCAAAACTGTACCAGCTACAGTCCAAAGACGAGAACATCTAACTTAACAGCATTCAACCTTCCGTTGAACTGAAATATCGCTGAATATTCTTTTAATTTTTCAGCTTTTTTGAAGCTTGTGCTCATAACTGCCTCACTCATATGATTGAAATGATCACGGAGGAATGAGTGCAAAACCAGCCCGCCTGAGCATCAGTCATACTGTGTGCACCGCTCTCATTTAGGCCTACTACAGGTGAGAAGGCAGATATTGAAAACCACATTTCCGTTACAGCAGCTCCGGTCTGGAGGTGGATGTGGCCTTAGTTTGCTCCAGGGACCGTCCAACCTCCATACGTCTTCTCCAAGTAGAGCGCCACAGCGAGGGTCAGGTGGTCCTGCATCTTACCTGCAACCACCTGCACACCAAGGGGCAAGCCGTCCTCATTCAGACCCAGAGGACACTGGGTAACCGGCAGCCCAAGGATGTTCAAAATACCTTAGGATGAAAAAGATAAACATGTGAACACTGAAGTTCTATTTCACAATCTTTTTAGATTTCACATGTGCATCAAATGATTGCAGTGGTTATAATAATAATCAGCTGTAAATACATTCCTGCATGTTTAAGCTCATTGAACAGTAGGTGTCATATTTTTAAGGATTTAATTACACTACAGTAACAGTGTAGTTATTAGCTGGGAGAATTTAATCCTTTACTTCACCTCTTCATCACTGTTTGTCAAATGAGGAGCTGCATCATCAACAAAAGTCCTAAACTAAGTTCAGGTTTACGTAATATGCCTTTTTGCTATTAAATTTGTTTCAGCGTTGTGTTAAAACAGCTGTGGGTGAGATACATAAAACGGAGAGCAGAAGTTGCTGCGCAAACATTTAACAGTTTTTCATGAGGGAGAAAGTTTGGATACGTTAGTTTTTTTTAAAGTAACCAGATTCTCCTGAACATCTGACAATGTCTGAACGCATTTGCAGCTGCAGTACAGTTCTGTGTTAGTAGTGAGATGGAAACGTTATTCTGTGAGACCCAGTCAGATTAATGTCCCAGTGAAGCTGCACATTCATCCAAATGAATCCAGCTAGAACCTCTGGACACCCTGCAACTGCACAGGGAGCATGACATGGGACTGTTTTAAATATTAGCCACCAGCAGGCGTTTAACAGCTAACCAGTGTAGGCGAAGTCGAAGGGCCTGAGGAGCGGGTGGTGGTGCTTGGGTGCCACCCTGGGGTGTGAAGGGTAGAGAAGAACTCCGTCAGTGCCCAGCAGCGCGTCCATCTCCTTCTGCAGCTTCTCTTTTTGCTGGATGATGAAGGGCGAGGCTTTGGACGTGCGGGTCGTCTCAAGCACGCCGAGCACTGAAGACAAGACACACCTTTACCACGGAAGCTTTAACATCTCCAACTATAAAGATTGCTACATAGAAAAATGTGAAGTGATAAACAATGCCACATAAACCGTAAAAATGATAAACATATTAACTTACGGATGGCAGCCATCGTATGGTCCGACTTTCCTATCAGCGATTTCAGGAGCTCCCACAAAGGCCACGCAGGTCGTCCTGTTTCCCCCATCAGCTCAGTGAACGATATAGGAGGCTAAGAGATCAAACCTGGTTACTATAAGAAAGATATGACACTGAACTGATACTTTAAGTATTTTCAGTATCTAAATGTAATTTGAGCCACAGTCATATTTGTGACATCAGAGAAGTACTTTTTTGGCCTAAAATCGGGGCTTCTGAAAGTCAGATTTGCAGGCTGCTGAGACCTCCCAGACCCAGCTAGAAATATCTGCCTGTTTCCTCTTTTTCTTAATCCAACTTCACACCACACTGCACTCGCTGCACCTCAGAAGTGGCCAGCACAAAGCTAAGACACCACAGACGAGTGGAGCAGAGCGGAGTAAAACTGGCTCCTGTGAACAGAGCTGAAGTCTGTACAGCGTTTTACTCGAAGCATTTTATAAACTTAACCATGAATACTTTCAAATATGACTTGGCAGCAATATGCACTGGGACCAAATCATTCCGCGGTCTCAACAGTAACTTACCAGACTTGCGTGCAATCTGCAGGAAACAGTCCCAACAATGTTAACTTATTTAGAGGACTGGATATAAAGTTAGACAAATAGATGTGGTATTTAAAAGACGTTGGCAGGAAAGTCAGTGTGATGTTCTCGGTAGTGATGGAAACACGAGTATGCAAGTGTGTGGTATGCAGCGCACTGGCACCTAAACAGATTAGTGGGCCATTTCTGGGCAGCAGACTACAATAGAAGCTGTGACTAAGACCTGGTGTGCTTTCCTTCACAGTCAAACATCTTATAAACTAGAGAGTCACTACTGCTGGCTTTCCCAGAGATCATTTAGTGCTTCTTAAAAACCAGCTCTTTTTTAAACATGGTTCACTGACTATATGTTGTCTCATACACTCATGTATAGTACATTTTAAAAAGAGAAACCGTTACCACTCACTGTACACAAATAAACTGAGGGACTGTTTCTGAAAAGTTGATCATTTTAAAATAATAGGGGTACTTTTTGAAATATTGAAATTGAAATAAAATAAATGCTTTGCTCAGACACAAGAAAAAAGATAAAGTAAATTTGAAACCGGCCACTGCAAAACAGTCTTGTCTGTCTCCACTTCCCTGCAGCAACTAAATAAATAAACAGTAGCCATGAAAAGGCAATTTTAACACTCTCCACATCCTCTGTACTTTCTTAATGACATAATATGTTGTTTATGATGTGCGTCTCTATTGTCAAACTGCATCTTTAAGAGCTGACACAACTTTACTTCAAACCTGTGCCCATGTACAAAAGAAATCACGAGTAAAAAAACAAAAAAACAAAGTACAGAGTCAAAATACTCCCAAAAATATATTTTTCTTTCAATCTCTAATTCTGTATGCAGATCAGAATACCTTCTAGACTCAATAGTACCACATCAATACTACACAGAACCACAGGAAGTTCATTATTTCTTTCATTACATAAAACCCTTCACTTTTCCTTGGGGTTTCACAGATATTCTGTATACATTTAGATTCATGTCAGTAAAAAATAAGTGGTTAAGTCGTGAGAGTAATTATATAGATTGATAGGAGAGTTTGAGATTAATACCAATTCAAAAACGTAGCCTGTACATTTGAGTACACGTTCCCTTTTTCAGGGAACTGTTAAACATCATCCACATCAGCAACGGTTCACACTTGCCACTAAAACCTTTAAAGGAGCCGTCTGTAAGAAATGGCCAAAACTGGTACTGCAGTCACTTTCAAAATATTGTTGAGCGGCGTGTACCCTCCCCCTCCTCCCCCCGACCAGAGGTTGCCAGGTAGGCTGCAGAATGCAGCAGGAACGTAGGCTGCCATGGCTGCGATAATTAGAGCCGAGCTGGCAACCCGGATGCCGAAACAATACTGACTTGGTGATTGGGAGATAGGTGGAGGGTGGAGCTTCAGAAACAATACTGACTTGGTGATTGGGAGATAGGTGGAGGGTGGAGCTTCAGGCCAAAACAAAAAATGACAACATAAACATCAGTTGAGGGCTGCAACTCCTCTTTTTAAACTGGAATATCCTGGCTTGAGTGCTGTTGTCAGTGACATAAGTATTTGAAATGAACATGATTTTTAAATGTCTGTTGACATATCGGGGTCATTTTATGATTCGTTTTATTATTGCTCTTACATACAGCTCCTTTAAAATGAAAGATGTTTTTTTTAATGTGTAACGTTTTTCTTTGTTCATAGCATGTAGGTCGGGTGAAGTTGCCAAATATGGTAACTTGCCCTGTTAAGTTTTAAGCTGATATGTGACGAAGGGATCATGGAGTAATTCTTAACAGCCCATCTGCGGTTTAGCAACTTCAGTTGGATTTTTGTTTGGTGACATTAGCTTGCTTTCCTGTGTGGGCTCTTAGGCCGGGTGCCGTTCATGTTTGGTGATAACATGCTTGTGTAGTTTGTGTCCAAAATATGTTTGCATGGAAGCGCAAAGCTGTGCACTGATCTCGAAACGGATACAGGCTGCAGAAGAAGAGCGGAGCCAACTGGCTAACTCTGCCCCCTAAAAAGTGGCTCAATAAGACCTTCATTCAGACCTCATGAAACTGTGACATGTGTTTGTTTTTTGTTGTTGTTTTTTTTTAAAAGATCTCTTCTTATGAAATTTCATGACATGACCTAGGAGGGGTGGTTGAGTTGATAAACGATGACCTTGCTGTCTTATGTTGTTTAGCTTCTGTTGCTCATCTGAAGTCTGATAACTGAGTCTGTAAGATAGTTACTCTTGGCAGACATGCAGGGAACCACAAATCTGGGCGAGAGTGTCAAGCAGACCTACCTTGCCCTCCTTGTCAGGGAGAACCATGTATGAATCCCAGATCTGGAAGCTGTAGCGGAGCTCAGGTAAACAAACGTGCTGGACTTGCACTCCGAGGTCGGCCTCCAGGCCCTCCACGACCTGCAGAACATCACAGCTTCTTCAGATCTGAGGAAAACTTCACCAGAGTCCAGGTTTTGGAGGTGGCTTTTCAAGACTTTGACAGATTCTTTTTACGCACCTTCCTCTGAATGTCCACAAGCTCTTTGCTGACAGGTTGTGTGTATACGCAGCCGCCATCATGAGGGATGGTGAAGAACCGCAGCTTCTTTAGATCCACCTTTGTGTTTAAGGACAACCTGTGAGCACATGGGAAAGCAAACGATGCAAATGATTCACACAGGTGATAAATTGTAACATCAAAGCCTAACAGCTTCAGGGTTTCAGGTTTGTTTCCTCAAGTTGTAAAGTTAAAAGATAATTAAGGTCCGTGCAGATAAACTTTTCTTTTTCTTAACTGGGGTTGCGATTTGAGCAGTGACACGGAGGAATTGGCAGGAATTTGTTCATCGTTACCTGCAATCAGCTTTACAGGGCGTTTTACACAGCTGTGACAGAGGTCATAAACTTTAAACCCGCGTTCCGGTTCAGACAGTTTTTAGGGCCAAAATCAAAGGAAGTTTAAAAAAATGTTTAACTAAAAGGTTGCTCAGTATCACATACCTGAAGTTTAAAAAGGGGCTTTGTTGTTATTTTATTGTAGGGGATGATTACTTTAACTACCACATTTGCATTTGAAATGACCAAAGCTGTTAAAATGTAAAAAACACAGCTTGTAAGGATGCATCTGGCCAAATTATAACAGCATATATGTTTAGGCAAAGTGAAAACCTTCTGCGTTAGCCATAACATATGTAAATGAAGTCTATATATAATATATAATGTGGGGTTTAAAGACGATGCATTAAAATTGAGTTCACCCTAAACCTAACCCTCACCAATCTTAACTTCTAGTGCTGGGCGATATATCGAGATTTTAATATATATCGATATATTTTCAAACGCGATATGGTACGAGACAATATCGTTTATATCAATTTAAAAAAAATAAATAAATAAATTACATTTTTTTTATGATTTTGATATAGCTTATTTTGTGACAAATTGACTTGAATGTTTTATTTGAGATTTGCACAAATGTTTTGTTATTTGCACAACTGTCAACCTCAGTGGAAAAGTCTGCTGTTACTGTCTACATTGTATTAATTGCACAACTGTATTTTAATTTAATTGTTATGCAGGAAAGGGATATTTGTTTTATTTTATTCAAGAAGCATTTTTATTCTATATATGCAGGCAGTTTATTTTTATTTCATTTGTTTTATACATTTTGATATTGTGCAGACCTCTGTTAATAAAGGAACCTGTGTGACATTTGGCACAAGGCTTTGTATTAAAACTGACTGTTTTTTTAAGGGTTTGCCTCAGAAAAAAATGAAGCTAACAGAGATGCTATGCTATAATGCTTTGGGGGAAACCCCAATTATGGCACAGAAAAAATATCGATGTATATCAAGTATCGCCATTTAGCTAGAAAATATTGAGATATGACTTTTGGTCCATATCGCCCAGCCCTATTAACTTCACTTCGTTTTAACCTCCTCTGTCACCAAAGTCAAATTAACCTCAACCCAACAGATCTTACTTGTGAGCGTTTGGCCCCGCCATGATCTTGAGCATGGGCAGCAAGTCTTCAGCATAGCGGCACATGGGACCAGAGCTCAGGTACTCCGGCTGTTTGCCGGAAGGGGGAGGGTGCTGGTTCTCACAGGACACAACACCTGCCACACAGGAGTAAGTTACAATGCCGTCTGCTTCTCAAAAGGTGTGAAATCATCTTCTTAGAACATTTTATTTGTGTGGAGTGATGCACATATTGACAGAGCACAGTTCAGAAGTTTAACGTTAGTTGATAAGAATTGCAGCATCTCTTACCTGGAGTGGTTTTATGGCCAAATATTCCATTGAAAAAGCACGGCATGCGGATGCTGCCACCAATGTCAGAGCCCACGCCGATAACCGCTCCTGCACCCCCCAGTATGCTGCCCTCCCCCCCTGTGGCCACGGGACACAATGCAGGTAGGAAAGATAAGAAGAAGGAAAGGTAAGTTATCCATAGTCTTGATATCAAGACTGATGTCAAAGGGACTTTTCATGTTCGCTCTGCAGACACTAAAGCCGTGTTTCCACTGAGCGGTTCAGTATGGTCCAGTATGGTGTTACGACCGGCTCGGGGAAAAGGGAAGCAACACAAATACCTGATGGTTTTGGGTAGTTTAAAGTTACTCATTTAGAAAAGTAAAGTTGTAACAACAAGGGATCAAAGAACAAAACAAGTACTGCTAAACAATAAAACAATAACCAATTAGAATTTGCTTTACGGAGGCAGTCAACCCAATACAAGCCGCTACAATGTCCATGAAGCATGGAGGCAAAGGAGCAGCGCAGGTTTCTGAAAGCTCCTCTGCCCCCTGGTTTTGGTCTGCTGGCTCCTTATAGACCCTTTTTCAGCCTACGTCATATAATGTTACACTCGCATCTTGGCAACAGAAGTGGTGTTGTTCTCCAGCAGTTTGACTCAAAGACGAGGTATCAACTGGTTAGCAGGCATTTAACAAAGTGTTCCCAGTAACAATACGTATGTCTGGTTGTTGCGTATACGGTTGTACGAATCGCTATTCCACCGGCCGGCTAAAGTTTTAAAGGATTCCGACAGGATCACGACCATTTCAGAGCAACCAGCGGCATCTGTGGCTGCAGGCGATTAAACGTGTGGACTGGAATGAGGACATAATAAAAAATGTTTGCGTCTGCAGCGCCCGCTTTATATCAGGTAAAGTTATCCATCTACTCTTTGATTTTACAGGAAAGCCCTGTTTACATTAGTGATTGCAAGTATGATGTAGAATAATAATCAAATGCAGCTAAGGTTTGATAAGCTGACAGTAGATCTGGCTGGTGGCTGGCTCGGCTAAACAAACGTCTTTGTGTTTTTATTTTTGCAGGTGAGGGGTCATTGGACTCTAGTAGTCCTGGTGTTATCTGTGTTTATGTACACAAAACAAAGCCAGAAGGGGGGAGGAATTCTCATCAGAGACGAGCTTGCGGCCTATGGTGCCTCCCTTCGTATCCGTCACTTCACAAAAGGACAGGAGCAGCTTCCTGCACAGGAAGTAGACACATGTAGACAACTTAAAGTGATTTTACATTTGTAAAACACGTATTTAGGCCTAAGACTTAATGCATTTTAATAAACCTTTCCACATTGGCTGCTACTGGTGTGTCTAATGGTCCTCCCTGCTGCATGTTGTAAACGGTAAGTAATAATTTTAAGTTGCAATCTATCTGTATGGATACACATATAGCATTAAAGAATCTCTGATCTCAAAACACAAAACTCTGAGTCTGTCATGTTATTTGACGTTCTGTACATGACCTTAGAGAACGTGTTTATAAGCATGCAGTGACATCCAGGCTCCTAATTTATCTCGGTTTCTCAGTTAAATAGGTATAAATTTATCTGCTCACTGTATATGTGGCCACTAACGTCTTCAACCCAGTCATTAATAGGACACGGATCTGGAAGTCAGACACCATTTGTCAAAAGTGAACTTGTTAAAGGGGACTTTTATGGTATCTAATACCTATTTTAAACAGGCCTTGAATGTCTTAAAAACAAGGTTTTGATTTTTTTTGCTAAATAAATTAGAAATTCAGCCTCTGAGCCATGTCTTTATCTTCCCAGTCTCTTACCTCATTATCTATGCGGGATTCTGAGTGGGCGGGGAGGCTATGATAATGAGGCTCTGTGCTGATTGGCTGCCTGAATGACGCGTAGCAGGGGAGGCACAAAGCATCGCTTGTGTTGGTTTTTACAACCAACAACAGAGCAATTCGCATGTCTAGCTTGAACAGACGCCATCACGATACACCGCTACGGAAAAAATGGCAGAAGCTCCGGCCGGCGGAGTTTTTGTTGTTGTTCCGACCAGAGTTAGTTGTGGGCGTGGTTTCACCGCATTGCTCCAGTCGTTACGTAACGACAGGAGCAGAATCTTGCTTTCCTCCTTCTCTGAGTTGGCAGGCTGAGGGGAGACCACTTTATATATGTTAAAGCAAGAGAAAACATGTTTTTCATAATAGTTTCCCTTTAAAGTAACGTTGCGATCTTTAGTTGATAATCTCCTTGAATAACTCGACAAGCTGTTTATCTCCGCCATTCTTCCATTGACAAAATGTGCGCGCATACGGTTTATGTCATCATTGTTTACAAACAGAAAAAGGATCTATAATCCAGAACCGCCTCCTCCTGATTGGTGGATTTGCCCATGACTCCTCCCCACGGCAATCAGCCTTATCCAGCTCAGGTGGACTGCATGCATCAATCAGGTCTACTTGCGAACCGTCACACTCACACATGCATACCATACACACACTTGAAGGGGGGGGGGCAAATCCACAGAACACGGCAACAGTAACATAGGGTATTCTGTGTTTCCATTATAAAATGGTCCCATTAAACCGAACCATACTGTACTATTTTTGCCCCCCGTTGTTTGTAGGTAAGGGCAGAGCTACTGGTGTCACACGATACGATCTGTTTGGTGGACAGGAAACGTCACTACGACAAAAGCAAGCGTGAAACCAGCGTGTGGCAGAGTGGAGTAGCTGCAGCCACTCAGGTGGATGGGAAACAGGTGTGTCCCATCAGCCTGCCAGCCTTGATAAGGACTGGGAGACTGCAGCTGGGGAGGTGGGAGACGGAGAAGCTGCTGCTGTGCCATGCTTGTGCACTGTGTGGTGTCTGGTGATTGCTAATAAAGAAGGGTCTGCACGAAACTCCGTGTCCTCTCCATCCTTCGGTCGGGCCCCCGTAGCATCCACCCTGCTACATCTGGCGCCCAACGTGGGGCCCGAAGAATGGACGAGAGAGGCACGGAGCGGGCCCTGGACACGCTCGCCCGGGCCATGGCGGGCATGGCGGCCGCCTTCCGGGACCAGGGCGAGCGGCAGCTGGCCGCCATAGAAGCCCTGGTGGCCGCGGGGCGACCCACCGCCCCTGCACCCCGTCTGAGGGCCGCCGCAGCAACGCGGGAGGAGCTGGCGGCGCCGCAGCTGAGAGGCCGGGAGGCAGAAGCTGCGGGCTGCCAAGCGACGGCTCCCGAGGCGGCGGGACCTGCGGAGCGACCCATCCCTGCACCCCGTCTGAGGTTCGCCGCGGCAGCGCTGGTGGCGCCGCAGCTGAGAGGCCGTGAGGCAGAAGCTGCGGGCCGCCAGGCGACGGCTCCGGGGATGGAGTCAGCGGCGGAGACGGAGGGGGAGACGGAGGCGGAGTTGGCTGGGGAGGCGGCTGCGGGGGCGCAGCCGCCATCAGCGACGGCGGGGACGGAGGCGGACCACCAGCCAGAGCAGGGCTGCGTTGCGGAGGAGGAGGAGGAGGCGGTCCCGGAGGCGGACCGGCAGCTGGCGCAGGACTACGCCACGGAGGAGGCGGTCCGGGGCGCACCGTGTGGCCCGAGGCCACCACGGGCCCGGCCAGGAGAGCGTCGTCCACGGCGACCGGGCCGACGCCGGGGGCGACCACCCCGACCGTTCCACTGCTCAGGCCGACGCCGGGGACGACCCCCCGACCGGGAAGCCCGGAGGGTTCCTCTCCCGCTCCGAGGGGGCGGGGGGGGGAGTATGCTCGGCCGGACGGACCCCGGCTCGAGTTTGTCGTTGGGGGTGTGTGGCAGAGTGGAGTAGCTGCAGCCACTCAGGTGGATGGGAAACAGGTGTGTCCCATCAGCCTGCCAGCCTTGATAAGGACTGGGAGACTGCAGCTGGGGAGGTGGGAGACGGAGAAGCTGCTGCTGTGCCATGCTTGTGCACTGTGTGGTGTCTGGTGATTGCTAATAAAGAAGGGTCTGCACGAAACTCCGTGTCCTCTCCATCCTTCGGTCGGGCCCCCGTAGCATCCACCCTGCTACACAGCGCAAGCGTTTGTAAACACTGTTCACCGCCCACAATGTTCTTTCAAACAACGTGGCATGGATGGTACATACGAAGTACCAATAGCCAAGCAGAATACAAATGAGCTGCTTGATGACGTCCATTGGTGCTGTTGGAAGCGTCTCTAAGGTAGCTTCACTTTTATTGTTGTCACACCATTATGACGCCACACTAGGCATAGTGTGGCCAAACCGCTGAGTGGAAACGGGGCTTAAAGGTTTAATTAATTTAAATTATATACAAGATCTTCCTTCCTCTTTTCATAATTTCTTTTGTGTTAATTCCGATATTCATTCTTATGCCACAAGGCACAAAGATGATTTTAATTTACCGTTTTGTAGAACATGGAAACATCAATCTTTCATCACTTACAGAGGCCCCTACCCCTACTTCATTACCATCCTTACCGATATTCAAAAAACATTTAAAGAACGTTCTTTTTACTCTCCCTTGTGTAGCTTTGTTTTGTTTTTTATTCATATATGGAAAGGATTCTATATAAGCCACCAGGCTTCTTCCTTTCCTTGCATGTTATTTCATTGTTTTTCATTTTTTGTTCATATTTGTCTTATATTGCTAAATAAATAAATAAAATAATTCATCGTCCTTTAAACAAGAGCATCTCTGTTTGTGTGCCTGTACGATGCTGTAATACCGTTAAAACCATGACTAGTTGTAGAGATGGAGAGACTGGCTACAATAAGAATTCAATGCTTTTTGATTCTGAACATGGAAAAAAGAAAAAAAGATCACTCTTTCTGGTTGCTGTTCACTCGCTTCACGGCTGCTGACCTGAGCTTCCCCCTGGTATCCTTTCAAGATCATACGGGTTGCTGGTGGTGCCGTAGAGGTGGTTGTGTGACTCCATCCACATGCACAGCTCACTGGTGTTGGTGACTCCCAGTGGTATGGCCCCTGCTCTCTTCAGCAGCGCCACTGGCGGGGCATCAACAGAGGCCACGACTCCTCGCCTGGAGATCACGCCTGTGGTGAAGGGCATACCTGCAGGGCCAAAGCATGTTTAAATAATCAAGAACTGCACATACAAATGACACCTAATTATCTGCAATAGCAATATTTTACAACACAGATACTGAGCGTTTGAGCAGTCAAAGCATCCATGACGTCCAGGTGTGTGGGTACGTTAACGGTATCAAATGCTGGCTCAGACAGGAGACTCATATGTAACCAAAGTGGATGGCAGGAGATTAGATTTCTGGACGTTACCCTGGAGAGAAAAGGACTCTTTGACCGACAGTGGGACTCCCAGTAAAGGCAGCCGGTCTTCCAGCACCTCCTCCCCTCCAGTCTCCTCCTCAATCAGCTTGTCGACCTGCGCGGCCTCCTGGAGGGCGGCAGCAAACCTGGAAAGACAGACACAACCCCATATTATTGCTCAATTTGGTCTGTTTTGAAATATTTTCTTTAACAACATAATGATACATGACATAATGATTAACAATTTATACAAAACAGATATTGTAGTGTCAAGAAGTGAAAAATAAAAATGTTGCTGTTAAAAAGAACTGTAACTTAGCCATTTTTTCGTAGCGGTGAATCGCGTCATTCAGGCAGCCAATCAGCACAGAGCCTCATTATCATAGCCCCACCCACTCAGAATCCCACATAGACAATGAGGTTACAGAATGGGAGGATAAAGACATGGCTCAGAGGCTGAATTTCTAATTTATTTAGCAAAAAAAAAATCAAAAGCTTGTTTTTAAGACATTCAAGGCCTTTTTAAAATAGGTATTAGATGCCATAATAGGTCCCCTTTAACTATCACGAGCAACAAATAAAGTACATAAAACACTTGAGGAACTAGTAGATGTTGCAGAACTTTCTAAGGCACGCTGACCACAAAGAGAGATGGTAAAAGCAAAGCACTAGGACAGGTGTTTTTTCTCCTCACCTGTCTTTCACAACAGCATTCAGAAAGGGGTTCACTTCCTGGATCCTGTCGATGAAAGCCTGCACCACCTCCACGCTCGATACCTGCAGACACACAACATTTAAGTGCACTTGAGCTTCAACTTAGTCAAACTGAACTACAGTGCAATATTCACGGTGAAACAGGATCTGTTCACAAGAGGAGAAGACAAATATTATTCATGCTCCAGAGATAAAAGCGTTCATATCTCTTGAATTAGGACAACTAAGACAGGATGAACTGAAACCCAAACAGAACATCTAATAAGGAAGTTTATTGCCAAGTAGTTTAACACCAGAGGTGGGTAGTAACGAGTTACATTTACTCCGTTACATTTACTTGAGTAAGTTTTGGGAAATTTTGTACTTTTAGGAGTAGTTATGAATCACTATACTTTTTACTTTTACTTGAGTAAATTTTTGTGAAGAATAAACTGTTACTCTTACTCCGCTACATTAGGCTACGTTGAGCTGTTACTTTTCTTTTATCCCTTTTATCCGCGTACGCGTCAATCTCATGACATCACTGGGTGATTCTTTGGGAAAAATGTTTGTTTTTGCATGTTTTATCACATTTACACAAACTCAAACACACACAGAGTTTATATGAGTTCATGTTTGTTCTAGTTCTGCCTGGTTAAAAAAAAAAAAGTACAAAGGCTTGAAATTTTGTGCTACTTGTGCTTAATTTTTTTTTTTAATTCTGTTATTATTTTATTTATTAAAGTACTTGAATTTACTTTAAGATTATTTCAATTTAAGTTATTTTTTATTCATTTTAATAAATTGTATTATTTTATTGATTTAATTTGCCTGAAGATGATTATTTTGTACTTGTCTGTTTGAATGGTTGTGTTAAAAAAATAAATCAGACGTTACTCAACAGTAACTCAGTACTTGAGTAGTTTTTTCACCAAGTACTTTTTTACTTTTACTCAAGTAATTATTGGATGACTACTTTTTACTTCTACTTGAGTCATATTATTCTGAAGTAACTGTACTTTTACTTGAGTACAATTTTTGGCTACTCTACCCACCTCTGTTTAACACACACAAGGAATTTGTTGTGGTGATTGGTGCAATACAAAAGAGCAAATAATATTAAAGGAAAAAATGTACAACAAGTGACATTGCTTTAACATTTTATAGGTCAAAAATAATTAAAACAAAATATATTTTTTACATACTATAACATAGTGCTAACTGACAGCAGAGATAATCTCTCACTCACATACACATCCACTGACTACAATGAATAAGAAAATAAAGAAAAAACAAGTTTTAGTAAACTAATAATTTCCTTGAGTTTAAATTGAGTTTAGTGCTGCCTCTTAAAGCTGCAGATGCATGCCTGCTCAATAAAAGTGCAGTCCTCCACCTGTCTGCACCTGTCACAGCACCTGTCACATTACACGAGTTGAGGCTGCTGCAGGTGTGTTGTGATTCCACAGGTGTTTCCAGGGTTTGTGGAAAAGGAGTGAAACTGAATAAAAATGCGTGTGATGTAGACTCAAACAGAGGAGCACCTGCGTCACAACATGAAGATGGATAACTGAGAGAAGACAGCGAATAGAGAAACTTGTAGCTCCAACACCTGCGGACTTTAGTCACCTTACAGAATGTGCGTCTAAATAAACTAACACAAGAGAGACAAGTAACCACTCAATCAACTCTGGCATAAAAATAGCCTTCTGGCAAGCTTTTGTTATTTCCAGTGTAGTTATAAGGGGAGCAGGCACCTCTTTTCTGCGGATCTTCCTGGCCAGCTGCGTGGCCGGCAGCAGCAGCAGCGGGTGGCCGACGGGGGGCAGCTTCTCCCGGGACCCGGCGGGGCGCCGCGGCGCGAACAGCCGGAGCAGCACCAGCAGCAGTCCCGACACCGCCCTGAAGAGCCACACTTGAGCCCTTTCCAGGCGACTCAGAGCCATGTTTCTCTAGCTCGGTGGGAGGACGGAAGGCCGACGTCCGCTGGCCCGCTGACAGTGAGGGCGTCGCTGGAATACCTGCAGCTCTCTCATGCGCCGCAGCTGCTGCAGGACGAGGCCGCGGCCGGATGTGAGGCGCCCGCCTTCAAAATAAAAGCCCCCTCATCGGAAATGACAATGCATGAACAGTGTTGGGGTGATTTCATCATTTCAAGCTGCTTTACTTTTCAACATTTAAAGGAGCATGAGGCAAGAATAAGAAATGAGACTCATTAGCGCCACGACGACCGTTGGGGTTCCTGCAGCCAACAGCGAAGCCGGCACAGGAGCGCGTGTGTAATCTCATGTGATTTTCAAATCAAGCTCTAAATATGACTTACAATGTATTCTTACCTGGTCAGTAGGAAATGAGCCATTTCAGCATCTGTTTTCAGTCCCAATTCAAGTTGAAGCTGCCTCCATGACTCAAACGCGTATCCAATGTTTACTCGTGCGCCGCCGAGAACGCGCATGCAGCATCATTTGACGTCACATCCGCAGGACAGCGCGGGAAATTCCGGCCCGGAATTGCAGCACATTTTGCAGCACACAGCCTGTTCAAGGCAACGGAGAGATATGCTAGAGGGCTCATTATTTTTGGTTTGGAACGCTTCATCTGACATTATTACTAGAAAACTTAAAACGTATACGCATTTTTTTCATAAATCCTGCCTCAATCCTGCCTCATGCTCCTTTAACTAAAATAAAGTTTGTTTTTTTTTACTACTGGTCAACAGACAGTTTAATATAAATAAATAAAGAAAAACATCCACAGTATTCAGAATCAGAATCAGAATCATCTTTATTGACCAGGTTCGAACATTGTCCAATTTGACTCCGGTAATTTAGCTCTTTAGGCAGTAAATAAACAAATGTGGGACTTGTTGACATATATACAAATAAACAACTAAGGTGTAAACAACTAAAGAATAAACAACTAAAGAAAAATGACAGCTTTGAATAAAATAACATACTGTATATACAAATATACAAAACAAATTATACAAAAAATTATACAAAAAATACAAAAAAGTGAGAGGTGCAGTAGAGCGAGGCAGACATGATTATTGCCGGAAGGTGCTTGTTACAGCATGTAACTGCTATTATTGTTATTGCACGTGATTGGTTGGTTTCTCTCTTCGTTACAACAGTAATAAGTAGGCTAATTTGAATAACTGAATAATGATTCTTATGATATAATATTATATTACTGGACCATATTACACCGGTCATGAAATCGCTCCACTGGCTTCCAGTGAGTCAAAGGATAGAGTTTAAAATCTTACTGCTGGTCTACAAAGCTACGGAAGAGTATTAGGGCCATGCAGGAGAAAAAATATTTGAGAGGGGAAGATTTTTTTTTTATTCTGCACTTTGAGAAAAAAGTCGAAATGTTGAGAAAAAAGTCGAAATGACGAGAAAAAAGTCGAAATGTCTAGATTAATACAATTTCAAGAATAACGTCAAAATTGAATGTATAAAGTCGACATTTCGTGAATAAAGTCGGAATTTCGAGAATAAAGTTGAAATACATTTCGACTTTTTCTCGAAATTGTACTTCAACATTATTCTCGACATTTTGACTTTTTTCTCAACACTTCGACTTTTTTCTCAACATTTCAACTTTTTTCTCGAAATTTTGACTTTTTTCTCGACATTTCAACTTTTTTCTCAACATTTCGACTTTTTTCTCAACATTTTGACTTTTTTTTCGACATTTCAATTTTTTTCTCGACAATTCAACTTTTTTCTCAACATTTCAACTTTTTTCTCGACAATTCAACTTTTTTCTCAACATTTCGACTTTTTTCTCAACATTTTGACTTTTTTCTCGACATTTCAATTTTTTTCTCGACATTTCGACTTTTTTCTCAACATTTCAACTTTTTTCTCGACATTTTGACTTTTTTCTCGAAGTGCATATAGAAAAAAAAATCTTCCTCCACTAAAATATTATTTTTATTTTTCTTCTGCCTGGCCCTAATACTCTTCCGTAACAAAGCACTGAATGGTCTTGGACCAAAATACATGCTTGATCTGTTAGTTCCCTATGAAGCTCCCAGACCCCTGAGGTTCATCTGGATCTGGTTTGTTGTGTGTCCCAAGAACCATAACCAAGCAAGGTGAGGCAGCGTTCAGTTATTCTGCTCCTCACCGGTGGAACAAACTTCCTGTAGACCTGAGGTCTGCTCCAACTGTAGATCCTTTAAATCAGGATAAAAACATTACTGTTTACTGCGTACTCTTAAATTAAATACTTACCTCCTGTACTCTACTGCCCTTACTTTTTAACAACTTGTGCTTTTTATTATTTTACCTCTTTTATTATCATGTTATTTCATTTTATTTGTTGTTTACTGTTTAATTGTGTCTTGCCGCTTTTATTGTTGATGTAAAGCACTTTGAATCACCTTGTGTTGAATTATGCTATAGAAATAAACTTGCCTTGCCTTGCCTATTATGTTATGTTATTTTATGTTATGTTATATTGTCCTTGATAAATGTAGTAAAGATTTAACCTTCAAAAAATAAAGTTACAAATATTATCTGGAAGCAATTTTTGTAATTTTTAGTGGTCCTCGCATAAAACTATTATCATATTGTTTACAGGTGTTGAGAATTTTGTTCAAACCTTATAATCTCATTGAACCAATGTTTTATTCTTCGTGAGAAGTGATAGAATTAAAATTAATTATGTCATTTATATCTGCAGATTAAACAAACAAAATCATGAAAACAAGGGATTAAATGTCTATTTTACAAAGAAATTATTATTGGTATTGTTTTGGAAAAAAAACTATTAAGGACTCTTTAATATGTTCTTTCCAACTAGGTGAATAACTGGACTGAGTGTCTGAGTGTCTAAGTTACCAAGATTACTACTTGAGAGATGATTCAGAATCCAGTAGATTTAATTAAACAGTTGCATACAAAAGGGTCAGAACATACATCAGGCGTCTCAATGCAGAATTACAATGAAACACAGGAACCATACTGACTTTAAGGCATAGAGGGTGATTCATTCTTACGATTCGAATAGACAAAAACATCTTTAGGGTCAGTGTTAATCTTTTTTGAGCAGACTACCTGTCAGTACAAGTCGGGCCAAGGCTATATTTTGCTGCTCTTAGGTCTGTCAGCAGATTTGGTTTAATTAAGTGGCCAAGGCGATATTTTCCATCACAGGAAGTAGAATAAGTACATTTATCAACATCTGATCATTTAAATATTGTTACAGTCATGTTTAGCTGTGAGGTATCTTTGGCATTGTAATCAATTATTCAAAAATTCTACAGGGACAAATAAAATGCCACAGTTTGATATCATTTTCTGAACCACACTGAAGAAAGACAGATTAAGCAAAGGAGAGAGTTGTTTGAGCGAAGAAAGAAAGAAGAAAACTATAAACATGCTAAAGGGGATTACTGAGAAAAAAAACACACATCAAGCAGATTAATATCCCTATGACAACATTTGCAAAGAGGTATAATCCACACTATTGCAGCCAACCTCATAGGACATAGTTGTTAGAGGAAATGTATGCCCAGGTTGTTCAGAAGGATAATGCACCATTGTTGAATATTTAACATAAGTGCATATTGTCTTTGTCTTTTTCACCACATAAGATAATAGCTATTTTTACCGAGTCAGTGAAGGACAAAAAAAAACATGTCAATGGTGAAAACATTTAAAGCTAAGGTTCAGTGCTCAGCCTTGAATATTTTGAAAATAATCAACAAAACAAACGACAAAGCAAACACAATTCCATATTTATAGGAGGAAGGATTTAAAGTTGTTTGTCTATTTCAATGAGATGAATATAGAAAAAGATGATTTATTATGTACTGTCACATGAAAAAGGAAGTAAATCCCTCTTAAATTCTAAACTTTTTCATATCAGGGAAAAAACAAATACATTATATAAAATTGTGGTATTCCCGCAAGTGGTTACCAACGCGAAGCATGATAAGCAGTAAATGAGGTCTGTCAAGTCTAAAGGCAGGATTTTTTTATGCTGTTTTACTTCTAACTTGGATCACCAGGTAACCTCTCAGTTGGATCAGTGGTTGTTCAGTTTCAGATTAATAGCCACAGATGCAATTGATCAGGTATCAGCGGCAGGCACGACCACTTCTAGAAAAGCTGATGTTTCGGCAGTTTTCTGCTCTGGATCATTTAGCTCTGTGATAACAAAGGAAGCTGATCAGCAACAAATGATCTTGCCTGTTTATCTCAGAAGGGTTATAAGGCTATTTCCCAAAGAATTTAGAGTTCACTACAATGACAAAATGTTTCCCAAAACTGGAAAATATTCAAAACATTTGCTAATATTTGAAAGAGTGAACGTGTGTGTAACAAATCACAGCATTTCTGTATAATGTTTGCCTTTTGAGAACAAGAGACGAGAACAAAGTGGAGACGTGTGGTCATGATGGGCAGTGTCACTTTTGATGAAAACGAAAGAAGTGTTTTCTTTCGTTTTCATCAAAAGTGACACTGCCCATCATGACCACACATCGACTGTCATTGCATTCAAACCAAGCTCCAGTAACTTTCTATGAGCACTAGAGGGAAACATTGCTAAAGACATCAAAGTCGTGCCACTGCAATGCAGGTCAGAGACACAGAGAAGCCACAGCGTGTCTGTGTGTTGCTGCTGTGTCACTGCAGCACACTGAACTCTCAAGCATGCATTTATTGCTTGGCTGTAACTCAGTGTGTGGATTCCTGCCGCTGCTCTCTCTTACCAAAATAAAAGCCCAGAATGAAGCAAAATCGGTGGAAAGAGACTTTGCTCAAGTTCTGGACTTCTTTATTCATCTGCAACACACTGAACTTGAATTTTTCAATTTTTTTTGCAACCTCAGATTTCTAATGTGGAGCCATTTAAGAACTGTTATTATTGCTTGTATTTTTCTTTCACTTTTTAAATGCACATAAAAAAATATATAAATCCGGATATGATTATAAATGACACACACGCACGCGCGCAGCTAACAACAATAAAACGTCACTTCCACATCGTTTTTGTGCTTCAGAATAAATGTAAGCTTATTTGTTTTACATACAACTGATAATTTACATTCACTTTTACTGAAGTTAAAAGTTTGAATGTTGGCTTTCGTTAATTATTTTTGCTTCTTAGCATATTGGCTTCTAAATTAATACAAATATAAAACTATAGGCCAACTCCCATAATACCTACCTTGGATTTATCTTATCTTATTTTTTTGCTTGCTCTGTTGTTGAATGAAACTTTACCACTTTCTGTTAAAAACTACCATTCAACATAATAGTGTGTATCAACATACAAAATCACTGCAATGATTTATTTTGAATCTATATCTATATTTTAACATTAAAAAAAACCCAAACATCCACAGCCTGATAGTGTTTCCACCATTGGAGGGCCGTTTGTCCACCTATCTTACAGGTCAATAACATTATTGTGTTCTGACCATGTGAGAAATGTGCAGTCATTAGTAGCTACAGAAGGACAGCAGCACCCTGCTGAGATTTCTATTGATCCTTGTATCTCAGGACAGACCTCATTTCATGGGTCATTTTGAGATTAGGAGAAAACGCTCAGAGGTGGTAATGGGTTCATCTGGCACATTTAAAAAAAGCCTCTTGCACACAGACACAAGCTCTGAATCTACTAACATACCTAAGAGGAATAACATTAGCAAATAAACCACAAGTTCTGTTGAGAAAATGTACTGTTGCTCAGAGAATTAAAAGATAAAGACTCCTCCAAAGGGTACACCCAGACTGAAAACAAAACATCAAAATTTCAAAATCCCAGCCAACTGTGAAAAAGCAGACAACCTGATCACCGGCAGGGTGAAACCTGAGATTCACACATCTACTGGGCATGTAGAGACAAGACGGGACACCAAAGGAAACATACAATCAGAGGTGTTTATGTCGTGGAGATGCAGGATAAATACTGCCATGTTTTAACTGCCTGTTATTTTCAGGTTTAAGTGTGTTTGCTGTGACTGTTGCATGTGCTCAGTCATGTTTTATGGGAGCCTTTGTGAATGCACGCCTTCAGGCTGGAATGATATGGGGTCAGTGAACAAAAGCCAAATGGCTTTGAGCGCTATTGTATCGATTTCCATCTTCTTTCCTGGCGCTCATGTCACGGGATGAGTGTCACAAACTGTCTGCAGCTCATAACTGCAACTCACATAGTTGAGAGAACACTGCTTGAACCTCAAAATATTGCAGACCAATAAAAAATGTGGCAGGTTTTACAGCCTCTAGTCCCACATGGATCATATATAGCATTAAATATACATTTAATTTTCCTAATGAAATTATGAGCATAAAGCCCTTCAGCTTTCACTTACCCCTGAGTGGACAGTAATTTACTTTTGCTATTTGTTTAGAGCTGAGCTCCTCTGCTTCATCCACTTTACATTACCTTCATTCTGCCCAAGAGACCAATGCCGACTGAGGCGTCCGTCTCTCGGGTGTCTGTGGGGGTTTTTAGACCATTTTCATTAGTTACAGCTACAAATAGTCAGAAGCTTACCTAGATTCTTCCTGTCAGGGTAAAAATGCTCTAAAAGTGTCATTGCTGGGTGATTTAATTGGTTTATTATGCAATTTAATTAAAACCTGAGTAAAAGAGTGCTTAAACCAATGACTAGCTTAGTTAGGAAATGAAGTGTCCAATGACAGACAGATGGGTTGAAATGTATTAATTAGCTCAATTTTACACCACCTTTGAAGGGAAGAAGATGGAAAAATACAAGTAATATTAACAGATATGCAAGAGATGATGCACATAGTGACAGTAAATAAATAAGTATTAATAAATCAAAGTTTAATTTATAATAATAAAAAAAAATGTTGATTCTTTTAGACGTGGGACCTGCAAAACGTGAAAGGAGCCTGTGTTTGGTCTGTCCCTCTTAAGCTTAATAGGAAATACATTGGTTCAACATATTTGGAGAATTAAGTTATTATTTCTTTTTTTATGTCCTGATACATAAAACATTACCAAACTAAAAAGTTGTGATTTTTTCCTTGCATTGCTAAAAACTGTGGAAAGGTGATGGAAAAAGAACACTTCCTATTTTATTTAGTATTTTAGCTGGATTATCATGATAACTGGAACATGCTATAACATCAGGTACAACAAAATATTGACAGAAAAATCAATTTTAACGTAAAGAACAGACATTTTTGTCTTGTATATCCTTTTAATAGCTTAGTTCCCTTCTTGTTAATATAGCTAGGTTATTATTTTTCCATTTAATTATACTATTTCACTTTTTTATTTTACTTTTAATGTTTTTAATATGTGAACAACACAGTTAGATTATATATAATAACTGTAAATCATTTCATTGTTTTCTTTACATTAAATTACACTGCATATTATTTCAAAATGTACATTAACCTGGTATTATTGAATTTCTGCTTCAGATAAAAATAGTTTTCATTCATTACAGAAGCATGTTGAGCATAATAGTTTCATGTGGTACGTTATATTACATTTTCACTCCTTTTTGTGTATTCGAGGGGTGCTATGACTCCAGAAGGATTTATTTTCATATTAGCTTTTTACGACCAAAGTTTTAATCAGTTGATACGATATCAGAAAAACATACTTTATTGTTAGTGCCAGAATAAACCATCACAAATGCTTCACATCTAGGATGAAACTTGGCAGACTCAAGTAATTTCTGACCACTGCAGTGTTTTTACATGACAGACATTTTTGTATGTGTCATTCATATCACAAACTTTCACATTTATAAAAAAAAAGTTGTCAAAGTGCTTGAATATGTACAAATGTATTTAGTTGCTTTAAAAAGTGTTTATGAAAGAAAGTGCATTTAATGAGCATCTTCTTCTTTTTTTTTAAATAATAAGAGGATGGAAAATTGAAGTGAACGGGTGTTGTGTCCCATGAGACGACCCCCACTCCCTTAAACCCTCAGCCCTCTGCTCCTCTTTGAGGACTGATGTGCCTGCACATGACACAGCTGGTGTGCTCCACAAACCAATTATAAAAGCCCTGGCCCGCAGCCCGGCTCCCTGGAAGAAACCGTGATCGTTAGCTTTCACAGATGAGCCTTGACGAGGGGCCACCACCTGGATGGTCTGAGGGGAGATGCATTCATCATAATGACTCTGCTGGTCCGGACTTGGCTCCATCGGTGGAAATTGGAATTTCAGATGCCGCTTTGGACGGTGTTTCATCTTTTATTTACACTGAGCTCTGGCTTTTGATCTATTTTCACACGTCTTAAAGGCAGTTAATATTATCTGCTACCAGACAACAATGAAGGCCTCCTCGCTTGGAAGACAGGATGATATTCAGTGGGCTAACTTTCTCTCAAATGACTGAAAGCTTGTCCGGATAATTTCTCTATTGAGCTCTGTTGGGGGCAAGTTTATCTCTAAGGGGGTTGAGCAGTGCAGGTGGATGCAGCAGGACTGGACTATTGATGTCCTCCCCAGGAGGCTTTGTTAATGGGTTTCAGTGGGACATCAGAATGACAACCACACAAGCCAGTCTTATTCATATTCATTTGTGTGTCCCACGAGACGGCATGAAAAAATTGATCCGAGGGGATTTTGGGCTTTCATTGCTGCACAGAGCTTAAATAAAGACAAATATTTTGTATTTAAGAGAGTAGTCCACTGGGTCCCCTGATCTATACCTCGTTGCTTAGGCAAGTTAAATATTGATTCGGGTTCTCGATCTGGTTTATTGACAGCAGTTTGCAATCTTTTAACAAAGATGGAAACAGGCATCCAAAAAAGTCCTCATGTCAGTTACAGAAATGTGACCTCAAGCCACCAAAGCTGAGTTAAAGGTTTGTTTTTGTTTTCCAACTCCACTTCCAGATTATTTGTCAATTTTTTAGCTTTGTGGTTTCCAAATCCAACGAATGCCGACTCATATAATGTCACCAGAAACACAATGACTTAAAAGTGATGCATGTCTCCAAAACTCACACGATATCATGTCATGAACAAGCAGTTGACAGCATTTTTCTGATGAAAAAACGAATTGATACCTTTTTATATGCAGATTTTAAAGCAGGATGATTTGGTTGTTTTGTGTGTTTGTTGCAGGATCAGTGAGCTCCCAGCAGACTGCTTTAAAAACAACAAAATGTCACATGATGGTTACATGGCTCTGCTGGATGGATGGTGATGTAACACATCATCACAGATAGGTCAGTTCAGGTCCAAGTAATCCCCCTTCACCTACCCACATACACACACTCACACTCATGCGTGAATGCTTGTGCATAATCCTCACAACATGTTCAGCGAAGCCCGGCATGAACTCACAACAAATATAACAGCGTGATGAATAAGTGATCGGCAGCTCTAAATAATAAATGGTATATTATTGTCAGCTGCAGTGATGCGACCTCATTACTTTCCTTCTGTCTTCAGCAAAGAGCTGATAAAAACACAATGACACAGCAGATATAGTCACGGACATCATCATGAGAACCACACACCTCCAGCTGAATGTGTTAACCACCTGCAGTATGTGGCTTTGAGGTGTGAGGTCTGAGACAGCTCCTTGCTGTATAACATCGTTTTTTTTTTTTAAAGGCCATTTGGGAATCCAACACCTCCAGGTGGCCCATCACAGTCAGATGTGAGGTAATAAATATGTTTGAAAGTAGATCGATCTCCTTAAACAAACATTTTTTGGTGGGAAATGATCTTAAGCTGAGCTGAAATGTGTTTTTAACTATATTATTTTGAACCATTTGACCTGTTTAACCCAAATAAAATCCTTTTTATTAATATTTTTACTACTTTTGTTATCACATATGCAAAAAAATACACTGTATATAATAAGCAGGTATAGGAATTGGATGGATGGATATATAGATTTTGATTTGATGCCTTAATTAAAACACTTGTAAAACATGTGTTAGAGGGAACTCTGCGACTCAATAGCCCCTTTCACACAGAGATTCCGCAATATTGGTGTAAAGAAGTCCTGCCAATACGCCGCCTTTGTTGGTTCACACAGAACCATACAACGCTGGCATAACGCCGCTCCCGTCTGTAAATTCACACAGCATGCCGGCGTTCCGCAATCAGAGGCGTGACGACAGCGTCAGTCCGACCGTCATGTCAGCGGCATGCCGGCTGTGTCATTCACACAGACCCCGTTTCGTCTCTGTGACGGCTCTGTAGCCCCTTTCACACAGCCAGTTCGAGGCGGGAACGTTGCGCCTTTAAGCCGCCTCGCTGTTCTGTGTGAAAGTCACGGAGGCGGAATGGGGGGGCCAAGTGGCCCCACCAATAAGCCGGCAGCGGAGGTAGTCACAGAGCCGAAACGGGGTCTGTGTGAATGACACAGCCGGCATGCCGGCATGCCACTAGACGCTGACGCTGTCGTCACGCCTCTGATTGCGGAACGCCGGGATGCTGTGTGAATTTACAGACGGGAGCGGCGTTATGCCGGCGTTGTATGGTTCTGTGTGAACCAACAAAGGCGGCGTATTGGCAGGACTTCTTTACACCAATATTGCGGAATCTCTGTGTGAAAGGGGCTTGTGACTACCTCCGCTGCCGGCTTATTGGTGGGGCCACTTGGCCCCCCCATTCCGCCTCCGTGACTTTCACACAGAACAGCGAGGCGGCTTAAAGGCGCAACGTTCCCGCCTCGAACTGGCTGTGTGAAAGGGGCTATTAATGCATTTGCAACTGCCTTAATGCACAGAAGAGGGCTTTTTCTTTTCCCATAAGATTTATTTTCCCCTTTAATATAAATAAAAGATTTGAAGCAGGAGCTTGTTTTTAAAAGTTTGTCTTTATATACAGGCAAGTCCTCTGAGTTCAACTTGATGCTTATTTATTATTATTCCCTCAAAGTATTTCCTGCCAGACTTACTTACAGTCTTTCTGTCCACTCAGCGAGCGCGGGTGTGTGTGTGTGTGTGTGTGTGTGTGTGTGTGTGTGTGTGTGTGTGTGTGTGTGTGTGTGTGTGTGTGTGTGTGTGTGTGTGTGTGTGTGTGTGTTTGTGTGTGTCAACGTGGGAGGTCTTCAAATGTGATTGCTTTGATATCAGTACCCACATTAACTTAACAAATGCCAGTTTAGCAAGTTGCTGAGCTGAAGTCTTTTAGGATGATGAATGTTACCGAGCAGATCGTGGCTAAATCATTGTGAGACCTCTTTCCACAACCTGCATGTATCTGTGAGATCAGAGAACAACCCCCCCCCCCCCCCCCCCCCACCCACACAGACACACACACACACAACTGCCATAAAAATTGCAGCCTAGTGTAACTAGTGATAGGTTAAAAACAGAGGGCAAATGTCAGTGTGTTTTATGAGACATATACTGACCAATAAAGATAATTATTATTACACAAATCTGATTTTTTTTTTCCATTTCCAGACTGAAAATACTTTTTTCTTTTTACAGTCCTAACAGCATGCAGACGCATCGCAATATGAACAATCTGGTTGCCCAAACAGAATTTCAAATTGCAAAATGCTGCAAAGGACTAAGTCTACCAGGGTGACTAAAGTGATGGGGAACTCCTCCACTAGCCGTCCTTTAGCCAACTGCCAGTTTCACTGAGCCTCGCTCTAACTGACACATAGCCTCCTCCCTCTCCGCTGCTTTCTTGTAGCGTGGGGAAAACTTGCATCACATTCACGCATAACCATTTTTGACAGTTTCAAAGCCAGCTCACCAGCTTCCATTTGAGCTTGTTTGCATCCATCCCATGAGTGTAGGCTAGCACAGCAACCACTGTGGATCAGGGGACATCAGCAAGAGCTGATCAGATTCTGACCCGATATGCTAAAAGCTGAATTTGGGCCAGCAGTGAGAACACAGGTAGTTAGTCCTTTCTCTGCTTAACTAAATAAATATTCCAAAAACTAGCCTATAATTAAAAGAGACAGAAACTGAACAATTGGGACTAACCACCCATCTATCCAGGATGTGTACCTGTCCAGGACCAGGTACCAGGTCCAGTTCCAGGCAGGTAGCATCTCTGCAGACCCCTCACACCCAGGACACAGTCTGTTTGAACTCCTCCCCTCTGGACGGCGCTACAGAGCCCTGTACGCCGAGACAGTTTCTTCCCCCAAGCTGTTGCTCTGATGAACTCTCATCACTCATAGAGTCTCAGAGTAATCAATCACTGTGCAATAATAATAATAATACTTATCATTTTAGTTTAGTTTAGTTTATTTGCACATAACAACCGATTTAAAAGTACAGACGAACAGTATGTAGAAAAAAAGGAAATAAAAAGAAATACAATATAACAGAAAATGTGCGGGAGGAACCAAAAAAACCCAAGGGCTTGTCGAGTGGTCCTCCTATAATGAAACAAACATCTACAGAAATATGTAAAACATAGGACAACTAAGGAAAATAAGCTAAATTACTAGAAAACAAAAACAGGAATCTAATGAGGGTGTGCAGAGAAGTAATGAAAATGAATGGTTAAGCTTTGCTAAGTTGGGCTAGCAAAAAATTTTTTGAGATCATTTGTACTCCAGCATTCTTTAATATGGTGTGGTAAGGTGTTTCAATAAAGAGGAACCTCTGAACCTTATTGAAAATTGAGAAAAAGTAGACCTGAAAAGGGTGGGATGGAGATTGTTTGCAGACCTAGAATACTACTACTACTACTACTACTACTACTACTACTACTACTACTACTACTACTACTACTACTACTACTACTACTACTACTACTACTACTACTACTACTAATAATAATAATAATAATAATAATAATAATAACCTCAATCATATGCTGCACCTTTCACTTAAAAAAAATGTCTATATGTTAATAGGAGCTGCCATTTGTCTATTTACTGTACAGTGAGCGAAAATAACCGAGTCAAATTCCCTGTCTTGTTTGACCTGAATTGGCCAATAAACCTTATTCTGATTCTAAAAAAGATACGAGGTCATCACAAAAAGCAACACCTTTTCCTTTGAGCACGGCTTTATAATGTTTGGAAAACACTCTGTATCCTGTAAACAGGTACTTTTCTGAGTCAGAGGGACTTGTTCTGTTGCAGCTTCAGGGACCTGGATGAGCAGCAGGAGCTGCCACCGTCAGGGACCTGAATGAGCAGGTCAGGGACCTGGATGAGGAGCAGGAGCTTCCACCGTCAGCAGAGGCGCCACCACGGGGCAGGCAACCCAAGCAATTGCCTAGGGCCCCGAGCTGAAGGGGGCCCCGAGGAACGGCTGACGACAAAAAAACGGAACTACTTTAGACGCTGCAACCACAATGCATCAGAAATGCCCCGCACAGGGCCCTTTCCAGGTTGTCACTGGCTAGTGGATAGTAGGGGGCCCGACAGATGGATATGGATATCGCTCCATATCAGCGACACAACTTGAAACTCCCATAGACACTGCAAGGACAGCCAAGAATCTCCCTATTGGGACCCCCTTAATAGCCAGCATCGACGTGCGGCAATAGTGATTCACAATTTGAAAAAAATGAACCGAACGAACAGTACATGAAAAAAAAAAAAACAAGAAGAGGAGGAAAAGAGTAAAAGTGACAGTGGTAAGATGGAATGTGTAAGCTATGTGTGTTACATTATAAAAAAGTAGTGCTGCAAGCCAGCCTGCCACTATATCCCAAACTCCCAGTCATCCATCAAGCAAGTTTACTGCACATTAAAGTCTGTGTAAAGTGAATTCAGCCATTTTCTTCTAAACACATTCATAGCCACATAATACTTGTATGTTAGTAGGTATGCAAAGTTTGCATGAAGAAAGTTATGTTATTTATTGCATTGAAATCTAGGGGAGATATTTATGCCTAAATATCCAATCTTAAATGTTTAATAAAAGATTGTGTTACTGATCTGTGTTCCTGGACTTCATTCATCATGATTCTGGGGGCCCCATGGTCTCTCTTGCCTAGGGCCTCCGGGAAGTCTAGAAACACCCCTGACCGTCAGGGACCTGGATGAGCAGCAGGAGCTGCAGCTTCAGGGACCTGGATGAGCAGCAGGAGCTGCAGCGTCAGGGACCTGGATGAGGAGCAGGAGCTGCAGCGTCAGGCAGGGGCCTCAATTGGGTATGGCAAGGTACGGCAGCCGCCACACCTTGGCTTCAAGGGAAAATGTAAATGTTTGTTTTTTAAATACATTTATGGAATTACTCTGTCTATTTGTATTGATTATTCTATTATTTAATACATATAAAATAACTACAAATGAAAATCAGAACAACATGATCGATTTCACTACTACTTTCAACTATCTCGCAAACAGGCAGAAGACCTTTCTTAGAGTAATACAAAACAATGGTATTAGGTGGAAGGTGGCAATAATACAGCACATCTGACATACTACGCTGCAAAAACTCGAAATCTTAACAAGAATATTTGTCTTATTTCTAGTTAAAATGTCTAATTTTTAGTCAAAAAAATCTCATTACATTTAAGACAAGACTCAAAAACTCAAAAAACAACAATTTTCACCTGTTTCAAGTAGATTTTCACTTAAAATAAGTAGAACATTTTTTTGCTTGTAATGAGAAGATAAATCTTGTTCCACTGGCAGATTTTTCTACTTATTTCAATTGAAAATTTACTTGAAACAGGTGAAAATGGTCAAATAAGTTATTTTTCTGGCGATGATCTTATTTTAAGTGTAATGAGACTAAAAATGACTAAAAATTAGACATTTTAACTAGAAATAAGACAAATATTCCTGGTAAGATTTTGAGTTTTTGCAGTGTGAGCGAGACTGCATTTGAAAAAGTTCCAATTTTCTTGACCACACAGATCAGCTCCATAGCAGACTTCTGTGATGAGTATTTGCTGGATGTGTTGATTGATACTCTAGTTAAGTTCTGTGACTCGTAACCTTGCCATACCTTAGCTTTGACTGAATTGACGCCAGCGTCAGGGACCTGGATGAGCAGCAGGAGCTGCAGCGTCAGGGACCGGGGCCAGGTCAAGCGCCCCCACAGGTGCGTGTGTGTGCTGATCACGTGTGGACACGCCCCGCCCCTCCGCCTCCAATAAAGCACAGCAAAAGTCACCACTGCCCTTCCTTCAGTCGGCCGGGCAGCTCGGACCCGAAGCGAAACCGGAGACGCTCAAACGGTGTTCATTATTGAAATGCAGCCTGGGGAAACCGGACGCCGGCGCTGATCCGAACTCTGGAGGAAACAGACGCATGTGGATGATCCTGTTGGAGAAGTCCAGGTGAGCCCGTGTCCTCCTCCTTTGCCGACCACCACGCTACATATCTCAACCTCTGCTAGGCGATTTATCCGCGTCTGTGACAGACGAGAAGCACGAACCGGGCTCAGTTTGGCATCTATAATTTACAAGCCGCAGTCAGGGCAGCTCCTGCGTGGATCCTGCGTGCTGCTGACGCTCTGCAGGGGGGGTTGTTTCAGGGTTTCAGGGGTTTAGGATATTAAGGAGACCAACCATCGATGTGACCGAGTTTTTAACCGGATCAGCGTTAAGATTGTAAAGTACAAGTGATGATAATAACAAGTGATGATATCCTGCTGCGTTCAAGGCTCCGGTTAATATCAGACACTCGCTCTCTGGTGTTTGTAGGCCACTGACATTTGGACCCAAAATCACAGGGGGATTTAAAGACTTGGCAAGACAAAAAAAATAAAATAAAATGTGGTTAAGCACGCTTTTGGAGCCAGACCCGCTTATGCCTGATAGTTTTGCGATCCTTAATAATTTGCACTCACGACCATAATTAAGATCTCGTCAGCAGCTCGGTGTAGGAGCAGCAGGAGTTTTTAGTGCCAGGCTGTTCACATCACTTTAGACTTGGTGAATGAACGCCCCCCGTGTCCGCCCCCTCTCCACTCTCCCTCTCCAGTTTCTGCAGGCTGCAGCGCGACTGAGGCGGAGCGCAACGCTGCAAACCCGGGGATCGTCGCTGGGACCGGGACGAGGGAGTCCCAGCTTTTCCCCCTGCAGGAGGAGCGCATTTTGGGGGGGGATCCGACAGAGGCACGGATCGCCGAGAGCAGCCTGCGCAGTTGAGGAAGAACCCGGCGCGGCCTCCTCCTCCTCCTCCTCTCTGCGCAGCGTGAGACTTCACCAAAACTGCGCACCGACTCTGCAGGATGCGCCGCTGCAGCTGCGCGTTTAAGCTGAAGACGGACACACGCAGGCTCGTGTAGGGCCCATGCAGGAATCTATCTGGGTCTGACCGGCTCCTGAGCACAGCTGCAGCTCCTGAGTGTCAACCATTCCCAACACCCCCCGACCCCCCCAGGAGAGTCCTGCGCAGTGGCCTCGTAGCCGGCAGCAAAATGTAAACAGCAGCCGGGCTGGGTTTTAAAACCGCGCACACACGTCCCGAGTCCTCCTCCCGCCTCCTCCTTCTCCTCCTCCTCCCGGCCTGTCCGAGATGGAGACGGAGAGGGTCGAGCCGGAGCCGGCGCAGGGGGGAGAGGCAGATCCGCCCATGCACAGCGTCCACGGAACCAACCGGACCAGACCGTCCTCGTACCGGGCCCTGCGCAGCGCCGTGTCCAGCCTGGCGCGCCTGGATGACTTCATCTGCGAGAGGATCGGCGCCGGCTTCTTCTCCGAAGTGTTTAAGGTGAGACACACACAACCCGTGGTGGGGCCCCTATCATGATGGTCCCACTCAGGGGCGAAAATCCCCAGTAAACAGTAACATTTTAGAGAATAAATCCAGGGGGGGGGCAAGGAATAAAAGTTTTAGCCTTCCTTTAATACAGCATTTTGACATTTTCAACTCTATCTCCCAAACAGGCAGAAGACCTTTCTTAGAGTAATACAAAACAATGGTAGGCTATTAGGTGGAAGGTGGCAATAATACAGCACATCTGACATAATACACTGCAAAAACCCCAAATCTTAACAAGAATATCTCTTATTTCTAGTTAAAATGTCTCATTTTTAGTTAAAAAAAATCTCATTACACTTAAAACAAGACTCATCACTGGAAAAAAACAACATTTTTCACCTGTTTCAAGTAGATTTTCACTTAAAATAAGTAGAAAAATCTGCCAGTGGAACAAGATTGTTTTGCTTATAAGATAAATCTTGTCGCACTGGCAGATTTTTCTAATTATTTCAAATGAAAATTTACTTGAAACAGGTGAAAATTGTCAAATAAGTTATTTTTCTGATGATGACTTGTTTTAAGTGTAATGGGATTTTACTGTTTATTATTTTCGGTTTCGGCCACAAATTTTCATTTTGGTGCATCACTACTAAATACTACTGCATTGTTCCAAAATTATTAATTCTGTCTCAAATTATTCTAGGGGGGGACAGCTTTACTAATGGGGGGGACTTGTCCCCCCCGGGATTTTCGCCCCTGGTCCCACTTCATTAGAATCAAGCACGTTCAGCTTTTCTGTTTTCTTAATGAAGATCTTAACACCCTCGGTTTTCCTAAGTCAGCTATGAAACATTTCCTTTAGATGAAAAACTCTGGCTAACTTATTGGCACATGGATCAAGTGACTCAACTTGAGTATTTACACTTATTAAAAAGTGGTATCCATGGCAACCACTCTATCCTAGATGAAAGGCATTAAGGGAAAAAATGCATGATATTGAAAGAGGAAGTTGAAGATGTCTTGTTTCTAGGAGAATGGTGTCATGACAGAATGTGACACTCCATTAGACAGTGGACAGAGTGTTTTTGTTTTTGTGTGTAAGGGATATCCTCAGGGCAGGTATAGGTGTTGGTAACCCAATACTCACCTCTAGGTCTGGACTCATTTGCATTGAGCCCAACTCCAGGAGAGCATGATGGTCTTGCACACTCGGAGACCTATTGGCAAATAAGAATAAAATGGTTAAATTTGTCCTGTAAAGTTTGGGTTCTGTTTGATTATCATATGTACTAAAGAGATCATGAGTATAAAAGGCCTTTATGGCCACAAATATTTCTTATTTACTGTATTCTTCTTTGCAAATGTGTAGGATTTTTGTCTGAAACTGTGTACACTTGTTAAGCAGTTTTATTAATTTCCCCCTCCTATGCTAATTGATTTAGTGATTCTTTAGTATTGATGTCTTCAGTGGTGTTCAGCATAAAATGAACAACGTAAGGGCTCGATTTTTAGAATAAAATGTTGAATGCAGCTAATTCTTTCAAAAAAAAAAAAGAAAACAGTTCAGCATGAACGCTGGAAGAGAAATTATGTTCTCATTGAACATTAAATGTCAGGACTCTGTTGATTTACAAAGCTGCTGCAGCTTCTGATTTATTACCAAGAGTCCTCTTCTCTTTTTATGACAAATGAAACCATAAACTTTACAATGTTGTCACTTTGGGTGCGTTTATGGATTTAAGCCCTTTTTGCTTATGAGATTCTGCAAGTTTTGTGACCAGAGCTGGAGCTGGAGCTTTTTTCTCTCCTTCCAGAATGACCATAGTAAAAATGATTAGTGGTTGCTGCTCTGTGCGCAGCATCTTTTTCGAGAGTAAAACTGGGGAAAACGGCTTCCTATCACTCTGCTCTTAGGCTGGCATTTGATGTCTTGACATTGCTCATATTTTTCTTTTCCTTTTCTCCCCTCTAGCTTCTTGCTTCCTCTTTTCTGGTATTTGTTTGATGTGGAGTTCTGAGGGCAAGTTCAGGGCAGCTGTCGTCCGTTTCGTCCAGGTCTCAAAACCTTCCTTGCTAAATCAAATCTGGCTTCTTTTTTTCCAGTTTGCTTTCAAGCAAATGGGAAGGGATTTTGATTGTTTATATAAAGGATAAAGCTTTTTCTGTGTACCTGAAATACCTTTATTATGTTGAGTCACAATTTATTTAAACACTTGTCGAAGAAATCACAAGCCATGCGTACAAACTGCATTACCAAAGAGAAAAAACTCATACATTTCTCATATTTTGTTGGATAGCCTTCAGGTTTGATTACGCATGACTAAGATTATGGGACCAGTTCTATAAACTTACTTCCATCCACAGCTACATTAAGTTTTTGCATCATGTTTATATTGATGGGAGAGTCAGACCACTGCAAAGTCTTTTCAGCACGTCCCATAGATCCTCAGTGGATTCGAGGTCTGGATTCTGTGGTGGTTGATTTCTTATGTGAAAATTATGTCTCATAGTCACTCCTTCACGGTTTGAGACCACTGACCACTTTCCTTTAATTATCTTTTTCGGCTATATCCCGTCTGGCTGAACATGGACCTGACCAACTGCAGCAACCCCAGATAATAATACTTCCCCTCTGGTACCCAGCAGGCATGACGGCTCCATCACTTTCTCAGCTTTCACTGATTCACACAGCTATCTGGAATATAGCAAATCTCGTCTCGGCAGATCACATGACCTTTTTCCTTTTGTCCAAAGTGCAATCTTTCTGCTCCCAAGCAAATTGGACCCCCCCCCCCACACACACACACACACAATCTTTGATTAGTGCTGCTGATAAGTGGTCTGTACAGTGTCGATACATGGAGCTCTTATTGCATTGAATGTGTTTTGAAAAGCTCTTGTCAGTATAAACACTAACTAGTAACTTGTTTTTACTTCTGATTAATTTATTTTTCCTGCAGCCCACTCCCATTGCTGATTTGAAGGCTGATGGTTCATCACACAGTGTTGATAATGCAACAAATGCTTCACATTTCAGTTTTAGCAGTTGTTTTTGTTTACGTTTTCCCGACCAATAGCTGGCTCTTCTAAAACGGTAACATCTTTGCCACAACCACAGGATGTGTTTTCTGACATGGTCGTTTAAGAAATGAGAAGTTCCTCACTGCAAAAATGATGGTTAAATAACTTGTTGTCAGCTGCAACGTATTAATCACTGAGTGGAAGCGGTTTACAAAGTTGATAGATTCCTCGCGATTACTGTAATCAGTTATCCTTGTTTTTTTTTCTTTTTTTTTTATAGGCATCACAACTGAGGAAAGAAAACAATAAAGCCCATTCAGATTTGTCTGCATGTCTCATTGCAGATGTTAAATGTGACACATGATAGGACTCGATCAGACCACAACTGCGGTTTGAGAGCTCTCCTCGGCCTCGTGAGGCCACTCCCTCCACATTGCCCTTTGAATGGCCAATGAGCATGCAAATGTCAGCCATGTTTACTGCTGGCTTGTCAAGTTGGCACTTAGGTTGAGATCAGCGCGCCCTTTGATAGCACAATATAAATGCAAAATTGTTACCGCAGCTGTCGTTGGCATATAAAAGTTTGCTGACACCGCTGGCTGGGGAGTTGCAGCTGTATCCTGGTTGAGTTCAGAGGAAAACAGCCACGGTGATGTGCAGGGACAGAGAACCTGTCTCAGGTGTTCTCTTTATTACATTTAGTCGTTGGTTAATTGCATATTATGCCTGTACTTGTGTTTTTGAAATGGATGCAGTGCACTTTGTAACAAAGAGGTGTGTGTGTGATTGAGTCCCATGTGCAGATCAATGGAGGCTCGCTACAGGCAGCCATTCACCTCTCTAACGCACAATTGTGTGATCTGAAATAAATAAGGGAGCTGATCAAAAAGGATGGGTAAAATGTGTGAGAAGAAAAATCCTTCAGGTGGCGTTTTATCTTCCTTTTTTAATATTCTTCAAAGGAGGTTGCCGCTTGTGTGTGTCGCTGCCATCAGCCAAAGAAACCCTGAGGTTCAAAAGTAATAAAACCTCTGAATGAGAAATAAATTGCTGCATTAGTCAACAGCTCAGTTAACGATACAGGAAGTGATGATGCATGTACAGGGCTGCAGAGGTTTGAACAAACGCGCTTCCATTTCTAATCAGATCTCTGATTGCATCATGTTCCAGCTGTTTTTTTTTGTTTTTTTTTCCCCTTTCTGATAATGGTATATCTACAAAAATGGAGAACAAGGACAAATGCAAGCTTCCTGTCAATTTTATTTCCTATATAATTTACATGAGACTTGGAAATCTTAATTTAGCTTTTCAAGTTTCATCTTTTGGCTTCTGGTTGCTTCTAAAATGCCACCTCTGCTGACCTTTCAGCCTCTCTAGCACTTATCCACTTTTAGTTCAATGGAAAAGCTGCTTGATGTTAAATGGGGAGAAGCAGTTGTTTGGCTCATGCAAAGCTAACAAATTTCCACCTCCGAGCACGGCATTATGCTGCTAAGACCCGGATGTCTGGCACAGTAGAATTGAAATTGAATTTCAAGAACTGAATTTGAATTGTGAGAGCTGAATGTAGAATCAGTTTTTCAATGCAATGATTCAAATTAAACAATACAAAATTCAAATTATGTGATTCAGATTCAGTTTTTTAATGCAATTATTCAAGTTGAGCAATTCAAATTTATAAATGATTCAAATTCAGTTTCTAGTGGCACATATTTCTGCCCATACAGTGGTGTTTATTTCTATCATTAATTTCTGACAAGGGTTGTAATTTTGACTGAAACCTGGCGTTTTCTTAATGATGCGAGTTTTGGACTGCTGGCGATAGCTTTTCTTATTCATCAATATTCACTTGAATCTCTCATCAAATAGATGTGTTACACTGAAAGTATTTTTCCTCCTCAAAGCAAAATGAATCAAACCAAAAGATGATTTACCAGTACAATGCCAATTTTATTGAAGAAAACAAAAACTAGTTAAGAAACCCAACAGACTTTGATTCACTCGGCCATCCTGATAAGGTGTCTGTGGACAGGACCGACCCTCTGGAGGAAACCTCCAAGACAGGAAACACAAAGTATTTGTTTAATCCTTCAGCCTTCTGAAACATTGTAAGAAAAAAATGTTTTCATATCCTTCTGCTTTATTCCTCTGCCAAGGCCAGAAGAGCTCATCTGTTTGTCAGCAATGCTGTGGATTAATCGTGTCTGAATTTCATGAAACCAGGTGTAGAGATTAATAATGGACTGGATCTCTTTTCTTCAAATTTGATTGTTGGGTGCTTGTATGGCTGACTGGTTCTTTTTAGTAATAATCGGGACATGGTGACTTTATTTGCTCTGTTGCTCTGAAAATGAATCTAGTATACTTGTGGGCCATTGCTTCTAACTCCTGTTATGTCTTATGAGGGAGAGATCCCAAATGTTACCTTCACTTCATGTGGTTTGGTTGATCAGACCTCTGGATCGTTCCGAGACCCTGAAAGTAGCTGCTTGAGGCCAAACACTTGGCTGATTTGAAAGTTTACTTGGAAGAGGATTTTTCCCAGAAATCTTGTTGTGACTCTGAAAGACGAATAGTAAAAAAAAAAAAAATCTTCTTTTTTACCTTAAATGCTGCAACATTCAGGTGTTTGGTCACCCCCTCCTATCATTCAAAATGAAATTCAATGATGATGCAACTCAAAACCGGTTAGGATTAGAGTATCTTGTAGGTGTTAGATCCACAGATGTGATCATTGACACGGGGTAGTAAGGACAGGCTCCCGCACGGATGGAAAAATGTTTGTCCGTCCGTGGTCATTAAAACATAAAATGATTAACCGAGAAGAATTCATCCCCTTGAATGAAGAATTGGTTTTCTTTTTGGGTGACAGCGATTATGTGAAGTGGGTTGCCAAGCACTGCTTTAGTGCCATTCCTTGTGTCCACGTCGGTGCAAAGACATTATTAGTATTTGATTTTTAATGCTACCAAGAGCTGTCTCTTGACAAAAATCCAACATGAACTTAAGTGACAGTATAACTTTCTAGCACATCTCCTGTTAATATTACTGCATAACATAATTTGGATTTTGGATATTTATTGTTCTGATGCTTTGACTACTCTGGGGAAGGGGGGCTTTTGTTTCATTTTAGCTTGAACTCCCCCTAAAGCTGTGTGCGAAAGATGGTGCTTTGTTCAAGATGTGACCATATTTCAGCAAATCCAGGCTCTTGAAATAGTTTTTGCCATGAAAACAGGAGGAATTAAAAACAGATCTTTGGAGATGCATGCACTAGCACCACAATCGTGTGTGTGTGTGTGTGTGTGTGTGTGTGTGTGTGTGTGTGTGTGTGTGTGTGAAGATGGTGTTGGTATGGGCGAGCCAGTGCAGACTTGATCATCAGAGCCTTAGTGGAGCACTTTCCCTTCATTATTCCCCGTGTGTGGCTCCAGTTGGAGCCTGCTCTGCTGCCACTCACTGCATAAGTATTTAGTTTTTGTTTATGTTCTGCACAGCCACACAGACACGAAAGTGCTGAGCATGAGATGTGCTTGCCTTCACTTGAGCCGTTTCATTTTGTGTGTGTGTGATTGTTTATAGTTCAACGGGACCAGGAATAATGATGCTTAATTGTGCAACCCTTGCCCAACACTTCTGTTTTTGGCTCACCCTGTTCCTGTCTATTATGACTGCTGTGTGTTTTGCACAGATTTCTCGGGAGACGTGTGTATGTATTAACATCGGTGCACAATGAGCACCCCCTTTTTCTTTTTTTTTTTTTTCTTTTTTAAATGTTGGCAGCACTGTAGTGTTTAGCTAAACCTCAAGGAGGGCCGCTCCCCTGTAAGAAGATAAACAAATGGCCCTGTGTTGGCGTCTGCGTCTTGCCAATATTACAGAAATGCTGTAATGGTTTTTTTTTTTGTGGTGAAGCGGATCTCAGTTGTTTTAGTCTGTGCTGCTGTGATTTTTCTATAAAACACCAAAACAAACATTTACTCACTTTGTCAAGTAAGAGCCACACACAGTGCATAACCCTTGCACTGTTTTATTTTAATTTTTTTAATGTATTTATTCTGCTATGAAACCTCCATAGCCCTCAGTGTACGGTTTAAATCAAACTGTCGCCATGACTTCTATCAGGTACATTTGAATTGTTGACTGACATTTCAAGAAAACATCAGACACGGATATGTTTCCTGGTGGAAAACTGAATTCTTCTCTTCCATAACATCATAGGCGATAGTCCAGGGATATGGCATTGCTCTTTAGGGTGCTGAACATTCAAACTTGAAATGAATAGCTTGGTATTTAGACCCTCATCTCTCCTGTCATTAACATGTCTGGAAGATTCACATGTTGTTGTTTTTTTTAAACCTGACATTAGACTGTACCACGTTGTGCATCTGGAGTGACAACCAGTGATTACACCTAATGTTTAACCCTACATTACTTCTGCATTTCTGTTTGCAATCAAGCGCCAGTGTCCTGAGTGGATCATGTCTGACTAGGGTTGGGCACCGAGAACCGGTTCCAAATAGGGACCGGTTCCTTACGTCCGGTTCCAGAACCGTTAAGATGTTTGCATTTCAATTATTTTATTCGGTTCCCAAATGTCCGCACTAGTTTGTTTACGAAGTTTGTATTACTCTGCCTGCCGCGCTCCGTTTGTTTTGTTTTATTGATCCGCCCGGCGTGCGTCGCTTGAACGAAGCCACCACTCGTCTAAACATGGACCAAAAACCCCGCTCGAAAGTCTGGCTTCATTGTAACTTAATAAATGAGGGATCAGCACAGTGCAACACCTGTCAAAAACGTATTACTGCCAAAGGAGGATGCCAAACCAACATGACCAAACACCTTCACATGCTTGGTATAATTATTAACGAGTGCACCGTGTTCAACTCGTTGCATCGCTCTCCCGCTCCCGTCGCTTCCTCCACTTCTTCGGACAGTCAACCATCAGCTAGCAACTCCTCGTTGCAAACGGAATCAGGTACATGAAAATTATGTTTGTTTTATTCTTAAGTTAACAGACTAGCTAAAGTTATAGACTAACAATTGCTAAAACTAAACTGTGTCAAATCTGTCCATAGTTGTTGAACGCTCGCAGAGTGAAGCTAATATTAGCCAGTCTGAGTATGCTGCTGCTACCAGCCAGCAGCATACTTTTAAATCATCTTACTACAACAACTCTACTGTTAATCACTTAAGTGCATGCTTTTTATTAGCTTATATTATAGACGGTGACAACTCTGTACTGGTGGCTGAGACAGTTCATTGCTGTCTAATTTTATTCTTATATTCTATCCATCTTTCTATATCTACCTGTCCCTCTCAATATTATGTTCTCTGTAGTCAGCAGCAATCCATGACCACGAAGAAGAGGTTGCAATGCAGGGCAAGGGAAAACAGGAAGGTGTGGAGACTGAGAGCGAGGAGGAAGATGAGAAAGTAAGTAGATTACTGAAATTATGTTTGGTATGTTCTTCTCAGTCATGAAATATGTTTTAATTTTTTTTTTTTTTACTGATAACTGTTCTGTGTTTGTTTAGCAGCCTCCTCCTTCCAAACAATCCAAAAAGTCTCCACTGGAGGAGCTTTTTGCCGAGGAGGATGCCATGAAGAAGACCTCACAGGAGAGGTTGATGATGTCCAAGGAAGGGCGAGCTGAAAAGGAGATCCAGATGTACCGGGAAACACCACCCACCATCACATCATCTGACCCTGCTGCCTGGTTCTGGACACAGAGACACTTATCCTTTACTGTCACGTCTGGCCTTCTCATATTTATGTGTCCAGGCCTCCTCAACGCCTAGTGAACGCGTGTTCTCTACGGCAGGAAACGCAATCTGTGGGGAGCGCTCTTGCTTGCTGCCTGAGAAGGCAGACATGATGATCTTCCTGAACAAGAATTGTTTTTGAACTGTTACGTGACATTGTCAATGCTCCAGGGTTTGTTTTATTTTATTTTCCACCTGGGGTGCAGCTCTTTGTTTTTAGACTGCTACCAACTTGTGTGTTTCAGCAATTCAGCAGTTGGTTAGGGACCCTCCTTGTATTTGAATACCCTAGTTACAGTACAGCAACCAAATTAAACTGTATCAAGTCAACTGGCAGTGTGAATAAATAAAAATGGCCTGTGTAAAGGCTTTTTCAAATGAAAAAAAATTCTCTTGTGAAATATTTGTGACCTGCACCTCAAAGAATTGGAATCGAGAATCGTTTAGAACAGGAATCGAAATTGAGAATCTGAATCGAAATCGTTAAAATCCAAACGATGCCGAACCCTATGTCTGACTCTCTCCCCTTGATTAAACATGTACTGCACAGTCACTCACTTTAAGTGTTTTTAATTTATTTTTTGTTAAAAGGGACAACGCACATTAATTGACATGAGCACTTGAGTCCATCATGTAAATGTGCCAGATTTAGCCATACAGGCTAATTTACATCTGCAGTCCCTGGCAGGTTGAGGGGGTGTGTGTGTGTGTATATGTATATGTATATATATATATATATATATATATATATATATATATATATATATATATATATATATATATATATAAAAAACATTGAAAAAGAACACACTAAAACACCGAGTACAAACAATTAGTAAAATCATGGCACTCCGAATAATGACAAACAACATAAATGAAGAACTATAGCACACAAACGCATTAGCTCACACAAAATTACATAAACACAAACAGGTATAAAAAACAATAACCTGACCCCTATACCAGATTATGACAGCATGTTTGATTATCCAGTAACCACTGTTTTATGTTTTTAGAGAATGAATGAAGAGATGTGATGTTCCTTAGTTGTATGGGTATAGTGTTCCAGGTATGAGCTGCTCGATAGGAAAAGGCTGACTGCCCAAAGGCACTTTTTCTATGTGCTGTTTTACAATCTCCTCTGGTGGCAGCTCTGCTAGATGACTCATTGAGTGGAGGGGGGGCCAGACCATGAAGGATTTTATAAACAAGTAAAATGTCTGCAAACTTAATCATATTTCCCCAGTTTTAAAAAAAAACATATTTAGTTAAAATATTACAATGATATAAATTAGACTTTTTATCCAATGTTTTCAAAGTCTGCTTAGAGTTTTTCCACTGATTGTAATGCGGTCCTACCTGTCTGCGACCAGCTGGTAAGACAGTAGTTCATGTGCGAGAGAATCATGGTGTTGATGTATAACTTTGCAGCCTCAGTTGTTAGATTATTCCTAATGTGTTGAATTCTATTCACAACTTTAACTTGGGTTTTAAATGTGAGTTGTGAATCTATTACAATGCCTAAATACTTGATCTCATGGGCTACTGATAGTCTTTCCCCTGCTACAAAAACATCCGGATCTGGATCTCTATTTGCAGACTTTGAAAAAAACATACATACAGTTTTATCAACGTTGAGGAGTAAACAAGAATTTGTCAACCAATTAGTGATATTGATCATTGAGGCTGTTAGTTCCTCTGCAGCTTCCTTCTTATTTTTAGCATGTAGATAAATGACTGTGTCGTCAGCGTACATCTGACAAGTTACCGTAGGTGGACAAACTTCAGGTAAGTCATTAATATACAGACTAAATAAATTACCCAAAGTTGAACCCTGAGGTACACCAATATTATCAACCATTTGTGAAGTTTTATTGTCAATTCAAACACATTGCTTTCTATCTGTTAAATATGATTTTATCCATTTAATTACATCTGGTGAAAAATTTAACTTTGACAACTTGGTAATTAATACCTCATGATCGACTATGTCAAAGGCTTTCTTTAAATCAAGGAAGATGGTGCCCACCACACCTCCCTTGTCCAATTTAGCTTTAATATTTTCCAGAAGAAAACAATTTGCAGTTTCAGTAGAATGATGTCTTCGAAGTCCAAATTGCATAGGATGCAGTGAGAAGGAAGTAGTATTCAAATATAATATCTGTTCAGAAATCAAGTTTTCTGCAATTTTGGATACTGCCGGAAGAATACTAATAGGTCTAATTACTAATAGCACTAAAGATCACCTGATTTAAAGACTGATGTAATTATTGCCGTTTTCCAGGCACTTGGAAACACTCCTTCATCGATGGACCAATTAACAATATTCCTTATGAGTTTTGATAAAAACTGTATCCATCCCATATACATCCTTTGCTCTTGAACATTTGAGAGAGGAAATAATCGCATGTACTTTGGAGTGGGTCACTTCTCTAAACGATAAACTGGGAGCATCACTATTTAGAGAAATAACAGGATAATTTGAACTAGAGAAATTCTGAGTCAAACTTTTTATAGAATCAATAAAATAAGTATTAAATGCCGCTGCCGCTTTACCTGGATCACTGGTCACATTTTCTTCTATATTTAGTTCAATTGTTCTATTACTGATGTGTTTCCCTGTTTATTTCTTCAAATTCTGCCAGATTTCTTTGGTATTACCCCTCGCTTCACTAATTGCATTAATGAAAAATGTTGCTTTTGCCTTTCTGAGTTCTTTTACAACCTTATTTCTTAGTGTGGTGAATAGTTCCAGCTCATGTTCCACCTTATTCTTGAGAGCCATCTTGAGAACATGGTCCCTTTGTTTCATGAGTGACTGTATTTTTTCCATTTAACCATGGTAGATAATTTCTTTGGCCTGATTTACATTTACCTTTCCTCCATAAAACTGTGCATAGTTGTGTGAAGTTCAGCCATAAAATAATTAGTTATTATTATCCATATTTATGTGTACAAGGTGCTCATTCCAATTTATTTCTTTAATTGCATTTTCAAGATTGGTTATATGAGAATTGGGGATTTTATACTGTACTGATTTTGTGTAAGCTGGCAAGTTAAATGTCAAACTTTTTGTGAGCTTTCTCACAATCAGAATCATATTGTGGTCAGACAATCCAGTAACCAGATTGTAACACTTCTTCATTCTTTCTGGTCTGTTAGTGAATGCCAAATCAATAAGCGTTTCTGAAGAACTAGTTATCCTGGTTGGTCCTTCAATAACCTGCTGAAAATCATAATTGCTTGTCACACATTTTAACTCTTTCCTTTTTGCTTTATCATTCCAATTTATATTAAAATCTCCTAATAAAATTACCTCACTATTAGTATCACACTCTTTAATGAGAGCATTCAACTTATCATAAAACACCTTTTTAGCAGATGGTGGTCTATAAATTCCAATCATAGTAAATGACATTTGGGTTGAAAGGGTTAATTTGGTTAATTTGCACTTGGCCAGTCGCTTTACACTAATGGCCTCAGCTACACGCTGCAGAAATACACCATGTTCACACTGCTGGCAGCCCAGGCTATTATCTGGATAAACAGATCTAAATGCATTCATATTAACGAGTCCTTGTTATCTCCAGGATCCATACTCGATCTTGTAATTGCTGTATCTCCGCTACATGTTAAAAATGGGTGTTTCTTTGTGGATAAAGGTCATATACATGAAAATATTCCCATTTTTATTATACAATGCATCAAAAACGTATATAGCCCATCAACCTTCTCCAGAACCAACAAAATAACCAGCCTCCAACACCCCCCTTGTACATTAACAAGAGGAAGAACAAGATTCTGTCACCTTGGTGTGTGCAATGGCATCTCAATTATCTGAGACCGAGAGACCTGAGACAAGACCAAAGACTGTCGAGGCTGTGACGAAACCAAAACCACTACAAGTCTACAATTCAACACCAAATAAATCTGGGAACCAAAATCCAGAATTTGAAAACAAGAAATCCAAATTTCCAACCAAGAGTGCAAGCATCTTCCTATACTTTTCTTTTCTCTCCATCCCCCAAAACAATCTCAATTTTTGAACGCGTTTCTCCTTCTCTCTTTTTTGGTTTGCAATTTTGAAACGAGTAGCTCGTTGGCTTCTGAATGACCCTTGCTCTGACATGGTAAGTTGTTAATGACATTAACAACTTTTATCATGTATCCTAAACAAGGGACAGACATTAATAACTTTGCACCACTTGCTGGTTCTTCATGGCTGCCAGAAGCAGGTTTTTGATGCTCTGATGTTGACACAATGGGGCTAATAGATCTCTGCTGTGTCCCGGCTTCTTGCTGTAGATTGGTGCAGCGCTGATTTGACAATTGTTACAGAATGGCAACCGCAAAAAGAAAAGGCGCAACTCTGAGATATGCCTTTTTTGTTTGAAAACAGAGATGGTTTAAGAGCTGACGGAGAGAGAAAAAGTATAACCCAGAAAGAAGAAGATGCTCTGTTAGAAATTTGGATTTCTTGCTTACAGATTTTGGATTTTGGTTGTCAGGTTTTGAGGTTTGATTGGCAACACATTTGGCATTGAACTGACAACATAGTAGGGTGTGGGTGCGTGCTAACTTGATTGTTTGTTGTCCACCCTGTGGACCTTGCTGCTCCTATGATGCCCAACGACTCTTGGCTGGGAGTCTCGTACTGGTCGCCTGTGCTCATACATTCTCACACAGTTGCGTGTTTCTTTAAGCTTTAACTGACACAAGAGCCTTCGGTGGCGGCTGAAGCCTTGAGTTGTTTTTGGGAGAGAAGTTGTCATCTTCAATCATGCACAGTGAGTGAAAATTGCCCCATTGGTGTGTTTCTTTCTAATTTGCTGTCCCTTCACTCTTATGCATTGAAAGCCCCTGTTTTTGGGTGAAATGACAATGGTTTAATTTTTTTTTTTTTTTTTATAATGTGGTGGTTTGAAACCATCTGGTTACGCACCTGAAGCATATTGAATGATTAGTGGTCTTTACGTAAAACTGAATAGATCCCATTTAAAAACGTACAATGAGTTTGTTAGGACCAACCAGAACCCTCAGGTCGTCATGGTTACGCCTACTTTCTGCACCCAGAGTTAGAAACAAACATGGTGAGGCAGTGGCTGCGTCCGAAATCCCATACTTACACCCTAATGAGTAGCAAAAACGGTACGTAAGATTTTTTTAGTGCTTCCGAAACATTAGTACGTACAAAACAGTATGCGCTGTCCATACTCATTCCGGAGAAATTTATTAGTATGGATTGATGGACACTAGCTAAGCAGAAACTTCCCACAATGGAATGCAGCTGTGTTTGGTTGCTGAGGGCTGCACAGATGTCATACGTATATATGTCATAAGTATAATATTATTATATAATATTATTATATTTGTATATAATATGATAATGGAGCAGTGTGCTGCTACTGCTGCCCTCCCAATGGCAGGAAGTGACGTGTGCGCTCCGAGTAATACGTCAATTAATGCGTACTACTGATATTTACTCAAAACTGTGCCGAACTGAAGTATACTTTTTCAGTATATATACTCAAAAAGTATACTTCAGTTCAATGCCATACTAAACAGTATATATACTGTTTGGTATGGCATTTCAGCCGCACCGAGTGTTCCCCTTCCCTACCTGTGGAAGAAACTCCCAGAATGCATCAGGGCTGCTGAAACCTTTTTATTTACAGCAGCATTTCCGTAATCCATCATAATGCACTAAAAGCTTTCTTCTAGTTTCTTGCATCTCATTTAATAATTTTTAACTGATGTTTACTTTTTATTGCTTTTTCACCTTTTTTTTCTTCTATTAAGTTTTATTTTATTGCTTTTTTGTTTGTTTGTTTTAAACTTAAATCATGCTCTTTATTTCTACTATGTCATGTTTTTAACGTCTCTGTAAAGCCCTTTGAATCACCTTGATGTTGAATTTTGCTATACAAATACACTTGCCTTGCCTGAGGAGGTTCATCATATAACTCATAGGATTGCTTTATAATGGATGTTTAGGTCCATTGTGATGTATGCTGATCTGATGAAATCAAAACTATGATGCTTGGAGTAAATATTTACAGCATGCTCACTGCCCGTTGAGCAATGCTATAAAGTGTGAGTGTGTGAGAGAGGGAGAGAGAGACTGTTCATTGTCGGATATCGAGCATGGAACTTTTTTTTTTTTTTTTTTAAACCCCCTCAAAGTATGTCAGTCAATAATGTTTACAAAAAATTCACATGATTAATATAGATTCAATTTTTTATAGATTTAAATCATATTCATTAAAGGTCGCCTGAAAAGGCACGTGAACTGCTCCTTGTTTTTTTTTTTTTCCTCCCTCTAAAAACAAAAGTAAAATAGCCTGATCAAATGAAACGTATCCTGGCCATGCACCACCCATTATTCTGCATAATCTTTTAGTCAATATATATTTTGAATTTTAAATCCCTACTTTGAATTCTATTTTAAGCCATGCAAAACTGTTTTACTTGAAAAGCCATTTAAAACACACACACACACACACACACACACACACACACAGAGTATAAAAGCCCATTTAATTTCAAAATAGATTCCTACGGTAACTTTTTAAATGTGGCAGTTTTTGGTAATAGTAGTCTTAGGCTACAAACATTATGTAATTCTATGATTATACTAGCGTATCTCCTCTCTGCCTCACTGCATCAGTCTCCCTCATCGGGGCGACTGCTAATGACAGACGCCACTGTACATGTTGGCTGCGCGGAGCGGGAGGAAAAGATGCCCGTGGCCTTTTCTCTGCTGACAGCAGCAATTTACAAGGCCAAGTATTTTTGAAGGAGAGGCTTTGGGCGTGTCTGACTGTGTGTGTGAGTAGAGCTCGGGCGTGGGTGTGTGTATAATTGCTCTATATCGGGATTATCTTTATGTCGTCATGTTAATGCCAAGTCTGTGAACATCCCCAGAACAAACACAAGTGCTTGGTGGGGAAGAGTTGAGCCTCGGATGGAAAACGCACACCTAAGAAAATGTCGAGTCAGACATCCAGACTGTAATGATGACTGACAGCTTGTTTGTGTTGGAAGCTAAAATGTTTCGGGACAAAACAACTGGATCAAACCGGGCTGCAAGTCCAGCCACTGCTGCATCAGCAGTGGGTGCATGTCTGCAATGTAACCTTCAGAGCGAGTTAACAGGGTTTGCATGACTGGCTGCAAAACTCGACTATAGGAAGGAGCATTTCTTCAAGGATGACAAAGAAAAGGGATATTTAGGTCCTGAGCCATGCAGACCCTCACACTTCCCACAGAAATTAGTGCTAATGGGCGCAGGTGTCTGATCAGCTCCAGCTTTATCTGCCAGCCGGTGTCTTCATCATCCACTAAGTGCTGAGGAGTAGTAGGGATTAGTCTGGCACGCCTTCCACACTCGCGCTGCATGTTTAAATTTCTGTTTGTGCCTCCTTTTCTGCACAAGGAAGCAACTATTCGTGTGTGTGTGTGTGTGTGTGTGTGTGTGTCTGTGCGTGTGCATGCGTGCACACAGAGATTTGCTCCCATTGACTGAATAAATGATTTATTTATTTTTGTTGGTGTGTGTGTTAATAGCATTAGTCACTGATCTATTGTCTGCTGTTCTAATAGGCTTTGTGGTTTTTCCATCACCGCTCCGATCCAGGGCCCAGCTAAGATCCAGGCCAGTGTCACACCAACTTCAGCTCAAGTCCCTGCACTTTGACCCTGGTTCATGCCCCCCCCCCACCCCAGGCCTTCATTACACACTAATGAAGGTGCAACCTGAAACCCTGCCATGCCTGTTTGACTTTATTAGCTTGAAGGATATTTACTTTACAGCCAAAGCAATAAGGTCACGACTCTTGATTTCAAATCATTTTGAGGGCTGCAAAGTATTTCCAAATTGGTGCCTTTCTCGTTTTGTCATCTTGTGTTTTGACTTACTGATAAAAAAAAAAAGAAAAGTGTTTTTGTATTTTTTCTCAGTGTAAGTTTTGTTTCTGCCTAATGAACTTTTCAGTGCCCTGTTGAGGTTACTATTTGTGGTTTTAAGCCGTAATGCAGCAGACCCGGTTTATCAAGACTTTTTTCTTTTTTTTCTTTTTTTCACTACATATAGTTCAAATTTTAAAACGGTTGCACTACAACTTTCTTTAAGGCTTTTCGGCTGACGACATTTTACCCCTCGGGCATTTAACCTCTTGTGAGGCTGTCGCAGACACATGTGGTCTGTTGACCTACCCAGTCAATTGGATCACATTAGTCAAGTTGTGAGTGGATGTTGACGCGTTAGAACCGTGTTGTAAATTCCAATTAAGTTTGTTTGTTTTTCACCCCCCCATCTCTGCAAGGGTTTTTGTGGACCTATATAATGCATCGTTTTATTTTCACCAGTCCCAAAGGAAGTTTTCCACAAGTGATTTTTAGCTACGAATGCAAAAAATCAGATATAAGTCCAACTTCATTAAGAACAGGATGTACAAGGAAATTCACACAGAATCCATTAATTTACAATAAGATCGTATTACAATCATGTAGAATCTGTTCAGCCAGGCCTCAAACTCTTCCTCACAGAAGAAACCGACCAATCAGCATCCTGAAATGGGAGTTGGTGAATTCCAGGTGACGACTGCCAACAAAAGTGCTTCCTAAAGAGCTTTCGTTTAGTCAAAGAACAATGCTCTTACTGGAGACGCCTCGTTGTTCCGAGTACTGGAAATCTGTGACAGACGGTTCCTCCAATCCGATTCTTTCACTTTTCTTTCCAACAATATGCACTCATTGGCACGTCCTGTCCTTCAGTTGGTGGCATTTCCTTGTTTTGTGTCTCGACTACACACGTCTGAGGGTTTCTTGCTGCATTTCTTTAACAGTCCATTCTACAATGCAGTGTTTATATCTTTGGTGTTTTGTCGTCTGGGTGGAACAGGATAAGCTGTTATGACTTGACTGACTTTTTATTTAGCAACACTACCCAGTCGAAATATCCCCAACAACACATTTTGGTACCACGTTCTTACAATGCTTAGATTCCCTTCAGCTTCAGTTTTAAGTGTGAATGGCTGTTTAGGTGAACTAAAATAGTCTGCATGGCTGTTTTGAAAGAAAATCTCATTGCATTTAGAGCACCGCAGCAGGTTGACGGCACCAGTATTCCAACATTGTTTCATAGGGTTGCCAGCTGGCTCGAGACTAAATTTTGACATTTTTGGGTGGGATCCAATAAAGCTTTGAGACTCTGTGCTCATAATTGTAAAATCTCTGACAATACACTACCAGTCAGAAGTTTGGATTCACACTTTCCCCATTCAAATGAATTGAGAAGGTGTCCAAACTTTTGATTTGTAGTGCATCTTCTGGTGGGGTCATGCAACATACTGGGTACCTGCACGGTCAAAAAGATTATGCCTTTTTTTTTTTTTTTAAACGCAACTATACCAAGGTCACTAAAATCTTAATAAAAAATGTTAATGAGGTGTAAATATATAACAATTTCTTGCCTTGACTTGTGTTTCTGCAGTTAAGACTAGTAATTTGACACATACTGTACATGACAGGTTTTTCTCACAGCAGTAGCACATAAACACGCCCACATAATAACAAACACCTCTGGCTGACTTTCTTTTTTTTTTTCCTCTGCAAACGGTGCCAAAGTATCACATTCTTGTCTACTGCTTGTGTGCATTTCAGCTGCTTGTGTGCATTTCATTGCAAGTCAAACTATGTGCCAAGTAAATGTGCGTAAATATGTCGCCTGTGGGGGAAGCACTTGTGTGTCTATGGTTACCATACCAGAAGGAGTCATTGCCATGACAATGGCAAGCTTGAGCAGGAAGGCAGCTGAAGAAATGTAATTGACCTACTCATGTTTCAAGACCAGTTTTCATCACATTCATCGTTTTAACCAACATAAGGATATAAGTTTCTGTTTGTAGTAAAATTAAAAACGCAGTCCTTTCCACGCTCTTATGCTTTGGCAGTAGAACACGTGGAGTCAAATTGAGGTCAAGTTTTTATATTTGCTTGTTTTAAAAAAAAAAAAAAGAAAGTTTGGCATTTATTTTAATATTATTCAGATACAAAGCACATAACTTTATTTTCATGGTGGCTGATGGGTTTGTTGCCTTCAGCTTCACTGCAGGTCCTCAAAGTGACGTACTTCAAAAAACTTGTATAACTTTATTGTAGTAAGTAACTTACCAGTACCACACATTTTCTGCTGCATACATTTATTGTACCTTTTTTGTCTCTATATAAATCCAAATGTTACTCCTGAGTATCTGAAATACACTCTCCTCTCATCAATCAGCACTTTCGGGACCTGGCAGAGAAAAGTCGGTGAAAACCTTTCAATTGACAATTTGATTTGTGGTTGTGGTGACATCATCCCGTTTGAGGTTTGAACATGTAGTTTATCTAGGTAGTAAAATTTGAAAATGAACGTTTACAAATGTGGGACTAGCCTGCTGAGGCTGGTGCTAGCCATTGTTGGAAATGCTAATTCATCACAAGACTTTAATGACTTAAAAAGGGAACAGTATCAGGTGTATGCCTGAATTAATGGGAATAAATAAGATGAAGCTGTTCATAAACAGTAGTGTTTACTTTGGGCCAATCCCAATACACCCCCTACTCACTACCACTAGCCCTAACCCACTACCACTAGCCCTCAAAATGAAGCCACAAGGGGTAGGGCCCTTGTAGTCTTCCCTAGGGATTAAGTTTTAATATTTTTTCAGGCGTAAAAGTAACCGTTAAGATCCCCAACCTGGGCTCAATTTATCCAAATAACGTCTGTTAAGAAATTTTCTCCAATGTTTTCGGGGATGAGAAGAGCCGTTGGCGATTTATGGTTCTGCGTTAAATCGATGCAGAGCCTACACCGTAGGCTCTGCGTCGATTTAACGCAGAACCACTAATCAGCCTTTATTCTGGCGAGATCTGAAAATACAACGCAACAACGAGCAAGCGAGTGATTATGTACATTCACTGAGTGAATATTATGAAAGTAAAATTTATATTTCTCGCTAGAAATGTAATCAAAACGCATTTTTATGCAGAAACTAACTCAAAATATTGATTTTATTCAATAAAAATTAGAAATGTCCGCCATCTTTTTTTGTTTGATTCAGTCTGCAAATGATGACGTAAAGCATTCTGGGAAATTTTCTCTAGCCCTCCGTCGCAAAGTCAGCATCTGAAATCCCTAGCTTTGAAGGGCTAGATCCATACACACTAGCCCTCGATATGCCCACTAGCCCTACATGCAAAGAGGAATTGGGACACCACTACCCTCACGGGCTAAATTTAGGGGTAGGGCTGAAAAGTAGGGCTAGGGGGTGTATTGGGACTGGCGCTTTGAGAGTAGCAGCAGTGTTGGAGTCTGAAGTCGGGTGGGTGTGGTTTCTGAGTTCAGACTTCAGGGTGTTCCAATTAAAACTTCCAACTTGGACTTCTCGGAACAAGCGGCTCATCCACACTAGTAATTTCATGGTTGGTCAGCGTGTGGGAGGCTGAGCAGAGTTTTACACGCAGTAACAGATGTTCAAAAAAGCAATTTTCTTTTCATTGATGTTGTTTTATGTAGTTTTTTGTTTCCTTTTTTAAATGCACATCAATTCTTTTCTACACATGCACAAATGGGAATTTCTTTCAGAGTGGTACAAACCTTTTTACAACTACAAACTCTGGAATAACTTCTGAACAATTATTTTTGGGATCAGTTTTATTGAAACAAGCACTTATTTTCTTCAAAGGCTGCTGGGGCATATAACTGGTTTAAAGAAGTACATGTACTATCCATAACCCTCTTTAATTATCTTGGATGTTTCAAATATTGACGCTGTTGCTTGGAAATAAATTTGGTATGATTTTTGTGAATGTCAGTTGATTTTAAACAAGGATACCTTTGTGTCCTGCTCGTGCAGGTGCAGCACCGTGTGACCGGCCAGGTGATGGCTCTGAAGATGAACATCATGGCCAGTAACAGGGCCAACATGCTCAGGGAGGTCCAGCTCATGAACAGACTATCGCACCCTAACATACTCAGGTAACCAAAGTAAAATATTATAGTAAAATAAAATATATATAATAGTAAAATATATTCAGCCATCGGTTTCCCCCCCATTACCCCTGTGTGTTTATATCGTCTTGACTAATACTTGTGTTAAATGCCTCCATAATATTTCTTCATAATACCTGTAATGTTCTTTGCCCAAAGATGAGCCTTCAGTCGTCTGTCTCCTTGGGAACACAGTTCTCCTTGTGGTGTTTACAGTCCATGTTGATAGTAAGTTTATGTTTCTTCCTCCAGGTTTATAGGCGTGTGCGTCCACGAGGGGCAGCTCCACGCTCTCACAGAGGTAAGATGCTGATTAACCAGCAGCTCGGTGCTGCCATACATACATCTGCAAGGGGAAGAAAATTTACCAAAAATAACCATGTGCAATTTTTGACTGACGGCAGCTTAAAGTCCTAAGCAGTAGTGTAAAAGATGAAGGCCTCCCGGGCACTTTAAAAGTTTATATGAGTGTACGAGTGAGTGTATGTTGATTTAGAGACTTTGGCTGCCACTTCAATCTAATCTTGGTTAAGTATAAGCCATGAAACTACTTGGTTAGGTTTAGACATCAGACCTGCTTTAGACATAACCAAGTCGTTTTGTTGCCCAACTCTAAACCGGATACTGTTTCCCAAGACTTTCTGGAAGGAAGACCAACTTTACGTCAAATTAATGCTACAAAAGAAATTAAAAACAATCATGCAGATGATTTGGAAAAATTGCTAAAACCTGAAGGCATCAACCTTCTTTTCCCTCCCTGGAAACAGTTTGTTTACCAGGTTTTAAAAGTAGGCTACTCTACTTCTGTCGGCACATTCACCTTGAAATCGGCAATCATATTTAAAATTAGTATGAGTGAAGAAGACTTTTTCATTCAAAGGAAAAGCCTTTATGTATTGGTTGCTGAACACATGGTGATGATGAAAGTGGGAGCTTTCTGGGTTTTTCCACACATCTCTCCACATCAGTAGCTGAAAACACCATGTGAGCATCCATCACTGTCTGAACACAGACCAGAAGCGGCTGTATAAACAGCAGGTCGTGCAGTTCGTGTCACCTGTTTTCTTGCTTGTAATGAGTTTACCAGATGTTGCTATGGCTACCAAGCAGCTCCACAGTGGAGGAAAGAATCAGGTGTGTGGGGGGGTCAGGCAGGCACGTGTTGCGTCACTCAACAGAATGCAGTTTTGATCTTTCAATGTAAGTAACGGGAAGTAAATAAAGTTAAGATAAATTTCTAGAAATACTGGTCAAGTTGCGGCTCAGAGAACCAGTGTTTTCTAACTTGTGATCCAGATAAGGTCTTTTGATATAATTTTTGGTCATCAGTGAGTTGTAATCCCAGTTTTAAGCAGAGAGAAATGCTTCAGAATGAGCATTGAAATGAATGCACACCGTCTACTGGATGTGATGACTGCAGCATTGTACAAATTATGGTGATAATTTCCCAGCTCAAGTCCCACCGTCCCCGAACAATATCCGAAGGAGGATTAATTTCAATTTTCTAGCAAAGAAGCTTATCATAATGAAATGCTGCAAACACAACTCTTTTGGATGATTGATTTTTACTTTCTCTCTTGCTGATCCAGTACATCAACGGCGGTAACCTGGAGCAACTGCTGGGCAGCGATATGTACTTGTCCTGGAGCGTGCGGCTCTGCCTGGCTCTGGACATCGCTCAGGGACTGAAATACCTGCACAGCAAGGGCATCTTCCACAGGGACCTCACTTCCAAGGTGACGACACCCCCCAAACGTCCTTCACTGAGCATCAAGGCAGACTAGTACTCATCTGGGAGTTTATACACTTTTGTTTAGTATTTGAGTCTGTGTGAACTGCTTAAAAAACCCATAACATTTGTTTGAACATCCCAAGGCACGTATCTAATTTTAAGCCGACAATAAGAATTTTATCCTGTATATTTGTTTTAGTAAAGATGGGGAAGGCCATTTTTAGACGACACAGAGAGCTAACAAAACCCCCTCACAAACACAAACCGTCCACCTGTTATGGTTTGAAGGGGCGGGTAGTTGATGATCGCTTACTTCAACCTAAACATTTGACGGTGATTGAAAAGGCTGTTACCAAATGGACAATGTAATCTATTATCGCAGAATAATTGCAAACAAACCTGGACTTGTAGGGGGTCTGGGGATGCTCTGGTACACACGATTCTTGGTATTACAGACTTGTGTGGATATTTATTGTGCTGTATACTACTCTTTAAGGAATAACCCTTAATTATGGGGACAGATGCTGAAAAATCAGCCTGACTGGTGGGAGAAGCCCATATAGAGGTGACTCGGACTGAAAATTACATAAATTTTTACATAAAAAAACAGAATATTGTGAAAATATTTTTGAAAATAAATTGTGAAAATAAATTTTTTGAACAAAGTGAAACAACATGTTTTAGATTACAAGACAATGCGAATTTTGTATTGCTCACTTATTTTGCCTTATTTTAGTTATTGTGTCGAAGTTTGGGGGAATACATACACAATAAATATCAAGCCTTTGTTTATTTTACAGAAGAGAGCAGTACGGATCATACATAAAAAGGAGGCAAGAGAACACACCAATGGACTTTTTATCAATGCAGGATTAATTAAACTTAAAGATATTATTGAGTTACAGACTTTATTGGTTATGTTCAAGGCAAAAAGCAGAATATTGCCTGAAAATATATACGTTTTTTTTGTGTTTAGTTCAGAAGATAAGAACCATAGGAGGAAATTTGATTTTAAACATCCGTTTGCACGCACCACTTTAAAACAAATGTGTATTTCAGTATGTGGTGTAAAATTATGGAACTCCTTAACAACTGATTTAAAGGATTGTAAAAATATTCACCAGTTCAAGAAATTGTATAAAGACCACACAATTAGACAATATGAATTTAATGGGTAAAATATATTTTGTTGTTTTTGTTTTTATATTGTTGGTGAGTTAGTGTGTATGTTTTCTTTTTTTATTTAGGTTTTTCATTATTTCGTTTTTTTGGTATTATATAAGTAGTGATTGTTGAACAGACGGACAGACCATCTTCATATGAATTGTTTTATTTTTTTGAGAAAAGGGCTTGGTATATAAGGCTTTCTTCTTCTTGCCCCTTTTCCATCATGGAATGGAACATATGTGAACTATTTCCATGATATGGAATAAATAAAAATGAAAAAAAAAAAAATGGTAGTAAAGGTGGCATCTAGATCATAAAACTCCCACAATGCAGTGGCTGATATTATGTGTCAGGTCGTTGTACATCATTGAGTTGCATAACTGCAGTAATGTGTCAACCAAATGAAATGCAAGTACGTCACACAATAAAAGCTTGCATCACTGAAACATGAAGGACCAAGTTACAACCACTGCATGCAGCAATAAAAGGTGACCTCTGACCCTCTCCGCAGAACTGCCTGGTGCGCTGGGAGTGCGGCGTGTGCTCAGCCGTGGTCGGAGACTTTGGCCTGGCGGAAAAAATTCCAGATTACAGGTCAGTCTGTAATATTGAATCGTCTATCAGCACTCTGAGATTAGATTAGTCCAGCTCAATTAATCACATTCCTTAACTTCTCTCTTCACCCCACGCTCATGCCATCTCTCTATGTACACTTCTCTTTTCTTTTTTCTTTTTTTTTTTTTGGGGCGAAACACGAGTCACACAAAAACTTAAACATTTATTCACACAGAGGCCATTTGGTTTTTCCGAACTCTGCGGGCACATGATGCTGCTTCCTCTCCAAATGTAGTGGTTGAGCCTTTTTACTCGCTGCAGAACGACTATTTATAATGTGGGGCGGTTTCAAAGGTGGGGAGATTGGATATAATGCAGCTTGGTTTACAGACGTGCCGTCAATGTTTGATCTGAACTTTTGTGACTCACCGCAAGCTGATGGCGGCTTTTGCTGCCATCACGTTTGGCTGTTTGGTTTTATTTGCAGCTGCATTTTGTCACATTCATCCTGCAATTTCAGTTCATAGCTAGACTGCGTGCGCTACAAGAAAATATGCTAAACATCCTGAAGTGTCTTTGGTTAGATAAACCCGTTACCTGGAAGCTGACTGAAGGGCAGAGTAGTTTATATTAAATCTCTGTCTGTCTTTTCTGCAATAGATGAAAGACTTTTGATTATAACAATTGCATGCATGTTGTAAATAAGATGGATGGGGAAAAGGGTTTAGGCTTAATAGGTTAATTGGCTTCTTTTTTTTCTTATTTATATAAGTATGTATATTAATTCCTGCGTCTAATCTTTATTCTTTATTAAATTGGATACTGTTCAAGGTAGAAAACATTTAAAAATGTGGGGTGACAGCAATATTTGAAGGGACAAATCGCTTGCATAGTTGAGGATACAAATTGGCTGGAGGCAACTGCAGGACCTCCTGATACAAATGAGACATAACAAATGCAGATTTATCAGCTAAAAGAGATTTCAAAAAGCTGTTATCGTCTGGTATTTCCTGACAGCAGAGTTTTCCGTTTGAGTTTTCCGAGATGATTACACGAATACACAAAGCAATGGATTGTACATGTTAAAATGAATTTGAGCATCTTTTCAATCTAGAAAGAGATTTACGGAGTTCTAGTGTGTTCTCAGAGTATTTGCACCAGCATGAGGGCTCGGTGGGCTTTTGCAAAGGTAGAGAGTATTTGTTGACAATACTGGTAATTAAAACTTTTTTTTTTTCCCCTGTAAATGAGGATATCAGAGTGTGATGAATATTCTCATATCTTAATCTAAAAAATATTGACCTATAATGTCCATATAAGCACATACCAAACTCATCACAGAATGACTTCTTTGGTATTGGTGAGAGAAGGATCTCGTGTTGCGTTTCTTCCGAGGCTTGTATCAACAAACACTCGCGTCCCCCATCAGTCCTCGTCCTCCCCTCTGTCTGCAGTCATTTAGCCAGAACACAACTCTAGTTGAGATGACACAGCTGCCACTGTAACCCGACTTGCCCTTTAAGTGTTGAGTTAGAGCTCTGCTTCCGCTCGCCGTCTGCACCAGGCCACCATTTGTGTTTACACAAGTGTGTGTGTGTGTGTGTGTGTGTGTGTGTGTGTGTGTGTGTTGCTGTCAGGGTGCTGGACCGGCTTGCAACTAGTGCAGCTTTTAATGCTTTCCACTAGACCTGTTATTGTGCATCAGATGAGGTAACGGACGTGGACGGGGAAAGTGAATTGAGCTCAGTGTTTTCCAATAATAAAGCCTCCATGTGATTATTAGTTTACTTCTGCATACCGGTGCCTCTGTTTGATTCAGCAGCAGCTGCTGAATCTGTTTCTGTCGTCCTCACGGCCGTGTTTGCCTTTTTCTTTTATTTATTCATTTTAATTTGCACACATCCGGCATTGGACAGCTAAGTCAATGGATGCTATTGACAAACTTTTTTTTTTTTTTTTGAGGGCCTTTACGCACTGGGACTTCCTGTATATTTGCAGACTGAATTGTGGTTTCTGAGGGTTAAGACTTGGTTTTAGGGTTACAATTATGTTTTGGTAAGAGTTAGACCTTCAGTTGTGGTGGCTGGGGTCTGAGGTTTGGGAACGTCCCCACAAAGATATCCAGACAAGTGTGAAGAGATTAATTTTTAGAAACAATGCTCCAAATAATGTCAACCATTCCAGTCCTCCTGTCACGCTTGCTCTGCAAGATCTCTGTTAAATAACAAGCCATTCTGGTTTTTCACTTCATCATAATTATTTATTTTCCCATTTCTGTTTTGTTGCTTTCGCTTTTCTTTGCGTTTTCTGCTGAGCTGTTTCTCCTCGGTATCCTTTTTTGTTTTGTGTCATTTATCTTCTCCTGGTGGTGTTTACATTGAGACGCATGACGGGCCCTGCTCTCGTTTCTCCCTCTGCCATCACCCGCCTGCCAGAATATTTTGCTCCATCATAGTTCACAACAGCAGATGGAAATAGACTGCAGAGGAAGTATCTGACAGCAGGGGGTTGCTGTGTGTAAAGATGTGTCCTTGCACATTTTTTGTTTTCCTTCCTTTTTTTTTTTTGTTTCTTTTCTTTAATTCTGTTTAAAATTACACAACTCTGTCGGCACATAACTGAAACCGCTGTGGTTTCTTGGATACACAGGAGGGACCGCGCTCTCAGACACAGCTAGGTTTCACCCCATAAAAGCCGTAGTTACTGGGATCTGTATGAATCAAATGGAGCGTGATGGCTGAACGCTCGACTGTGCTCCTCCCACCACTAGTCATCTTTGCTGGTCCCTTGCATTTTGCAGGATCCTGAATTTCAAGTTATTTTCATTCATTCTGTTTGTATTACAATACTCAATTAACTTCACTTAATTGAGAATAATATATTACTCATTAATCCATTGCACAATGACTGCAATTACTTTTGTTTAAACCCACTCCCCTACTGGGAGCTGAGACCCCCCCACGCTTTTGAACTTAGACTACAACCTTTTATTTATTATTGAAATGCAATTAATTTGAAAGGTCACAACACATGGTGTTGACATGTAATCTAGCTCTAATCTGTTGTGATACAGCATTTGTTTAATAAAACTCAGTCATAAGCCCTTTAAATCACTCTTGTTATCTTTGTTTGTTTTTCTTTCTTTTAAACCACAAGATCTCCAAAAGTAAATTGAAGCACATTATTCCTCTTTCCTCTGCAGTGAGGAGGAAGTCCAGGAGCCTCTGGCTGTTGTTGGCTCCCCCTACTGGATGGCTCCAGAAGTGCTGAGAGGGGAGGTGTATAATGAAAAGGTACTGACAAGTGGCGTTTTTTTTTTTTTCCTCAATCTTTCATCAGCTGCTGATTTGTTGCAAGAGTTCAAGGTCCACAGTGGATGTGATAACAGTCGATCAAATGAGCCAAGGACCCAGGAAGTGACAAAGCAATTCAATATTTAATAAATCAATTATACTGCCAAAGGCAAACAGGAATGTTATGTGACGGGAGTATCACCGTGCACTTGTACTTTGTGTGGAGCTTCGTGAAACACTGTTTTAGTGACAGTTTTACTGTTTTGTATGTCATGGTTTTACTATTTCTTGCAAAGTACCTTACTTTAGAAAAAACTACAGATGATGATTATTATTATTATTATTATAAACGAGATCCCACCATGCCGTGGTGTTTTTGTTTAAATACTAATCTTCCAAACTCAGCTGATCAGCTTTTCAGGTGTTCGTGTTTTTGCCATAATAATTCTTCGTATTGTGAGGTTGGATTAAAATAAAAGTTAAGAGATTCAAAGTAAAACTCTGTATTGTAACTATATAGAGTTTGAGAGTGGCATTGTTTTATTTGATCTCATCTTTTCTCTTATCATTGGTTGCTCATCTTGTCGCTGTCTGTCTGCAGGTGGATGTGTTTGCATATGGCATCATCTTGTGTGAGGTTATTGCGAGGATACAGGCTGATCCCGACATCCTGCCACGCACTGAGGTAATGATAATTAGTGCGCGTGTCCGTGAGAGTCCAAACAACATCTTGAGAAAATGAGTTTCCTCAGAATGCCTCCAAACTCTACTCTCCATTTATCTCCGGTCCCCAGTGACACACCCGTCACGTTCAAAGTGGACCTAACAAACAAGCAAGATTAAAGCTCTATTTTGTTTTTTTTACTTTTTTTTAGGGACATTTTTGTGTTGTCATGATTGAATAAACTTAATTAATTCATTTCCTGTCTCTTCCAACACTCGCCTGTTTTGCAACCAACAGTCTGTCATAATGACTTTTTTTTTTTTTTTTACCTACCAGAGCTGATTTCAAAAATGGTAACTTCTGTACATCGGCCTCAGATCTTACTGATTGTCATCTCAGACAAACAGGAAGCTGACTTTTTAAAATTTTGATAGTAAATTCAAATACAGATAATGACTCAAAGCGGCTGACAGACCTGAACACTGTTGGCCTGCATGTGTCCCCTTCTCATTTAGACCCAGTAGTCACCCTCTCCATCATTGCATGCATATCTGAAACAGGGTTTGAGTGTGCCAGGTTTTCAAACTGGAAAAGCAGCAAAACAAAGTGCGTCTGCGAAGTCTGTTTAGAGATCCAGATACTAATGAGGATCAGGTTGTTGCTTCATTGATTTTTTTATTTTTATTTTTTATGTATCCTTTATTTATCCAGGAAAGTCCCATTGAGATACAATATCTCTTCTGCCAGGGAGTCCTGGTCAGGTCTATTGATCTAGACGGGTTAATTTGCTGAGGTGCTCACAGCTGTCAAGTTTGGAAAATTGGATATGATGGGAAAAGAATGAAATCCATTAAAAGCTAATGGAAGTATTTAGAAACTAGTAAAGATCACAATAAAGAGTAAAATGGCTTTGTTTTACTTTAAGAAAATGCAATCGATAACGATTTAGTGTAATTGATTTCTACCTAAACATACATTGCAAAAAATTTCAAAAAGGATAGGCAATTTATTTAAGGCGATATACTATAACAATATACTGCATCAGTGATGAACCACCATGAATTCATATTCGAAGCCTCTCAGGCGGTCATGAGACTGTTTCTCCCCCTTGTGGCTGTTTGACGGTACTACAGCTGGAGCCGTCAGCACGTCATTATTTGACCTTGGACGAAAATAAAGATAAAAATATATATATATATTTTCAAACCAGAGGCTAATGTTGATTTGCGTTTCATTTCCACACAGGACTTTGGTCTGGACGTGGAGGCCTTTCAGCAGATGGTGGGAGACTGTCCCCGTGACCTTCTGGATTTGGCCATTTCATGCTGCAATGTAAGAAAAACGCTTGATATTCACAAACATCGGTGCCTGATGAGATTTCCATCCTACCTGTTTCCCGTTTGTATCCTGTCTGCTGCAGGGTCACATGTTCCTTTTTTAGTGTCCCCTTTTTTAGTGTTTTTTGCTGCTGATCTCATGATGTTAGAAGACTGTGGAGGCTGTGTACGGTAGTTCTACTTAATGTAACTTAAGGTCTCAGTGCGGATACAAAAGTTCCTTTTAATTTAAAAAGAAAAAAAAAGACACGGTCAAATAAACAGAAGGGCAACTTCAAAATACAAGCTTTATTCTGAATGCTGTGATCAAGATGAGGCTTAATTATCAGGTTTTTTTTTCGGTGGTTGGCACCTGGAGCAACGTGTCATGGAAATAGCTCCTCACTGGGGGTTTGTGGGTTTTCCCATTTACATGATGAAACCAGAATAGCCCTCCAGTTGCCCCCCCGCACCCCCCTTTTTAAATTTTTTTTTTAATGCATCAGTTTCTGTCAGTACTGTTTTGTTTGTTGCATTTGCTCTAATTCACTCAGCTTTGATCTTTCGCTTGTCCTCCCTGCCAGATGAATGCAAAGCTCCGTCCATCATTCTCACAAATTGTAGCAGAGCTGGAGAGGAAACACGCTGGGAGGAAGCAGAAAGATGAATCTCCAATCAAAAGTGAGTCTTTTTTTTTCCAAGCAAGTAATCTAAATTAAATGCAATTTTATTTTTCTGTAAATTACCATTACTCATTTTTTTTTTTTTTTTTTCTCCCAGCTCCATCTCCAGCCGTCGGTTCTCTGCGAAGGCAATCTCTCTGCCTTGTGTCGGATGCGTCGATGTCCCGCAGCAAGTCCGACATGCTGCATCCTCTAGACACACCCCCATCTGTTCACTTGGCGCCTCCTGCTCGTGTAAATCCCTTCTCCCAACGCAAGGACCTCAAAGGCGGGAAAATCAAGCTTTTTGACACTCCGAGTAAATCCGTCATCTCCCTCACCTTCACGCTGCCCCCTCCTCCAGACTGTGATGATGCACCTGCATCCAGAGCCGATTGCATCGCCGTGTCCAGGAGGCACCGGCGCTGCCACTCACTGCCATGTACGCCTCCTCCGCACCTCACGTCGGCACCGAGCAGCACCTTCGCCGAGGAGGAGCTCACATCCGAGATGGACAGCTCCAGTGGGGACATGAACAGGAGGAGCGAGGAAGAAGGTTTACTAGAAGGAGGGGAGTCTCACTCGGCAGGTGATTCAGGCCTGCCATTGTCTGTTGAGCCCTTTACACTAAGCCTGCCGGAGGAGGGCGAGGAGCCCATGGACTGCACCAGCTCCCCTGACATGCAGGATATTGATTCGTCTCCTTGCGCCAAACAGCCGATTCCCCCCTCCAGCTCCTCGACCCCTTTCCAACCGTCCACGCCTCCCTTCTCGAACGGCTGGGGGTCGGCCATCTCCAAAGGGCCTCCGTGCCTGCCTCCCCTTTCCAGTCTGGACAATCACAATGTTGCTGTAAGTCGACCACTCGGCTGGAGCTCTGCCACCGACACTCCCACCACCAACAACAACGGCTATCACTCTCCGCCCAGCGACCCCGCCGGGTCGTCTCCGTTCGGCTCCGGCAGCGGACACTCTCTGGACCAGGAAGAGGTGATCTCCTGTCCTGGCTGTTGCCTGGCTGGCTTTCGTTTCCCTTCAGTGTGTCTGAGAGCTCCACCCCACAGAAACCCCTACAAGAACTTGAACGGGGACCACGCGGCCTCCCGCGGGCTGCTTTGTCCAGGGCCCAAGGGCCTGCCGCCCTCACCCACCCCCACCACAACCACCAGCAGCCTGGAGCCGGGACTTGCCTTGCCGGGCGCGCAGACATAAACCCCCACTCCTCAACTCCAAATGTATGCAGAACAGGCTCGGAAACCTTTCACCAAAAGCTCTTCCCTGGAAATTAAGCAGATCTTCTTAAAATTTGCACAGATTTTATTGCAGCAATACTCTGCTTAGTTTCCAGATGCCTTTGTTTCCCCCCTTTTTTATTTCTTTTTTTTTTCTCCGTTGCACAGGAGGGTGAGTGTTCACATGGGTTTATGGAAATAGTGTCCAGACTTTAGGAACTGGCTGACTTTCTCCAGGGTGGCTGTGGAACAAGGACTTTGATGGTGACGCCCTCTGCTGGACTGAGGGCGTCACAACCTGCGATGCCGGTGACGGCTGATTAGCAGCATCCACAACTGATCAGCATGTAAACACTCCAGGTTGTGGCCCACCGAGTTAGATCCTGCATATTACGTTGTAAAGATTCTTATGGCTGATGATAATGAAGCTGAAAAGAGGAATGTTAAGCTTAGTATTAATACTGTTGCGATGATTTGTAATGCTTGGTGCTGCTTCTGAATGAACAGGCAGTTTTGCTTTAATGTCTTTAATTAACAATAGGGTGTATGGTACGTTGCTGAGGTGTGAGTAATTTAGACATGTGACTGAAGAGTGTGTGTGTGTGTGTGTGTGTGTGTGTGTGTGTGTGTGTGTGTGTGTGTGGATGTGCGATACACCTTTCTTATTACTATTTTTGTTGCTGTATGATCTCTTTTGGCCCTTCTGGTTGCCTGGTTAAGCACTTCAACCGTATTACTGTTGTTAATAAGAAAGCTGTTTATCATTATATTTGGAAATTAATTGTCAGAAGGCCTACTTAAGAGCTGTACAGATTCGTATTATTTAAAGATGGTATTGAATAAAAAGACAGAATGCTATGATGATCTCCTAATAGAAACTTTTTTTAAACCTTAACAGATGCACACCTCTAGTTCAAATCTGCTGTGATATTCAGCAGTTATTTATTCTTTAGCTTAATTATTCCATCAATGAAATGTGAAAAGTTGAAGCCTTGGGTTCAGCATTCTTACCGTGGTTATGATGTGGGTGTTTTTGAGATATGTAATGGGTAACCACCATGTGTTAAGTGTTTAATACGAGAGGTTTAAGATATATTTTTAAGAAATGTATTGTAAACCGTCCAATCAAAACAAGGTATGAAACAATAACAGATTCAACTTCAGTTGGGACCAAAAAAAGCTTCCCCTTTCCTCTCCATACACCAAAGAATACATCAAAGCTTAAAACAGTTTTAATTTGAGATTCTTCACAAAAATGAAGCATCTACTGTTCAGGAACTGGAGCAAAGAACCCTCCAACGTCCAGGGGTTCAAAAGATTCTGGATTTATTGATATTGTTTTAAACAAAACTATCATTTTCAATACTTGGGTGAAAATCCTTTCTTTGGGCAATTAATGGCCTGAAATCCATGGGCGTCACCAACTTCTGATTTTCCTCCATGGACACGCTTTGACCTTCACTAAAGTCTGTTTTCAGTTTTTTCTCAGTTGAAATTAGCATTACATTAATTGAATAATTTTCAATCAAAAGTATTCAATGGGTTGGGTTTTTTTTTTATTATTTATTTTTGTGTCTTTTTGTTCAAATCTGGAGTTGCTTTCCCAGTATGTTTAGATGGTTATCCATCTGCACTGAGAAATGTCATCCTGGCCATTTTCTGGTACTTGACTGAGTCCGATCAGGGATTATAGCTTTATATAGTTCAGAATTAATCTTTGTATTTCACATGATCAATAAACACCAGCAAGCCTGGTCCACATGTCCATACCACAACACTGCCCCCACCATGTTTAAAACATGACTTTTGGATCATGAGCCGGTTCGTTCCTCCATCATACTTTTCTTTCTCATTATTCTGATACACGTTTTATGTTCATTTCCTCTGTTCAAAGAATATGGGATGGTTGTTTTTAATTTTTTTTCCCTCTTCTCTAATGGTAAAGTCTAATCTGCGTTTATTGTTCTCGAATGTTACCAGTGGTTTGCACTTTGCTGTAAATCCCCTGTTTTTATTATTTATTGACACCAGTGCTATCTAATTTTATTTTTCACTACTCTACCAAAAAAATTGGTGCTTTCTAAAGTTTTTCAGGTTGGACTCCTGTGAAACGACTGTTAAACCCCAACTCTACACCTACAACTTCAGACATTTTACTGGTTTCATTTGTCTTGAAGCAACAAAGAAAAAGACACACTTGGCTAATTAACTCCCTTCCAGTCACTTTGCCCAAATACCTTTGACCCGCTGAAAATGGTGCTTTGCCAAAACATGGCTTTAAAGGTACATTTAATATTTTGTGAAACCTCTTGGAGATGAAAATCTATACTTTGATCACATCATGAAAGGTGTTTTTTTTTTTTTTTTTTTTTTTTTTTTTTTTTTTTTTTTAATTTTTTTAAATGGATTTAAAACAACAAAACAAACCTGCGGTCATTGTCCATATACTTTTAGACTCAACAGCAATCATATTTCCCTCGTTTTTTTCCCTTTATCTTCGTCTTTAAGAAGATCACACAGCCTATCCTCTCTCTTACAAAATCACCAGCCCCTAATTGAATCCTCAGCTCTCTCCACCCCTTCCACCCTCCTGTCGTCCCTCGACTGTCATTCATCCCTGCCACCTATTCTGTCACCTCCTCCGTGTTTAACAGGCGGACCTGTCTTGCTTTAAAGGGAGCCGTAGCCTTGTCGCTCTGAAGTAGATGCTCCATAAGCCAATCATAGTCTCGTTTTTCCTGAGCCAGAGGTCAGAAAGTTGTCATGAGGACAGGAGGTGTAACGTGGTTTAAAACACTGATGGGGATGTGTGTCGTCGTCTTCCAGCTCATCAAAGGTGAGTACTGCAGTAGTCTTTCTTTTTTTCTTTCCCCAAAAGGAAAATGCATTACAAAAAGCTGTGCAGCTCTAGTTCTTATTAAATAGTGAAAACCATAATTAATGTGCTGTAATTTTGCTTCTTGCCATTTTCAAATGTTGCAGCAACTGCCCCCAGTGTGCATCGATGCTTGTATAGCTTAACAAAGTTGTGACATTCAGACTTAACAGGTAAATGAGCATCTGTGTGAGCGTGCTATTTTGGTGTCTGGGTTTCGTGTGAACCTCTCAGGGTCGACTGGGTTAGTCTGTCACACTGCTGTGGAATCACTGGACTTAGGTTGCCTCCTGCGGTGGGATTGTCCCCATGCCAGTCCTAATACCACCTACACCGTGCAGACAAAGACACAGGGGTAAGTCGTAAAGCTTGAGTGTGAGTGTGTGTGTGTGTGTGTGTGTGTGTGTGTGGTGTATTATCAGACTACTTCATTATTGTGTTTGTGTGCATTCCTTTTTTATATGATCATTAAAATGTAACTGTCATTATAATACAGGTTTTGAACACAGTTTAGACCAGGTGATGATCTCCAGAACAAATAATACTGTGGAAATGATAGTTATGCTTATCTAAACTATGATTAGTATAAATGGACCAAAAAGGGGAGGAAAAAGAAAAAAGCAAGTTGAAACTGCAGCCTCCTAATATTGATTTGTGATGGTTAGAAGGTAAGTCATGTGCCTTCTAATCATCTGTTAAACAAGCATCCTCCTCAGTGTGTAAATGACAAAAAGGTCAAATCTCAATGTCAAAAGGCTAATAAAAAGGTTTTAGGTTACATTTCTTAGTAGAAATAGTTGTTTCAGTAAAGGCCAAACTTTCCACATAACATCCAGACCTCGTTGCGTTTTTTAGGATTCATATCATTACAAAAAAAAAACCCCCAAAGGAGTAAGACATTTAACAATTTATTTTTAAAGCCAGATGACTTTATCAGAGCATATACCACCAGGCCACGTTGTTCCTGATTTGAACAAATGTAACCTTTTTACCTTAGTCATGCAGCATGTCCAGCACCAAAACTACATTTTTGGTTCCACTTATTTATTTTAAATTGACCCACCATAACTTGTATTTTACCTGCGTCGTCCATTATTGCAGAGGATCTCTGCACGGTTACAGATATCCATCAGGTTTCTCTGGTTACTATTATTTGACTATGATAATATTTAATCATCACTCTTGTATGCTTTTTGACCCCAAACCACAAAAATAACTAACAAATTTTAATGAAGTAAAACAGACCTAATCCTGTTTTTGCTCTTCGTTAAACAGAAATATTCCAGTTACCTGCATTTATTGATAAAAATACATTGAAGGATCTCACCTGCTGATGCAGATGCTCCAGTCAGGGCTGTTTTAACATCTGCAACTTCTCTGTAATTTACTCAGGAAAGTAAATCTGCCTCTAAATCATAAAACAGATGGCCTGATGTTGCAGCTGCAAATGTGTCACTCAGTGAACCAAAAGCTGGTTTAAGTGGTATCAACTATTCCACGGTTCTGGAGCAGCTTCCTCTGTGGGAGGAAATAACTGAGTTTGATGTGGATTTCAAGGAAAGAGTGATACATTTTATTTATTTATTTATTTTCAGGTCTCCTGTAAATAAAATGACACCAAATTCAGCAGCTTAACGGGGAAACTGATCTTGAGTGTGTGTGTTCGTGTGTGTCCTGATGCAGGGACCCCTGGCAGGATGTGCCGTGGTGCGTTTGGATCTCATCTCGTAGCTGCGACGCCTCTCAGGTCTTTTCAAACTTTGAGTTGTACAACATGATCCGCCTCGGCGTCCACGCCAACCCCAGCTCCACCCTCTGGATGAAGCCACACAAGTTTGACTACAGTGACTTCAGTCAGTGGTGATCTACGGTGTCTGAAAAGCAGCAGACTCAAATATGTGACAGTCTTTCAGGGTGAACGGAGTCTTGACGGTCTAATTTATCTGCCTGGAAGAGTAATGAAAGCCTTTTGCTTTTCTTTGGCACATGGTTTGAAGCTGCTGCTTGAAGCGCTATTACCTGTGTCAAGATCTAATACAGTATGTGACAGTCCATAAAGTATGTTGAGCTTTTAAGACAATTAACACCTCTCTCTCTTCTTTGGCCACTCCAGCCTTCAGCCCTCCATCTATTTCAGCATTGTGGAGAGATGAGCGTCTGTCAGTGAAGGTGCACTTCCCATGTGTTGCCAACAGAAGGTGCTCTCATGATGGTTGCTGTCCCATCTCTAAGCTGATCGACCCCTGGACCACTGTGACCGTGTACAACCAACTCAATCGCTCTGAAAACCAGGTCCAACACCACCCAGTTATGTTTGTAGCTTTTATTAAAAAAAAAACTACAAAAAAGCCCACATTTTTATCTATATTAAAATAAATCTTCAATATGGATATCACATTTTCAGGAAGAACAACAGACAAGTGTTTTGCAGCAGGAAATATGTAATTTTAAAAAAGCATGTGATAAAATGTTTAAAAAAAAAAAGGAATTGTACAGCTCCGTGTGAAAATTTTAGAACACTTAAACAACCAACAGGTGTGATGGATAGATGGATAGATGGATGGATGATGACTTTATTCATGCCCAAGGGGAAATTTTGTTGTTATAGCAGTCTGGTATAAATACAGTAAAAAGTACAATAGAATAAAATACTGAGGTAGAAAACAAAAAAATGTGAATAAAATAAAAACACAGATTGGAACAAGGGCACTTGAAAAACACAAGATAAATAAATGGGTAAGGTGATTGTGGCTCTGACAGAGGTGGATGAGATGTAGAGTTTAATTTGCAGTAGGTGGGAACAATTTTCTGCATCGTTCCTTAGAGCAGCGAGGATGGATAAGTCTGTTGCTGAAGCTGATCTTCAGCTTGTCCAGTGTTTTGTACAAGGGGTGAAAGGAATTGTCCATGATAGCCAGCGGGCTTGCCAGCATCCTCTCTTCCACAACCTCTTCCAGGGTGACAAGCTTAGAGCCAACAGACTCTCCCTTCCATGAGTTTGTTCAGTCTGTTGGTTTCCTTTTGCCTTGATGTAAAATGATACATTTAATATGCTATCAGGTTGCTGGACATCTATAAAAGTTCAATCTATTCCACTGAACATGTTTTGAAAGGCTTTGGACTCCAGTCTGTCACTTCTCGCTGCGACTCACACATGGATGCTCTAACATGAACCTATCACATAAAAGACTTTTTCTGAAGATTGAAGCAGACGAAAATAATCTCAAAAGCATTCATCCATGAGCTGTGGCTGCTTTATTCTGCCTCAGCTATTTAAGTGTTAATGCTAACAGGCTCGTTGTGACGTGCAGAGCCGCGTGGTTTGGACCCAGGATGTGGTGTCCATGGTGGAATTCTCCGCTTTGTCTCCGGGTCAGAACTACTGTGCTGTGGCCAACTTCTCCTTCCCGACCTTCTCCATTGCTGCTTCCCCCAAATCTTCTCCACAGTGCGTTGAAACTGTTTCCAAATCAGGTGAGATGGAGGCTGAAGATGAGGTTTATTTCACCTAAAATGCTTGAAAACAACCCAAATATCTTTCACTGGCGTTTGGTTCCTTCAGTCTGCAGTTTTTCCTGTTTTTTTTTTGTTTACTTGAGAGGTGTGTGTCTTTTTCTTTGCCCACAGGAAAGCTGTCCATGAGGTGTTTGGGAATTGGTATGACGTCTTTGTTCCTTTTACTCATTCTCATTGTTCTCTTACGAAAACTGAGAAATGCACCACCGAAAACCTCTGACAACCAGGCCAGGACGCTGGTAGGATTCTTCCTGTTCTGACTTTCCCACGTCCTCCTTTCTAACCTCACGCAACAGTTGAAGTATCCTTGACCCCCCCTCTCTTCTAGCCAACCGTCAGTGATCGAGTCTCTCCGGTTCCTGTCGACCCATGTGATGTCCACCTGGATTTTGGCAATGAACAAGTCATCATCAACTCTTCATCTAGTCTCCACTTTCCCCAGGACCAGACTTTGACCGAAGGAAACATGAGCTCCAGCGACTCTGTCTATTATGACCTCGGTGCAGGTGTAGTGCACTGGGACACTGGGGGACTAAATCCAAAAACACTGGACCATGGCATCAGCACCTCCATCCCACTGCTCTGAACAGACGAGTCAATGAACAATAACATACGGAGGTCCATCTTGCTATGAGGGTTGTGCAGCAGAAGGTTGCAAGGCTTGTGCTCCACGAGCCGTGAGGCAGGAGAAACAGCCTCTGTAAGTCCACTGTGCATCTGTGGAAGATGATTCTCATCTTGTATATCACAGATGAGCCTTTTCTGTTAAGGATTTGAGTCCTGAACCTGGAACTTTGGTGCAACCTGATGAACCAGCTCACATTTATGAGTAAGATAACTGTAATCAAGGAGTGCCAGTAAAGCAGGATGCTGAAGAGCGTCTCTTCTCAACCACGAAGAGTAGGACGTGCCATCAAATGTGGCCATATTTTTGCACTTTTGCTAGTTTTGATCAAAATACTGGTTTAATCACAAATACTAGTTTCCAAGCATGAATAAAACTGAATGGAAACTGATAAGATTGAGAGGCTACTGGTGAATGGGAGAAGTAACATGTTAAGATATCTTTAATTACCATGAATCCTCCCTATGATTTAAGATTTGAATCTGGATCTTAAAAGAATACCAAAACTTGTGGATGTGAGCTCATATTCAAAACAGAAATGGAAACAAATGTGTATTTAGAGCCATTTGTAATTTAATAACAAAAACTACAGCAACAGGGGGAAAAACTTGAAATGTATATTACTGATCTCAGTCAATTTAATCAGAAAGCACCAGTGGAAAAATATAAGGGAAAAAAACAGGATATCACAAGATTAAAATACATTTCCTGACGAGACCTGCAAGGGATGTAGCAATAAATAAATGTTGCTATTTTTTTAATTTATTTTTTTTTACTATAAATCACCATATTGGCACTGAAAAAGAAAACTGATTGTGCAGCCATCTTATTCCCATTCAGATTACGGTCATATTTGATCTGCAAGGCCCTTAAACACTTCTTGTGCTCTCATGCTTTTATTCCCTCTGAACTACAATGTGGAGAGATATTCACAAGTGCCACGTAAAACTTTACAGCCCAACAAGAAGCCCATGTTAACCTTTTCCAGAGGCATCTTTCTGGGTTAAGATGCGTCTGGGGTGGACCATCACAAAGTGGAAACATTTACTGTGATCAGATGGATCACAAATCTAGTTTCTTTTTTCTTTTTCTTTTCTATCTAAAGAAGGGAATATGCAAATATGATGAAGACCAGATTATTATCAGCAACAAGCCCAGAAGCCAGGCTCAGTGATGGTACAATCTTCAGCACCCTTTACAAAGGTCTGGACACTTCCAGAGAAAATGGAGAAAGTTGCATTGATACTTTAGGTGAACATATACCACTTTATCCAAGAAATCTTGTCCTCGGACACCCATGCATTTTTCAGCAAGACAATGCAAAGCTGCATTTGGCAGATTTTTACAAAGACATAGATGAAAAAGAGGACAGGTTTGGGATGGACCTGCCTGCAGTCCTTATCTACCCCACCCCGTGGAGAAATTTGAAGAAAGAAACATGTTTGCAGAAAGAATGGATTAAAAAAAAAACTTGATGCCAGATCACCTTTGAAGTGTTATGAGAAGGAATGATTGGTCTATAATTGAAGGAAAATTGATGTTTAGGAATGAATGAATGACATGAATATGACAAGAAAAAGAAAATACCTATATTTTTGTTTTTATATGCACATCTCAACATTTTCTACAGCCACAACTACAGAAAAGTTGAAACACTTTGTAAAATGTAGATATTAACTAAAAAAAAATCATGGGTCTATATTTTTTCCGTAGAACATAGAAAATATAACAAATGTTAAATATTTGATGACTGCAACAGATCATAAAAAAACAAGAGGTTAAGGTGAGTAACAAGAAACCTGGAGGAAGATTTGGCAGCTAACTGGGTCAATGTGCACGGGTCTGAAACAGGAAAAGAGCATATTTAAAAAAAAAAGGAAAATCTCTTTGAATAAAGACAAGTAGAAGTTCAGTACCCTGCAAAAAAAACTCTATACAAACTGAATTTCAGAATAAAGTTCCTCAGCAGAAAAATTATACATCATCTTCACAAATCACTTCTGGAGCGAGTCTAATTAGCCATCCCATTCACCTCTGCGGGTCACAGCTCCAGCCTGCAGGGATGAGGCCATGTGTGAATGTGATCCAGAGATGCTGCCGCCTCGTCTGGACCAAATCTCATTTAAAATGGACTGCGCCGTTGACAGAAACCGTCGAGCGGTCAGGTCAAACGAATCAAAACCTGGAGTTCTTTTAGGAAACCGTGAACATTACATCCTCTGGACTAAAGAAGTCAGGAACCACTCAGCTTGTCATCAAGTAGAGCGAGAGTATATGTTTTGAAATGACTATATTTCCTCGTTTGAAATATTTGTTGTGGTTTCTGTGCTTTATTGCCAATAAATTATAGGTGTATGACATTGGTGGTCATTGCGTTACAGTGGCTTAACGTTTTTGGAAGCAGGGTTGTGTTTTAGGATTGTTTTACTGGTGCATATTGTAAAGCACCCCCCAATCTGAAATATATGAACCCCTTCCTCGGTTTGCTATGAGTCAGAGTGGGTGAAAGGGGTCGAAGACCTGACTTGTGAGCAGGAGGTTCCAATGAAACAGAAATGTTCATCTAGCAGGTCCAAATGGAGATGTTTTGCTGTGTATGCACACATCCACTGTCCAGTGAATAATCTAAATCTGGTTGTGGTTCTTCCTCCTCTGCCCAAAGTGCTACGGTCCAGTGTGGCTCATCTGGCAAATCCAAACCACAATCTTCATAAACAAGAACTATGAAAACTTCTGACCCCCCACTGGCTGCCAGCAGCGTGCTCGGGCTGCTTCTCCAATCCAAAGTGATAACAAAGCATATTGTTTTTCTCTCATTTATTACCCTGAAATGTTTCTGACTCACTGTTGGCCCACTGGAGCGTTGCTGCATCTCACCCGTGACTTGCACCTCATTCTGCCCTCCGGCACGAAAACAAGGAACAGTTTTGCTGGGGTTGCATTCTTTCCGCAACATTGGGGAGCCTTGCGGGTTTGGCCATCCAGCATTGTCCCCCCCAACCCCCTAGTATACCTTTTCCAGAGTACACACAGCCCTGGGGGGGTCATCCAAAACTCCACCGATACATCAGTGAAGCAACGCTTCAGTTGCGTAAGAAGGATGAATGTGTAAAGCTGGCTCGTGTGACCAACACCTGACCACACAACATCTGAGATCCAGAAGCAGAGAACATTTTATTATCCTTTTATTTTTCCTCTTCTGTTTGCAGTAACTTCTCTGTACCCGAGACGATTTCACTCTGTGTTGGTTTGATTGCATCCTGTTACATAAAGCCCCTCTTTATTATTTAAGAGTGACAACACTTGAGAACCAAAGGTTAGTCATCAAAGGTTTTCTAGTCAATATAAGATTTAAAATGTAATTTGAAAGTTTGCTTTGCATTAATGGTGACAGAAAAGTATTGATTCATAATGTTAAAGTAAACTTGAGACAAATTATAGTATAAATATATTTAAAAAGGATATAATATGTAGTAATACTTATATGTTATGTATTTGACAGGCTACTGGTGCATATATGCTTTTTCTGTGCAAAAACACCCAAAATAATAGCATTTAAAAATTTTTTAATTAAAAGCAGGTAACACTAATTAAAAAGATTTTAAAAAACCACTAAGACATAAGTGTCTCAGATGGGACTGGTGATTTGTCCAGGGCGTTTGGTGTGAATGCACCTCAATATGCTGCAAAATGCAACATGCTCCACTACATGTGATAGTTTTCCAGACTACAAGACATTGAGAGAGTAATCTTGGATATAACACAATAGAGTAACAAATTATAGGAACATTCAGCATAACATTCAACACTAAAATGACTGCCAAGCAACGAACATAAAGCCCCGTTTCAGCACTGGGCTGAAAAGCTTCATTAGAAGGTGCCACTCTCCTGTCAGACAGCCTGACGTAAAAAGCTTTAATTATGTGTTAAACTGTTGTTTCACACAAGATAAAACATAGAACATGTCGAACTTGTCAGAACCGCCGGTACTGGGCTGCGTTTCACATCTCTGGGTCCGGCGGGAATCGCTTAGTCACTCGCTCAATGACTCATCATCCTTCAGCGGGTTCGACTCGTTTCTGCCCCCAGCATCGAGATTACGGCCGTCCAAAACTTGTCGCGTGCCATAAACGCAACACAAACGCAGCACTTTTGAGGCCAAACTGATGAGAAAATATACAGTGTGCAACTGCCTAAAAAACCACATCCGATGAAAACCTTTAGTTGTAACAACAGTCTTTTATTTGGCCTCACATTTCGCTCATTCATTCAGCAATTAATATACAAGATATATACAAAAGCAAACAAAGGTGCACATGTCCTCGTTTTGCCATCTTGCAGTGAAGGTTGGCAGTGCATTCTTGGCCTTTTCAACAGTGTCTCTGGACTTCTTCATCTTCACACAATCAGACGGGCCAGAGTCGCATGATTGTGCGTTCGTGCTGCACTTTGATCCAGTTCAGCCTCGTGTCAGCCGCCCGTTCTGCTCATCTGCGCCAGTACTGAAGAGACAGGAACGCTGACGTTAGTTGATTAAAGCGCGTGTTTATCTACTTCAGCAGAAGCTGAGAAACTTTTGAAAGTGAAAGATGTAAAAACATGTATAATCGAACCATCAGTTTAGCCTTTCAAGTGTAACAAGTGGGTAGTTTCATAGTGAAAAATGTTGAAGAGTTTAAATATTTGGGTGTCATTTTGGACCCAAATCTTAGTTTTAAGAAACATATTAAAAAGACCTCTCATATTTTAAAATGTAATATTGCCAACTTCCATCACATTAGGAACTCCATATCTTTAGAAGCAGCTAAATCCTATTTTAATGCCATGATTTTATCCCATATTTTTTACTGTTTGTCTTCATGGTCTCAGGCCAGATCATCAGATTCTAATCTGTTATTTTAATCAGTCTGTATTTTGTACTTGTACTAAGTGCTTTAAATGTTAACCTTTCTATTGTGGTTTCAGGACATTGTACAGTAGTCTGTTTCTTGTATTTGCATTTGAATACTGTCATTGTAAACCCTAATGTGTACTATTTATGTTTGTCAAGGACTACAGATGGAAATGATCTTGTGGCTAACTCTGGTGCAGCAATCTTTTTAATGTACCTGCACATTGTCCTTTAAATAAATAAATAAATAAATAGAATAAATAAATAATTCCACTTTAGCTGTGCTATCACTCCTCTTGTTTCTCATTAAAGAGGACATGATTTTATTTTTTCTCGACAACTGAACTTGTAGACATCACCAGACCCAAATCACACGGCCAGTTTCTCCATGCAGCCTCATCTCATGCTGCATGTGCTGCTACACTTAAGTGGGCATCACAAAGCTGTAATACAGATTTCAAAAGAGGCAAAACAAATGTTGAAGAAGGGGAGGGGCTGACTCCACCCCCTAAAACCAGGTCCTCTGAACAGAGCTGCAAAAACCTGGTTAAACGGGTGCTTCACTATTATATCCATGTATTGTTTTGACAATGAAACATAAATAACAACAGTCAAATCAGAACATTCAGATTTGAATTTGATTTAAATGTTATCAAGACGGCCTCAACCCTGTTTATTGCTACGTTGTTTTTTGTGACCTCTTACCTGGGCAAATTTGTGTATCTGCTCAACCACAGCAGCGAACAAAGCTCCCACACTCTCATCGATCAGACTCTGCATGTAGTGAACCGCCTCCTCGTCCGATAGGTCCAATCTGAATTTATCCTGCACCTGGAGGCACGCACACACACACATGCCGCACTTGATTAGGAGGTATGAACCTGGGAGTTAATCTGGGATTTGTCAGATGCATGTAGAGGGATGGTAATATCTCCTGCAGCCGTCAGATATTTACTCAATCACAGACTTTTGTCACTTCATAATTATACAATTAATGCCTGTATACTTTGACTTGTTAATGAGGCGTTTCAAGACCACAAACTCACCTTTTTAACAGTCTTGTCGGGCTCCAGGGCGATGTCGGGGATATTGGCATCCACCATGAGAGAGAACAGATTCAGGATCAGGTTGGAGTATCTGAGGAGATGAAAGGAGGGAGGATTCTTCGTTAAAGTGACTGGATGCGGAGCAGTTGCAGAACCAGCATCAAACCCTTACTCGTCTGCGTTTACCTGCGAAGGTGAAGGAAGGCGGTGTAGCACTGCTTCCTGAACTCCTGGTACTGCTCGCTCTGCATGCCTCCCATCCCCTCCACCATCTCTTTACTCAGCTTCATGGGCGGAGGCAGGGGTTTGGGGTCTCGGCCCAGGATATAGCCGAAGTCGATGTGGAAGAGTTTCCCTGTGAAGAAAGAGAGAGAGAGAATCGTGTAAGGGGAAAAAAATAAAAAAAATAATCAAGCCTGAGGCCGTTTTAAAAGGAAGTTTGTCTAACCGGTTTTTGTCAGCAGCAGGTTGTCCAGGTGTCTGTCTCCAACTCCCAGGATGTAAGTGATGACACAGTAACCAGCTAGAAGGACGTAGCCAAATAAATATTGTATTTAGTTGTGTTGTGTGTGGGACTGCAGCACTGATCTGTGAGGAGTCTCACCGCAGCTCTTGACGTAAGTGTCCATCACTTCGGAGCTGATGCCATAGGGCCCTTTTTCACTGGGTGCGTGCTTTCTGAAGAAGCTCTGTCAAGGTCAAATCAAAGGTTCAGATATGAGCAGAGCCACAAGGAGTGAATCTGAAACTCAGCTCACCTGAATGTTGCCTTCTGTAGCCAAAACTTCAGCGACCGGAACAGACTGGACAAACTGCATAAAACCTGTAAGAATCATTTCAGTTTCTTTGGTTTGGCTGGAAGGTACAGCAGTCATTAGTCATCATTATAAATTAACTCATTTCTTCTAGATAAACTTCCCCAAAGGACACCTGTGGACAAGTTTGTTCCTCAATGGTCACTAAAACACCTTAAAACAGACTAAAGTAATAATAAACAGAAAATCATACATTGAGTTTGAATTCTGGTCAAAACAAACAAAAATAAACTGACAAAACTGACCTGGACAAATTTCTTGGTCCCCCTAGGAAATATTAAAACTATTGTGAGCAGTGATGAACTAAAAGCCACAAAGCTCCTTCGCAACTGGAGTTTTCTGAAAAGTCACACCAGCTCCACGTTCAGGGGGGAACAAATTAAGCATTTAAAGAAAGGAAGACCGGAGCTACTGTGAAACACTGAGGAGGCTCAGTTATGTTCTGGAGCTGCTTCGCTGCGTCTGGCAGAGGGTGTCTTGAATTTGTGCAGGTACAATGAAATCTCAAGACAGTCAAGACATACTGGAGACAAATGTACTGCCTAGTGTCAGAAAACGGGGTCTAAGTTGCAGGTGATAGGTCCTCAATCAGGATGATGACCCAAATCACACAATGAAATACACCCAAGAACGACTAAGAACTAAGCATTGGACGATTCTGAAGTGGACGGAAACATGCAGTCTGCTAGTTTGCTACTTTCACCACTTTGCGATGGTTAATTTCATTATTAGCTTTTTTTTGGTGATTCTGTTGAACCAAAATAAATGTCAACATTTCATTAGTACGTTTTTATCAAATTAATATTTATTACTTTTAAGTTTCAAGCTACATAAGTGACAATTGAGGGTTTCGTTTTCTTTAAGGATACCAAGAAATGTGTTCACATGTGCATGAGCCCGTTTAGTAGAAATTAGGACCCCTTCTGGCAGGAAGTGAATCTAGAAGAAATGAATTCACTGTTCTACATCTGAAAGTGGCGATGAGTTCTTACCGTGCTTGGTGCTGGTGGCCAGAACTTTGTATGGTGTCAGCTTCAGATCTAAGTTTTCTTTCCTCAACAGCTAAATCCCAAGAACATACAAACACAAGTTTGAATTAAAAAGCTGAATAGAGACTTTAACGTTATTAAAGAAGAAAAAAAAACACAAATTTGACAAAGAAGAAACAAGTCTTTGCTCCAGAAGTTATAGAACAATAAAAAAGGACAGTAATGAAAATCTCTGACAGGATGCTCACACATGGTACCAGTACATGATCATAAACGGGTCTTACTTTGTCCATGAGGGATATGATCTGCAGGATAAGCTGATCTTGTCTTAGATCGTCTCCATGTTTAAAGATGACGGGGTACATGGCTCCATCCTCAGCTTTGAAGATCAGCTTGGCCGGCATCAAAGCACTCTGACACAAACGCACACATTACAAAGATGGTGATTGTTCGTCCTGTCAACAATGTCAAAGAGCATGTAGGACTTTCTAAAAGCATTGGCAAGGACACGTCTGAAGTCAAATCAAATACAGACTTTGCCTTTGCTGTGTAAAATAATCCAAATGTGCAAGCCGAAGTGCGGGATGAGACGAGTGTTTGTGTGCATGCTGAGGAGACAGCAGGCTGCAGTCTGGCCCAGCAGGACCGACTGATGCCCTACGGCTTTATGCACGAGTGTATGAACTACATACAAATACGGCCTTTGTCTATGTACTCAGATACTGGAGTAGTATTCTGCCAACTTAATGCACAAATGATGTTTTTTGACTTCATGAGCAGAATAAATAACAATGGTATCATTTAAAATACGAAGACGAGAGTAAAGCTCTCTGTACCTTGAACAGTGTTGCCGTCTCTGGAACGATGCCTTTGATCCTGATCTGAGGCTCCAGAGGAAGAGGAATCGGCTCGATTTCTGAGAGGTTCACCTTCTCGTTGTCGGCCAGCAGAGCCTGCAGGCGCTCCGTCTACCAACAAACACACGCAGATGTGAAAGCTTCACAGATGACTCAACATGTGCTCAACACCTCCTGCAGTAAATACCAGGATCCCTCAAATGTCTGAATATGATTTAGGTCATGCTTGAAATCCTTTTATTGAAAAAAAAGACATTTATTGCAAATAATAATAATTTAAAAAAAAAAAAAGGAATTAATCCCCCATAATTGGGAAAACACAATATTATTAATTATTTGCTTTTATTGAAACTAAAATATTACACTGACAATATTGTGTTAGATTGCTAAAAAATGTACTGTTAAGTTTTTAACCAACTTTGCTCATGTGAACCTGGAGATGACTCTACAAGAACTCTGCATGTCCAGATGTTCATTTGTTACCTTCTTTTTGCGATTCCCACTCTCCCTTTGGACCGCTTTCATCAGCTGAACTAGTCTGTCCACAAATGTTTGCTGGGCAGCCAATAGAGACCGCATGACTCTCACACTCTTATCACCCTTGAGGGAAGAGGGGATAGAAAGGAGAAAAAAGAAGAAGGTGGAAGAAGAGTTTGCAACAGCTTTTAATCACGATTGTCACGTCTCATGAGTATCTGGTCTTTACGCTTTGCTCGGAGTGCTCACCTTTAGTAAAGCCTGGCTGAACCTTCTCATGACGTTCAGATACATCTCGTAGGTTTTGGGGTCTCTCAGCTGCGTGTCCTGGTCCTCACACTCCACGATCACATACCTGTAGAGAAAACACTGTCTTTAAACACTTGGTCTCCGTCTTCAGCCGGAGGAACAACATGAGCTCTACTCACCAGTACAAGTAGTTGGCAAGTGTAGAGTTCTTACAAGCCCGAGAAATGAGGAACGTACACAGATCTTGCTAAAATAAGAAAAAAATAAAATAAATAAAATACAGTTTTATGCTTTTTTTACCCTCCTGTCATTTGTGACGCAATCTAAATAATAACACCACTGACATTTGTATTTATATTTATATTTATTGAGCTCACTGTTAATTTCAGAAACACTTCCTTACCTCTAGATTATCACTGTCAGGTCCATCCTTTCCTTTTTGCTGTGGAGCAGTGAATGATGCAGATGTGCCAGAAAGAATCTGGGAACTAAAAACAGAATAATTAAGAATAAAGAAACAACATGAAACCTAAAGACACCTATTAAAACAAAACAAAAAGTTTAGGCAATTCATGTTAGTGTTTTCATGGATCATTCTTTTTCATTCTAGGTCTAGGTGGTTGCAGAGCTGCCTGCATCCAGCCAACAGCCTGAGACTCTGGTCACAGCTGCAGATCTGCCAGTAAAATCAGAACAACCGATAAGGTCTTTACACTTGCTGGAAGAAAAATAATCAGATCCTGCAAATCAGCAAAGGATCCCTCAGCCAGTGAACACTTTGGCGTAAATTTAGATCCCGGAAGTGGAGACAAATATTGGAGTTGTGCTCGTCTTTTTTCGGTTGGCAGCATTGGCGCTCGTCTGTGATGTGCAGCCCTGACCTGTCCAGCGTGGAGTCATCTGAAAGTCCCTGGCTGTCTCTCTTGCTGCCTGGCTCCAAGCCTCCCTGGATATCGCTGAAGTTCTCGTACTTGAGCGCTTGCACCAGCTGGAGAAGGTACATCAGCAGGTCCTGGAGAATTAAAACCAGAATTTATATTCAAATTAGGCTCAGACTTATCCCTTTCAATGCAGTGAACCACTTCCAATATGTCTTTAGTCATTGCTTGTGCATTTAACATGCCATGTGACATTTATACAACTCACTTGATGTTTAAAAAGACTTTTTTTTTTTTTTTTACGTTTTTGTTCAAACTGGCACCCACACATTTCCTGTGACCTCCACCACTTTATACCTCATCTTCAGCCTGCTGCAGACGCGCCACAGCGTAGCGCCTCACTGTCGGGTTGGTGAAATGCGACGATAGCAGCTCCAGGGAGTCCTCCACATCCATGGGCTTCCACTTCCCCAGCAGCTCCAGAGCCTGCTTGGCCTCCTGGGGTAAATCCCAGTTCACACACTTGAGGAACTTTGTCAGGGCCTGGAGTCGCAGGAGGAGGAGGCATCGATACATTAGCACTAAGACAGAATAAGTACAATAAAAAGGGAAATATATATATAAATAAGACCACTGGACCCACCTTTTCCTGCGTGGTGAGGTAGTGTCTGAACTTCCATACCAAGTCCTGCTCTTCAGAGCTCAGCTGCTTGGTTGGAGGGTAGCTCACGATGATCTGTTAGCAGCATTCATTAATTGACATAATTTTTGGGGATTATACAAGTAGTAGATCCTCTACACAAAAAAAATGTAGCCACTTACATTGAGCTGGTCACGTGTGGCAGCGTTTGGCTTCAGGTCGTGATCTGAGGGGCCGCTGCGAAGGCTACGAGCCAGTTTGTGATGCTTACTCTCCACCAGGTTCTCCTGCGAGGATAAGTCAAATGCATACATACACAGTGTACTATGAAATAATTGCACATCTCAAGTTAAATCGGAACATAACTTCTGTCACGGTCTATCCACGACATTAAAGCTATCCCAAATGCGTGCATCCTCTCACCATCCCCATCTGAGGGTCAGGGACTTTGACGATGTCACAGCTGGTAAGTGCGGGCGATGAGTCATCCCCATCCTAAACAGAGAGAGCATTTATGAACCGACACTTGATATAACATTGATGCTGCTTGCAGATGCCTCCTGCATGGCACACACCTTTTCATAGTAGACGATGCTGTACTCCTTATCATTTGTTTTGACACGAGGAAACTCGACCATGAGGTACATGAAATTGGAGCTGCGCTTTTCACTCTGCAGAAACATACAGATTAATTAGTATATACATGTATACATGTGTCATAAGAACAACACAGTATTTTCAACGTGCACATCTGAATTACAGTGAAATGTAAACATAGTCTTGCTCTGTCCAGTCTGAGAAATTATCTGTGGCTAATCTGGATCATATGATATCAAATTAGTCTTTCTTGGTTGCTCCTTTTAGACTTTGCATGTGCTTATGTTATAAAAACAAAGCAGTTTTGAGAGAAAACTGATCCAAACCAACTCACCTCATTGATCATCTCGATCTCTCTGAAGGTGAGCCGGTCCAGCCAGTCCACCTTCACCATGTGGCCTTGCCGATGAGCCTTCGTCAGCTGGGTGGCGTTGGGAGGAGGATAGCAGAGAGGGTGAGGGCAAAGACACAGTTTCACCCAAATAAGGGTATCACGAATTACCTTCTTATGGCCTCAGATAAGGGGTTACTGTCCATACTGGTTCTACTGGACCTCAGTGCTGCTTTTGACACTATAGATCATGGCATTTTACTGCACAGGTTAGAGCATGTTGTTGGGATTAAAGGGACAGCTCTACGTTGGTTTAAATCATATCTATCTAACAGATTCCATTTTGTTCATGTACATGAGGTTTCTTCAGAACAGTTGAGGGTCTGCTATGGTGTTCCGCAGGGTTCAGTGCTAGGGCCAATCTAGTTCAGAAGCTCAGAAAGTATAATCCAGAATCACAGCATACATTTTTATTGCTATGCTGATGATACGCAGCTCTATTTGTCTATGAAGCCGATGAAACAGATCCGTTAGCCAAACTTCAGGCATGTCTAACGGACATCAAGGACTGGATGTCCACTAACCTTTTGCTTCTAAATTCAGATAAAACACAGGTTATTATTTTTGGCATTTTAGGAAGGGATTACATGGTGTTGCGATGGCTTCCAGTGTAACTGTGAGAAACCTTGGTGTTATTTTGATCAGGATTCGTCATTTAAACAGTACATTAATAAGGTTTGTAAAACAGCATTTTTCCTTCTCCGTAATGTCGCAAAGATTAGGAACATCCTCTCGCAGAGTGATGCAGAAAAACGAATTAATGCGTTTGTATCTTCTACACTAGATTACTGTAATGTGTTATTAGCAGAATGTCCAAGTAATTCTCTGAATATCTTCCAGCTGATCCAAAATGCAGCAGCACGAGTGCTGACAGGAATCAGCAGGAGAAACCACGTCTCTCCAGTGTTAGCGTCGCTCCATTGGCTACCCATACAATTCAGAATACAATTCAAAATTGTATTACTTGCATTTGAAGCCCAAAACGGTTTAGCTCTGCAATATTTGCAGGACCTGATAGTGCCTTATGTTCCTAACAGAGCTCTCCATTCTCAGAGTGCAGGTTTACTCGTAGTTCCTAGAGTATCCAAATGTAGATTTGGAGGACGGGCGTTCTGCTATCAGGCACCACTACTATGGAACCAACTTCCAATCTGGGTTAAGGAGGCTGACACCACCTCCACCTTTAAAACCAAACCTTTCTGTCTAGTAAAGCATATAGTTAGTGTAAACTCTAGTGTGTTAGGGCCAGTAGTCGGGACAAGACTAAAACAGTTCATCTTAAAGATAGCTTTGTTGTAGATATGCTGGTATAGACTTACGTTGCAGGATTATTATTAATTATAAGTATCTCATAGCCATCATTGTTGTCCATCGGTCTTGTAGTTTGTTGTGCTGCTCTGCTCAGCTGGTTTTCAGCAGGAGGGTCCCCCCTTATGATCCAGGTCCTGCTCAAGGTTTTTTCCCTCCTAAGGGTAGGTTTTCCTTACCACTGTTTGGCTTAAGGTTTTTTTCCCACTAGGGGAGTTTTTTACCTGCCATTGATTATGTTATGTTTATGTAATAATTGCTCGAGGGGCCATGTTCTGGGTCTCTGGAAAGCACCTAGAGACAACTGCTGTTGTAATAGACGCTATATAAATAAAATTGAATTGAATTGAATTGAACTGAATAATAAAGAAATACCAAAATACAGAAACAGAGGCTGTGTTGTTGTAGAACTGGTCAAAGCACGGAGGCTGAATTGCAAACTCGGCAACCAATCATGCAAGGTTAGTGTCGGCAGCAAGTCCAGCAGCTCAACACTCAGCAGCTCATCTACTCGTCGATGGGTGAGGGAAGTTGTTGGGGATGTAAACACACGACTGCTCAAGCCCACGATTCTGCAAGTTGGACTCAATGCTCAAACTCCAAGGCAATGTCTCAACCTTAGTTGTGATATCTACACTCAGTACACATTTAATAAATAGAAATAAATAGAAGGCAGGAATTAAAGAAACAAAAAAATGAATAAACAGGAAATCGAAATAAAATATTTTCTCTGAAACCTTTCTCTAAGCATCTCAAAAGCAGCAGTTAATGAACATAATTTTCTTGCATCAACGTGAACAAGAAATCCGTGCACGCACACACTGAAGACATACCAATTAACGTTTGGCGACAGCAAAAAACTTAATATCAAATGTGTTTGATGCTTTTAAGAACACAGCCATACACCTGGACATTCAAGTGTTCACACTGCAACCTGGGTTAATGTAAATGCACCAAACACACTTCTTCTCATGAGATTTCCACATAGTACAGTTCAAAGCAGACAGGAGATCTAATGTCCCTGCCCAAGTTTGAATTGTCCTAATGTGGTAGTAAGTATTAAAGTGGTGCAATATAATTGCAGATGTTTATGTGCAAATACATTGTGGCCAAGGTCTTCATACATGAGAGTACACACACATAATCTGCATTGCCAGCACCAAGTCCTCTACTTCTACTCACATCACTGAGTACCTCCAGGTCAGGGCCCTGGAACAGATGATGGTTTAGACAGGGCTTCACACACCTGAGGGTTTCTTCTTCACTTTCTTTTTTTTGTCTATTTAGTCTCTCACTCACAGAAAGTCCTAATCTCACTACTACGCTTCCATTTCCTGTCAACATGCATACCTTTGCGAGTCTGCCCATCTGATCCTCTGCCAGGCTGCTGCTGGTGCGTCCCGGCGTGGTGGTGGGCTCTCCTCCATCCCCCTCCACACCCGGCCAAACTTTCAGGTCATGCATCCCTTGCCGGAACATACTACAACAGGACAGAAAGAGGTGTAACATGTCAGCATGAGTCCTGTCCACTGGTTTTCCAATATATACGTCAGTCGTAGTGAAAACACCCTATTAAAAAAAAAAAAAAAAAAAAAGTTGTGCAAAGATTATGGAAAAATAGTTAGGTCCTGAGCCCCTCGCTTTGAAAAATCCTGACGAGCCACTGACGAGACTTGTCCCGCACCACAATCAAAGTCCACTATGCTGGAACATCATTTTACTTCCTGGGCTCACCAACCTTTACAGCCTTTACCAGCATCATCTTAGAGTTAGCATCTTCCCTATTGTGTTCTCACTCGCCCTACTTTTGTGCCACTTTGGCATCTTTCAACCCCCCTGACACTGTTATGATTAAATCTCAAGCAGTGAGGGGCATGTTCCGATTGCAGGTATTGTGTCATGTCACCTGTTGTTTGGGAACAAACAGTCTTTGTGTTCAAAAGTCTAGACACAGAATATACAAGATGACTAACGTTTTCAGATGTATTCAAAAGGGGGAAAAAAATCCCTCATCTTATATTTGGGTCAATATGGTAACAGTGCTGGAGTAGACTCACCCATATTTGCCAAACAGGGTGACGGTGGTTCCTCCGACAGGTATGGCTTTGCCAGGCCCGTAGATATCCCACACTGTGAGAGCAACCTGAGCACTCTGAGGAAGGTCGGGGTACTTGACAGGGAGCCGCAGCCACTCGTTCCAGCTACACACCAGACGCCAATGAGGGAATAAATCTAATCAAATCTGGACATTTCTCAAGCAATAAGAAGGCAAGTTATTTGGGAGAAAACAATGTCACCACAAGACATTGTGTAAATAATATGTTACAAAACACATGCAAAGAAAATCCTTCTAGTTCTTACTTCCAACGTGTACTAAAAGCTTTGTATGATGTCCGAACAGGCAGCGCGAGGGGTTTTCCTTCAGCAAACACCTGGCAGGTAACGTAGAGGTCTGAGCAGTTCTCTTGGTAGAGTCCAGAGAACCGCAGCATCGGGTCTTCCAGCAGTGCTTTGTAGCTCTTCTGTTCTCGCTTTCCTTCCAAACTGCCACTAAGAGATGAGAGGACAGCATGTGGGGATGAATATCAGGAGTAAGCAATTTGATTGATTATCTATGGAAAAGAGCTATGACATCACATCTGACTGTAAAATGTATAAATGGAGATTTTTTCCATGGTGGTTTGGCCCTTCAGATATAAAAAGTATCACTATTTTTTCTCAATTTGCCTTGCTTCTACGTATCCGAAAGATTAATAAATCGATTATATCTACAAAATCTACTTAAAAAAAAGAAACTAAAACTAATTAGAGACTACAATAATTTGCTAATCCCATAAATCCACATTTTATTCACAATAAAAAATAGAAAATATATCAAATGGTTGAAATGATTAAATTAAAAATCCTAAATTGATAACAGCAACATGTCCTGTCATATTTATTATTTCATGGTGCACAAAAATGTTTAAAGTTGATAAAAAGGTCTGGACTGCAGGCAGCCTCTTGTCTTTTGGACTCTTCTATGGCAATTCAACCTAGTTAGGTGTTTCTCCAGCTATCTCTTTTCAGTATCAATTACTTTTCCAGCCTTGTTGCCCCATCAAATTCAAATTAAGCTAATATTTCTCATGTGATGGTAAAATATCTGACTTTCATCACTTGATATGTTTTGTATGTTCTGTTGTGAATAAAATACAGGTTATACAATTTAGAAAATCCTTGCACTCTGTAAACAGTGTCACAACTTTTTTTTTTTTTTTAATCTCAAATGTCCACCACCATGTACATTTTGGTATTAACATAACATCCTAATTCCATTGCAAATATACAAAGTTGCTAGTATATTTACTCTCCAGGAGTTCTGGTACATTTCCAATCTGTTTTGTTCCTTATGTCAGTGATTCTCAAATGGGGGTACGCGTACCCCTGGGGGTACGTGAAGGCACTCCAGGGGGTACGTGAGATTTTAAAATATACATATATTTAAAAAGTAGCATCCATGCAAAAATCCTTTAAAAATAATTATTTCATAAATAATTGAGGAAAATATAAGTCTAAATTCATAAAATTAATTTTATCTTCAGAAGTAGGCTATTCAACTTATTATCCTAAAACCCCAGAGTATCCCACACACCAGGATGGTTCCACCTAACCTGTCAAATGCCACCTGGCTTCACCTGTCAATCACTTGGACCAACGATGGAGTCGTGGTTGAAGCGTAGCAGCAATATTTTTATGTTTAATAAATCAGTTACTGATGGCACAGTGCTCTGTTTTAGGTCTTTTTTTTTTTTTTTACAACCAAAAGTGCTTTGCGCTGGTTAGGGGGTACTTGGCTGAAAAAATATTTCACAGGGGGTACATCACTGAAAAAAGGTTGAGGACCACTGCCTTATGTAAACATCTCAAGTATGTAGTGCGAAGATTGCATTTAGATAAGGACAACGACACATGTGACTCTGATAAAGCTCGGCTCCAGTATTGGCCAGTGGAATAATAAGACTCTCGAGCTCAACACATGACTGCATACTCCTAGCAATAGTGCTCCAGAGTCAAACTATCCTGAATCATGGGTGTAAAAGTAAACTAACTTTCATCTGACAGGATCAAGAAGTGTACATTTCTAACTGTATAAACTGAACTGTAAACACAACACACAGGAAAACACATCTGCAAACAATAGTGAACTAAAATAGCATGACCTTCCTTGAAATTGTTTACCTGGAAATATCTACAGCCCGAATCCATAATGCAAAACAACAAAATATTTTATTTTGGTTTATGGCAGCAGATAAAATTAAGTCCAAACTCGAAAGATGTATTTAAAATTGACATAGATTGACATAACTATCATTGTCCAGTTTTTGATATTATTATGTTTTGCCTTTGTTTTATTTTGTCCTTTGTTCTATTATCTTTGTAGTATCTGTTTTTTCTGCATTACCAATTTATCTATTTAGTTATTTTTTTCTTTTTAGGTCCAAGGAGTGGGTTTGGAAGGGGCTGAGAACGTGTTAATGCTTGTTTAAAATCATTGTGGATGCCACCTTTGATAAGAAAATCATGAAAAATAAATAAAAACATTTGATCACAAAAAAGAAGTGAACATTTCTAACTGTATAAACTGAACTGTAAACACAACACACAGGAAAACACATCTGCAAACAATAGTGAACTAAAATAACATGACAGCAAGGACTGGAGCGTGTATACAAAGGGAAAGCAAACTGAGCTATTAAATAAGTTTGAAACAATATATAACTTATATATAAATCATAAATGCGTGTTATTACGACATAATAATCATAAACAGCGACCTGTCAAAGCAGCAGGATAGTTAGATATTGATACACAGCTTGACCAAAACAGACGCGTTAAACGCAAACCTCACATTTTAAGTTGCACGTTGATGTCCAGGTCACAGCTGTAGACATAGTTAAACTTGTCAGTGTCCATCTTCCGACACGGAAAACACTTAATTTGACCAAAACTCAGACAACTTCAACATGAAATCCCGGCCGGTTGCAGGAGACTTTGCGACAAGGCCTCGAATCAGCACAGAAACACACAGTGGAGTCGAAACGACAGTCCAACCACACAGTTGGAGAGGTTGTCAGTCCTCACGCCGTCTCAGAAATATTACTAAAGTGCCTTTGTTCACGGTTAAAACACTATTTTAACATGAGCATGATTAGATGTTTTTAGTAGCTACATAACAACACAGTGGTAACCGAAATCTACAAGCAGGTTAAAGCAGTCGATTGCCGATGTAGTGAGTACCTAAACGCCATGGATCTATAGCTAAACGCCCGCGGACGATCGATGAATTTTGCATTGATTAGTTGAGTCTGGTATCGTAAAGTAGGAAATTGATAAAGAGGCGTGGATTCAGGGATTCAAGCGCTGCTCTTAAAGGCGCAGTGCAAAAGTTATTGTCGTTTGTTGTAATAAATGTCTTTTGAATTATATAAAATCAAGGACAAAGAGGTTACAAAAATATTGAAATAGTCTCTAACGCGTTTAACACTGTTTACCAAAATATTTTCAAATTAATTGATGAATATGCAGTATGTTAAAGTGCAAACTTCCATATTCACCATTAGGATATTTGTAGATAAAGAGCAAGGGGGATACAGGAATGTAAGGTAAAATACGTAAAATGAATTAAGATAAAATAAAATAAAGTCTTTTCAGGAGCATGAGAGTTAAAAGCTCTGCCTCCCATTCTGGACTCAGGGACTCTGTGGATGGTAAGTAAGTCTGCATTCCTAAAGTGAACTTTTCTCAAACATTGATGTGAAACAATAGAATATTTAAGATTACACACAGCCAGCACATCCAGAGCTGTCTAAGTCAGAAGTAGGATTCTACAATTTATCCTAAAAGGAACAGGTAGCGAGAGTGGAGACACTAGGACAGGAGAGATGTGATCTCTCCTGGAAGTATCTGTCTGAAAATACCTCAGCTGATCCAAAACGCTGCTGCCAGAGTATTAGGACATCCGGTTAAAATGACACTGCTACTGCAATGGACAGTTTTGATATAATAAATGCACGGATCAGTTTTTCTTCATCAGACTGACAAAAGATGTTGATGTGAAATACTATAAAAATAGTGGAAAACCTTTTTTCACAAGGCAAGTAAAAGATCTGAAGAAGATTCCAAGTGGGTCATTTCTATTTGGAGGCTATTGGTGTGAATGTGCATTCAGATGCAATTTCAGTGCAAGAGAAGAGAAACAGTGCACAGTGGTGAGGTTGGCAACATCCGACCACAGCTGTGGCTGATTGCAAGCCAAGGGAACATTCCCCAGGATGAAGGCATGCGCTTCTCCATGTGTACCGCAAAGAAAAAAGTGAATGAAAGCAAATAAAGGAAATTCACCTCAACAAGCACAACATTCACAGAGCTCATAAGCAAGAGTACTTCTGTTACAGCATTCTTTGGATAAATTCATTAAAAAAAAAAAGATCCACATTCAGGGGCCAGCTAATGACCCATTTCAACTTTATTATCAGTAAAGCATGCAGAAGGTGTGATGACCTTTCGTTGTAAAATATCGATTACTATCACTGTGAGAGAAGATAGAAACAGATGGATAAATTGTGAAGTAAATCTGAGTATACTGCCCGCTCTGTAAAATATAGCCAAACCTGTCTGACAATGAAAAGAGAATTTGCAAATATGCCACTTGGAGATGAGAGAAGGACACAGAGGAACAAAAACCCATCATTTACAGTCTAAGCAACCCTGGAGTTTTTGAAGATAAAGATTTTCAATCTTCTGCATAAGCCCTCATACATTGTATGAACTTGACTCAATGGAGCTCCATGTCACTATTTCAAGCCAAAATTAAATACCCACCACTAAAAAAAACAAAAACAGGGACCGCAAATTATTTTCTGAAAAGGTAGTAAACAATAACTCTTTATTTATTCTTATAGTATGTTTAATTGTTTTTGCAGGGCCTGAAAAGAGGGGGTTCAGGATATTAAAGAGCTTAATTCACTAAACTTCCCTTTTAAGGTAAATCTGAAATTTTCCACCATATTCACCATATAACTGTGAACCTATTATTATTTTAGCAAAAAAGCTACTTAAACAAAAGTGGCGCCTTTGTTCAAATATCATTCTTATGACAACGATAGACACTAATACAACTCCACCTCTACCTCACACTCCACCTGCTTTTTTTCTGCACTGTTTATCTGTATATACTGTTCATATCCTGTTTATACATATTTTATACATATTTTATACGTATCTTTTGTATTTTTTATATATTTTTTATTTCTGACTTTTCAGTCCTTTTACCCCTCCCCTATATGTGTGTATATGTGTGCTGCAACAAATAAGTTTCCCCACTGAGGGAGAAAATAAAGGATATTCTATTCTATTCTATTCTAACTTGGGTGTTCTAAGGGATTCTTGCACAAAATAAGTTCAATCAACACGAATGGCACGAATCAGAGTAGTCGTGAGACGCAGCTCTATATACGAAAGATTAAAGATGCCAAAGAAATGATGTCACAATAATGACCTTGTAAACATTTCAAAGTCGCCTACAATTAAAATTCACTCGTCTCCAATTAAGTGCATGTCCATGAAGTTAAGAGGCGTAGCAGGAAACTCCTCATCTTTTCTTTTAACAAGTTTCTCCCTTCTTGTCACTGACGGCAGCATATTTGACGAGTCAGGGTGTGAGATCATTGTCATTGTCTTGTGTGGGACCCACAGGATATGAGGCGGACACTTTCACTAAACATGCGTAGGCATTTAAGCCATTAAAATCCCTTCCACGCACTGCGTTTGCGTAAATAAAAAGTAAAAAAAGTGAATGTCGAAGCTTGGTGTTCACATTGAAGATAGCTTGACCTGCAACAAAACCACAAAGACGCAGTGTCCGCTTTGAGGAGGCAACTCTGAGTCATACAGATTGAGTGATTGAAGAACCTCTGGCTGATCAGGGAAACCTATCAACACTTTCCAACTACTGTGGAGGTACAAAGGGACGACACGTAAAACATAATGTTATGAGGCCCCAGGGCCTCCTGACAAGAGCTTGGGAGGATTTTTCCTATGATCTCCATCTCCGTCCGCAGATACTAAACAAGTGGAAGAAGATGAGCTAATGTTTTTTTGGCACTTTGTTAAGTCAGGTCAGATGACGACACGTTTCATGTTTTAATGATTACAAAGGTTGCAATAAAATCCACATCTGCACGCTGCACCGTAAACAAGATCCCAACAGGTAAGTCGTTACTGAAGGTAAGCTGTCGTCAGAGCGAAGGATTGCTATTTCAGTCCCAGCTATGGACAAAAATGTCTAGATCTTTGGTAAACAGCTCTAGAAAAGAATATCAGTGTTGTTGAAAACTCTTCTTTAAAGTCCCTTTTCTTTAAATTAAATGAATCGTTTTTTAAATCTTGATAAACAGTTACATTTTTAGCTATCCACTCTTACATTTAAGATGATATGTTGCTTTGACTCAGTTTGGACAAAAATTAAGATAAAACTTCACTGTTTTACACAAAACAAGTGTAGCTATCTTATATTACGATTATAATTACATACCTTTACATAATTGTAAGGTTAAAGGTTTTCAAGGTGCTGCCAGTAGATTTGACCTGATTAAATGACACAAGAAGTTCTCCCTCTCAAAGATAACAAACATTTAATCAACATTTAATTTAATCAAGTTCAAGTTTATTTATAAAGCAATTTAAAAACAATGACAGATGACCAAAGTACTGGACAAGTGAAAGAAAAAGGAAAAACAAAACAGGACAACATAAAACATAAAACACATAAATGAAATACAACAATCATGGCGAGTTAAAAGCTAGTGAGTAAAAGTGAGTTTTAATCACACTTGAGAATGCTGCATTGTAGTTTTTTCATTTGGATCATTGCATGATTTTCATTGCAATTAACTTAGAAACCACTTACAGGATGCTGGTCAATGCCATCAGCTATGTTGCTAAGCAACCGTGTTCTATAAAACATATAACGGTGTCGACATAAAGTTTTCAAACGTGTCAGACTGTTTTTCCACAACAATCAGGCAGAAACTGATTTGTTTTGTTTGTTCTGGTGACTTATCCAAAGTAAAAGACTACATTCACATATGCACCGAGATAATTTCCTGTTATGTTGGCAAATGAAATCCTGCATCTTCGAGTATCAGTGGAACTGGACTAGAATCCACATAACTAGCATCTCCTGGCCGTGTGTACGCTGGAAACTGGGCACGACGCTTCCCCCTAGTATCACCCTTCCTGCAGTAGTGCATGGTGGTGGCAGCATCATTCTGTGGGGTCCTTATTCCTCCTCCTCAGAGATTTCCTCGCAAGCCAACTCCACGGGAGAGCTGGTTGCGTCAGCACACTCCGGACATTACTTGCTCTCCCTCTTCTCTTGTTAGTCACACTGGACAGTTAAAAATGTGCACAACCAGACTGAAAAACACATTTTTTCCACAGCATGTCAAGACAGTGCATACCCCTCTTCTCCTCACCCTCCCTCAGAAGAGTCTGATTTTACGGATCAATAAACCTTGCGTTCTGCCACACCCATTCAAGTAATGTTTGCACCAATTACCGATAGTGCGGCACCATTGTTTCCACTATGTACATAACTGTGAATAACTGCCATTATCACATCTATCTCTGTTTATTCTCGTGTATACCTGTTTACATATACAGGTTTTATTCCAATACCACCATTACCATAGTAACAGATATCTGATTACTATTTTTACATATCTATTATTTATTGTAAATGTTATTTCATGTGAGATTTCTTCCAGATAAGGTGAAGAGTTGCTATGCTGCCTATCGTCGCAGAAAAACAATTGAGCTGTGTGAGTTAGTTTTGGTGGCAGACGATCCCACCCTGGGAGGCACCAATACTAACATGTAGTATGCCAAAATGAGGGAGAAACTCATCTAAAAGCTTTTACTAAGCATTGTCGACCAAACAAAACACAACTCAAACAACAAGCAATTATATGGACATGTAGCAAAAAAATGAAAACGGCGAATATCCGCTATTTTCACTACTTCACACAGACTATGAAGTAGTGAAGAACTGTGAATAGTTATTAGAAATGTGTTTAGTTGTGTTTCTGTTATTTCACACTACAAGTTGTCGGTATATATTTCATATCTCATTTTGTTTGCAATATAGCTGCTCCAAATATGTATCAAAATCAGTCAAAAACAGTTGTATTCGGATGGGATACAACTCTCTCCAAATCTCTTTTTTGTCTTTTTTTTCTTTCACTCCAGTGAACAATTTCATCAGAATAAAAAAGGTCCTTAAAACAATCATCAAAATGAGAAACTCTCAGACAAATCCTTCCTTTGATCCGCCTGGTGATATGTCAGTGAAATATAATCTGTTTTCCAGTCTGGTACCCGAGAAAGATCAAATGGCTCATAAGGGGCAAATACCATTCTCCTACACAATGTTTTTTGAGTGTCATGTTTTGATTATAGTAGCGGTGGAGAGCTCAGGTTTCTGCATTAATGCTCAGTCTCCTAAAGGTTCTCGGTTGAGGCTGCGGTTGGTTCAAAATGAAGGAATCTGTATGAGAGGGTGATGGTTTAGTCCAGCCTCCTGGAAGTTTAAATTGTGTTCCTTTCTCTTGTCTCTACAAGTTACCTCTTCTTAAATGTTATTAAAGCTCCTTATTTTGTTCATTTCTATATTTGTGGTGTTTAGAGGGTGTAATTAGCCCTGTGTTCAGTTGCTGTGAACTGACCTATACAAAATGCAAAGAGGGTTTGAGGAGTCATGAATCATGTTTAATAATTCCATCCCACCACTCTGCCTCTCCTTCTCCTTCGCTCCTCAGACTTCTCTCTCACTGCCCTGCCGCTCACCTCTCTCCTACCCTTCCCTCTCTTAGTCACCGCGCGGATGTGTCATTGTTTCTATCATTTTGGACGTTCATGCCTGCTGAAGTGCATTGGTGTGGGCTGCACCGTGCCAAAGCCATGCCAAGATACAAGATTTGCTTCTGTTTACCCGCCTCCTCCATCTGTCTGCACACAACACCACTGCCACCTCCCTATCTATGACGGATGGCACGGCTGACACCTTGCACAACCGGGGCTGCGGGCCATATGACTGGGAATGACCACACCTCCACACCACGGTCGTAAACCTCCAGGATGTATAAATGAGGGAACGAATGGAAAGGAAGATCCAGAAGCTGATCAGACCAGATGAAGATGGAGCTCCCTGTGATTAGCTGGGTGTTTGCAACTGCAGGCGTTCTTCTGTGGGCCAGCGGTGGCTCTGCCGGACCCATGGAGTGCCACTTCGACTCCAGAGGTGAGATGCCATGCTTTGAATCCTCATCACATATTTCCCTTTGAACTCAAACCCCTTTTTTCAGAAAACATGCATATTTCCAAGTTGAAATTCACTATGTGTCCCCCAAGCTCTGTGTGTGTTTGAGGGGAAGCACTACTCGCTGGGGGAATCCTGGATGGACAACGCTTGCATGCAGTGCACCTGTCTGCACCCTGTTGGTGTTGGTTGCTGCGAGACGTGAGTAATCTAACCGGTGCGGTTAAAACACTAGTGGGTGCATATTTATTCATCTTGTTTGTAATTTCACATCATTTAAAGCACAATGTTCATAAGAGATAGCAGGAAAACAAAATCTAAGAATTATATTATTGTATTATTATCTAAACTGATAGGTGGCTGAAGCTAAATTAAGACTCATGCAAACTAATCTACACTTGCAGTGATGTATGATAGTTTATGCACATTTCTGTAGTTGTTAATGTTTGTTTTAAAATATAATCTGAATTTGAGCAGCTTGATTCTATCTGCCGAAGCAGTAGAGTTCAAGAATCCAAATCAACTCCAGAGCTAACAACCTCTGGAAACGGTTGTTGATTTTTTTATATAACCATGCTACTCTGATACGATGCTGTGCCAACACAAGAGACTCAGTCCACACCACAAAGAATAAAGCTAGGAGTCTAGTGAAAAGGGAGGCATTAGAAACTTTTAAAGGTGACTCCCAAGATCCCTGTTTCCGTCTAGGGTGCATCGTCCAGTGGACTTCCCTGCATGGTGTGAGGTGCGAGTAGAGCCGGTGACCTGCAAGGTGTTTCTGGTTCAGACCGCCGACCCCCGCCTGCCTTGCTCCCCAGGTGAAACCGACAAGGACCCGAGCCACGGATCATTTCATCTGGAGAAACAACTTGAGGGCTAGAATGGCGCCATAAGCCTGTTTTACCCCACAATAAATACCGCCAACCAATATTAACCAGCATCTGTGATTATTGGGTTGTATATCAATGCAAGAAATGTGAGTACTTTCTGCCTTTGCAGCAAAAATAAAACAAAGTTAGATAAATTCAGAAAAGTAGGTATCCACCTTCTTTTGATTAGTTTATATTTGTGATTTTCTGCTCTTATGACATTTACATTGTTTAGTATAACATCTGTGTATCTAAATCCTCTTTTGTTTTTCATACATTTTATAATGAAGATAAACACTAAGTTTCATTTTTAATAAGTTCAATAATTCATGTTTGTAAATACCAGCATTTATGTACATATATTAATATATAGCTGTGTTGTATGACCTGTTTTCTGCTGTAACTCATCTAACTTCCAAATAAAGAAAATCTGATTTAACAAATTCAAAGTCACACTTTTAATTTTCCTGGGCAGTTCTTACATTGTAGGCTTTGTGCAAGATGGAAACAAAGCAGTTGTACAGTAAAAATCTTGTCTTTATAAGAAATGATTGGGTCAAATAATGAGAACAAACAAAAAAAAACATGTGCAAATCAGTCAGTCAAATAAATACACACCAACTGAAGATATGTACTCTTCCAAAAAAAAAAAGATGTTTAAAAGTTAAACAAATCTAAAATGCATATGATAAAAATGCAAAACATACAGTAGGTTGCATACTTCAGATATAGTCTCCATCAAGTCTGCAAATACGTCTTTGTTCAGGAACTATGCACCTTTGTGTCAACGTTTCTCATCTGTTACAGAAAAATAAAGCCTCCCTCCATCTCCTCTCTCTCTCTCTCTCGCTCTCACTCTCGCTCTCTCTCTCTCTCACTCTCGCTCTCACTCTCGCTCTCACTCTCGCTCTCACTCTCGCTCTCACTCTCGCTCTCACTCTCGCTCTCACTCTCGCTCTCACTCTCGCTCTCACTCCCCCCCACACACCTGTCAAAACACAAGCCATGAATGGCTTGTGTTTTGACTCTGTATACACACAGAGTAACAGTCAAATATTGATGCTGTTGGTCCCTGTAAACTGGGACATGTAGGATGCTAAAGCTGGGTTTGTAGGCAGCACTTTGACTGGTAAATTCCAGCTGAAGGTGTCCACGTCGACGTGCTCGGCCCCAGCCCACACGGTGACCTCTGATTGGTTCTGCAGAACAGTGGGTGGCTCCATGGGCTCCCGGGCAGTGACGAATTCAAAGTGCAGGCGCCACCTCAGGGTCACTGAACGAACAGAGTTAAAGGTTCAGTTGACACGTGATCATCATTGAAATGTCATCATTGATATCAAAATATCATCTCGAACTCCAGAAAAAATAGTGTGTATTGACAAATTCGCAGAAATAAATCCAAACACTTGAAATGATATGAACATTTTCCACCAGGTTACAAGATTTGGATATAACTGATCGAGAGTTTGACGCAGAGGCTCATGACTGACCCACGTCTGTGCTGAAACCCGGCGTGACGTTGACAGGGATGGGGAGAGAAAAGTGGCTGAAGGCAGTGTGGAGGCAGGACTCCATGTGCCGCCCGTGTCCAGTCACACTGATGGCTTGTCCAGGACGTCGCTGGTACTGCTCCTGGATCTCCTCCTCGCTCTGTAGGCTCACTGAATACTGGGAAACATGCGAACAGTGTTTCAAGACAGCTACATGATGAATAGAGGGAAATTGTGTTTTTAAAAAAATACAAAAAACAAACAAACCTGCAAGCAAGGAATGTCTCCCTCAGAGAAGTTGAATGTGCCGATAATGTCCTCTCCGAGTCTGTAAACAGTCTTGAAGATGCAGAACTTGGCCACTTTCCCACGCATGTTGGTTATATTAAACATGTCTGGACACAAAAAAAGTAGAGAAATGGGGAAATGATATAAAACTATAGTATTGCTTTTAAGTACAAAAGTATCAAGTAAAAATGTATTGAAGTAACTGAAAATAGCAGAATAAGGATCTTAATCAGAAAAACAACAAGAGTGAGATAATAGATCTTTAAACAACAGTAGACGGGATAAAAGGGATGGAGAATGTGACTCACGGGAGCAGCGTCTTGAGGTGGTGACCATCAGCATGTCTAACGCCCGCTCCAAAGACCGGGCATCTCTGCGACTCACTTCCTCTTCCTCCAGGAAAGGGTTAGAGGGAGAAACCTCTTCATCCTGAGGAGACAGACGCTCTGGCATACCTGAAAGTTAGGGGGGGGGGTCAATAGGGGTTATCTTTTTTTAACGTTTTTGCACGTTATTAAGAATGAATACCATGCAACAAGGTATAATACCCGATGCCCCTTTGAGAAAAGTGTCAAAGCTGTGGTTTCATATGAGAAGTGTGAATAGCGTAGAAATAAAAAGTAACAAGGTCTAAATTCATGTCACCTTGCAGAACCAGCACCCTGAAGGGGACTCTGAGTAGTTTGATGGGAGAGTTGACCCTCTGACAGCCGATGGTCAGCTTGTAGACATACTTCACTGCCTGACCACGGAAACTCGGCGGTCCATCGATGGGCACCACCTCGCTATATGAATCTGTGGGAGATGTTGAAATGTCCAAATTTGATATACACATATATATTATCTTAATATATTATCTGTGTTAACCAATTAAACGTTCTTGTTTTAAAAATAGTAATTTGTCCGTTTTTTTTTCCTTTTGTCCCATATTAAAAAAGGGTAGATTATTAAAGATACAAATCTTCTCTATATATGTATAGACACATACAAGTTTTACTCTCTCCAGGGTCCAGGCGCAGATCACAGAATAATATCTTGGGAGGTGTGTCCAGCACACACTGCCCTCGCTCTCCTGTAGAAGAAAGGTGGAGATAAAACACACGGTAAGAAACACAGAGACCAGTGACACAAAGATAGTAACATGCACATACTTCTAAATGTAGAAAGCTGTATTTGTTCAAGCTCATCTCAACCGTTTTCCTCCTTTTTGTCCTGCTTACCTCTACTTGGAATGAGCACCGTGTCGCTCTCAGCCTGGACATCCTGCTTGTTGCCCTGGGCCGGCAGGGCCACCCTGTTCTCGCTGGCGTGAAACTGACAGTGGATCTGGGCGCTGGCCCAAGCCAGCATTTCACTGTGATATAGACGACAGGGTTCACAGAGGGGCAGACTGATTAAAACAACCGATTTATGTGCCCTGCATATTACAGGATACAGTCAATATGTTACAATGCAACAGGTAATCAAATATACTTGCTTAACAAAGACAGAGTAAAACAAAAATGTTGATAATTCTTAAAAGATCCTGTTTAAAAACAAAAACAAAACAAATGTCAGTTGGCATTAGGATGCAAGTAACTGCGTTTTAGCTTTCACTACAAATCTGCTAATCCTTGACAGTGGTAAATAACCACTGGAAAGTGCCTGTGATCCTCAAAGTTTTCAAAGACTCTTAATAATGTCTTACTTTCCATCCAAAAGGCTTCCTCTTATAAGCTGTTGTGAAGTTCAACAGTTTATAATCCAGAAAGTCCTCATCAGTCAATTTGAACGGATACAACTGGATGGGAGATATAATGTCCTCAAGCTAGTCCAGTTGCCTTCTTTACAAGATTTTTGAGGACTAGCATGACCTGGATGACTTGAAGGGCCTGCATTTTCCATTTAGACCAGTGTCTTCAATTTGACTTTCTGTAATACATTCTTAATTGATAAGAATAAAAAGAACAAGTTTTTTTTACTTAATCCAGATGTTTATTTTAAATATTCAGCAAGAGAGCTGACAAGGGGGCATTTTGAACAACTTTATATTCCATCTAGTAGATTTAGAAATAACAACAATAGATTTAAAAGCATAACTTTGTTTTTGATTATTGTGGTAAAAAGCACTGTAATGCATGTCTGTGCAAAGTCTTCCGAGTTGTATTATGATCCATTGACTACAAAGGCCAGAGGATTTGATTTACACCAATGGAAAAAAAAAATAACCCAGCATATGTACTGACTGATCCTGTCCCAGAAGACACTTCACCCAGGACGGTATCTGTAAAGACCGCTGCGACTTATTGCGTTGAATCAGTAAATGTATTGATCTATCAGGGGTCTCCAACCCTGGTCCTGGAGAGCACCTATCCAGCATGTTTTAGATCTTCCCCTGCTTCAGCACACCATGATACAAGGAGCTGTGTCAGCAACAGAACTGTTCAGACCTTGATGACAAGTTAATGACGACCCTTGATTAGAATCAGGTGTGTTGGTGCAGGGAGACACCTAAAACATGCTGGATAGGTGGATCCAGGACCAGGGTTGGAGACCCCTAATCTAAGGCAAGGCAAGACAAGTTTATAGCACAATTCAACACAAGGTAATTCAAAGTGCTTTACATCAACATTAAAAGCAGCAAGACACAATTAAACAGTAAATAACAAATAAAATGATAAGAAAAGAGGTAAAATAATAAATTCAGTAAACATGTTGTTAGTGGAACTAAACCGTACTAACTGACAGAGGTATCAAATAAGAAAGTACAAATACTTCGTTACCTTACTTAAGTAGAAATTTTGGTTATCTATACTTCACTGGAGTAATTATTTTTCAGACGACTTTTTACTTTTACTCCTTACATTTTCACACAATTATCTGTACTTTTTACTCCTTACATTTTAAAAACAGCCTTACTCTATTTCGTTTCAGCCTTTAAAAAAAAACTATCCAGTTAAATTGCTCCATCCGGATAGAGTGAATTTGGTTGTGGCTCAGATGTTCTTGTCCAGTTTTGTTCTTACATCCGTTCCCTAAGATTCCTGCAACTAAACTTGGATGTACATTCCAATAAAGGTTAGGATAAATGATAACATGCCTTGGAAGTTTGACTTTTTGCACCATTACAATACTTATAGGCAGCAAGTCATCATATCTTCCGCTCTCTGAAACACATGTTAATGCTCAATAGTACACATATATGGTTCTTTAATATATTTGCATTATACTAAGATGCATTCATTTTCAATGGCTTTTGTCCTTCATGGCTTTTCCCCCCTTACATTACTTTTACTTTTATAATTTAAGTAGTTTTGAAACCAGTACTTTTATACTTGAGTAAAAAACTTGAGTTGATACTTCAACTTCTACAGGAGTATTTTTAAACTTTAGTATCTATATTTCTACCTGAGTAATGAATGTGAATACTTTTGACACATCTGCTTATAAAACGTTTCAACGATTGTGGGTGCAACCTACAGGCTGATTTATGGTTCTGCGTTACAGCAACGCAGACCCTACGGCGTAGGGTACGCGGAGACGCACACCTGGCTCTGCGTCGATTTAACGCAAGACCATGAATCCTGCTTACCTGCTGGCGGAGGTGGACAGGTGGGACATGGGGTTGGTGAAGGTGATCAGACTCTCCATGAGCTCCCCGGCCAGGAACACGGGCCCGCGGGCCAGCGAGGCCACCACCTCGATCATCTGCAAAGCAACACCCCACTACTTTTAAAACAGAGAGACCAAACTGAATGTGAAAAGCTTTAGCTGCTTTAACTTTAACTAGCTGGCCTGCGTTACCAAACTCTGCTGTTTAAAGCGCATACCTTCGCCTCGAGCGATACTGCGGTACAATTATCAGCCTGTTATTCCAAAGCAATACAGCATTTACTTCTTTGGCCAAAAGATATACAGTTTGACGGTCTTCCCGGCGAAATTGTGCATAGCTTTTGCAGACAGCTACCATCCCAGCTTCGTAAACAAACAGAGAAACTGAGGCCACTCCACTTCCGCTATACGACCAACAGCGAAGCATGGGATCAGAACATAGTTTTAAAATAAAGAAGTACACACATCATCTCCGGATTTTACGAAATATTTCCTCTCTAAATATAAATATATTTATTTATTTATTTTTTTCTAGAGAGATTTGAATCAATATAACTACATTGAAGAATTACAGGAATGTTTTATGGGTGACCATATAACAAGGGAGGATGAGGCGTTGCTACGGTAACTCGCGGGGAAACACACTTAATAATTACAAATAATCTTTACTTTTACTCTTTACTAACAAAATTACAACACTTTATTTTTTAATACATACTTTAATTAGATAAATATGTATTATTATTTATACATTCTTGCAAAATGGAGGAAAATATAACAAATTAGAATTAGCACAACACCCCCCTTTTGCGTCTAAATAGTATAAACTCATCCCTCAACACTTTGCTTTAAATTCCCGAGTTATGTTTTCCAGGCATAGTTGACTTGCAAACGGTTTGACTAATTATTATTTCAGCACACTTCAGAAACAAGGTCTCTTTTAAGTAATAATTTATGAAATTTAAATAGTTATTTTTGATGTTTAGATTCACCATACATGCAGAATTTAGTGGTTTTGGGAAACAACCCAAAAGGAACTTTTGCCTGAGAGTCAACGCAGAGGGCTTAACAGACTCGTCCCCATCCAGCCTGGAGGCGGCTTTCAGCTGCGCTGGGATGGCGTTGTTGCACTGGCGTATGTTTTACACTTGTCTTGCATTTTGTGTGGTAACAAGCTTGTAAAGATACCTTTTGCACCCCGGAATTAAGCTAAAGGTATGTCCCGGCTTTTATCCGTTCTAATCATTTATTATCTTTTTTAGGAGATGGAATAAAAATGTCAGTTTGCAGCTTGTAGCTCGTCGTTGATGTCCCAGGTGCTTGTTTTATATTGGCCTGTTTTGAAAACACAGTTGTCTGTTTTTTTTTTTCTCCCCCTAATGGTTTTTGTTCTGTTTATTGTTTTTTAGGTGTTCCTGCTAAATGACTGAAGCATCCTCAGTGCGGTTTATGGCTAGTAGGCTGTTAATGATTCATCCATCCGGACAGCTGATATTTGGAGTTGGCATCTGCAAAGACACATCCGGACGCGTGGTGTTGTAGCTAAACATGGCAATAGAGCCTCCACCCTGAGGAACAATCATCTTCTGTGCAGATCTTAAAGAGTAATCAGCTGCAGTGCACTACTGGAAGGATTTCACTGGTGCATGTAAAGATACACAGCACACCTTCTGTGTTTGACTTTGACTCTATTTGGCGAAGGTGGTGGCAGCTCTCTGCAGTCCCAATCACTGCTTTACTTTTCTATTGAAATCTTTCTGAAATGACTTCAGAGTGGGGTGTGAAGTCCACGGAGGACCTCATGAGCAGGTATGTCTCCAAGGAAATGGGCTATGGGGTGCCCAGCCAGGGCTGGAGGATCTGTCTGGCGCATGAGTTCAAGGAGAAGAGGAAACCCTTTCAAGCGAAAGATGTTTCCCTGTCCAACATCCTGGAGCACATTGGCCTTGGACTCAGGTATTAAGACTACACATTATGGGGATCCATCTCGTACATCATTTATACACTCAATTAGGGGTGGGTATTGGGAAGGACCTCACGATACGCATCACGATGCTTGAGCCACGATACGATACACATTGCGATATCCCGATTATGCGATATCCCGATTATTATATTCTACATAGTTCACCGAAAAATTTAAAAATGCATTACACATCTTAAAATCCAAGTTGTATATAGTACATCAGATGATAGTGATGGATCTTAAAATTCGAGTTGCACGTTCATCAGATTATAGTGACAATTCATGGGACAAACTGAGTCAAAACAATGTTTTATTATAACTATACAAGCTAAAGTTACAACATATTTGTATATGTTTTTCATATTATTTACATCATATGAAATTAACATTAAATTTAGTATGAGGTTGCTTTAATTATGTGGCAAATGATAATAAACAAAAGAAAGATGGGTACTAAAACCAAGGACAGGCACAGTGATCAGTCAGTATAGATATAAATCCATAAATAAATAAACTTCTGTCCATTATTTTTAATTTTTTAAGGACAGGCAATTGTGTTATATAAAAAATAAATTATAAAATGAAATAAAACGTGAAATAAAACCTGAGCTCAGTGCAGGGCCCTCCCAGGGTTGGTAGAGAGTGGCAATGCCCAGGACTGTCACTTAGGTAGGAGCACTGGGTGATATAATGGGAAAAGAATCGGGAATAAAAAAATATTTAAAAAAATTAAATAAAAAAAAAAAAAAAATCGATATTCAAATTTTGAATATCGATATTGAATCAGCTGGAAAAGTATCGCGATATATTGCCATATCGATATTTTTGCCCACCCCTACACTCAATACACAAAGACTTCTTGCTTTTTTGGTCTTTAGTGACCCTGGTCAGATGAAACTGGTCCACTTGCATATTTCAGAAGACCCTATCTATAAAATGCTGCACACACTGATAAATTATTTACACATCTCAATAACGACGAAGGAATTTGCCTTTTTTGTTTGTCTGCATACAGATATGATCTTTTGCAAAGTTTCAAGTTATTGCTCAACAGTTTATTCAAGCACAGATTGTTTAGGCGTCATTCCAAAAGGTTATGGTTCGGTACCAGGTTCAGAAACGATACAGGCAACATGACAACACAACTCTACACCTGAGAAAATGAATTTATGTTTGACATCTCTCATGAGAAGAGTATACAAAGCTTTGCTTCCAGGTTATCTGATGCAGGTTTCTGAGTTCAAAGTGCAGGTTACTTACTCCTCCACACGACTGCAATAGCCCCCCTGGAACAAATGGACTAAAATATATCATTAACAGGCCTGTAAACATGATTTTAAAGTTACCTTTTAAATTTTCAAACCTGTAGCTGAAGAGGAAAACCCTCCACCTGCTCAGCTAACCCCGATATCTCTGTTATTGTTTAAATGCTGAGTCTGTTTTTGATACATATGTTATTTAGTACCACAGTCATCAGCTGAATGTGCTTTTCAATGACTTGCGCATTTTTTCTTTTTTTTAAAATATATATACATGTATGCTTGCATTTAGTTCAAAAACATCAGGTTTTATTACGGAACACCTGTTAGGGAAGGCCTATAATGCAAATAAGATAGTTATTTCAATTCCTGTGACTTATTTCTTCATTGTTTGTCTGCTCAGCACCAAGATGTAAAAAGGAAATTATTTGACCCTCAAACCACAGCGTTGCATCACTGTTGCTGTTAAGCTTTGTCCTATTTTGTCTGAAGTACGTTTCTGTGAAACCTCTGTCATCAGGCGTGCATGCGCGTGTTTGTGAGTGTGTGTATGTGTGTGTGAAAAGCAGCGCTCATCTTGCTTTTATTTGTCAGAGATGACAAGGTGGTAGTTTCAAGTTGGGTGGGGGTTGTTCAGTTTTCGGAGACGATCTTTGTCCTTCCCCGAGAGCAGAATAAGATTGTGAATGAACCTGCAAAAGGGTGAAACAAGTCCTGTGAATCCTAAAAAGCACAGAAATTCCCTGCTCTGCCAACTTCATCTCTCCAAATGTAAAAATGTGGTCCTGTAACATTTTGACAGTAGGTGCAATTCCTGCAAAATGTGACAGGTGGTAAAGCTGTCTTATCATTAACATTTTTAATTTTTAGCCAAGTGAAACAAACCTTACCAACAAGCTGTTGACATTGTCAAATACTAATAGCAGAGATACCCAACCAGCATGCACAGAAATGTATAAGATAATGTGTCTGTATTAAATTTCCTGCATACAAGTTCACAAAGATTGAAACACTAATGTTTAGTAAATACATTCATTGCGGTCTTGTGACCGGCAAAAGTGGTTGGGATCACTAGATTCCAATATATGGTGCAACTCAGTCAGCTTTGTTTCCATGGCAACATTTGCTACTTGTTGCCGTGATTGATATGAAATGTCATGGACCACAAGGAGAGAACAGCCCTTCGGCTCTTTCACAAAGGAGGAGTGTTTGGATGTGTAATACAACATTTGGGACAAAAAACAAGAAGCTACTATCACACAAAAAACACAGAAAGCTGTCAAGAAGATTTCAGTTGGCAGGAAATTTCCATTCTGGGAAGTTGTTTACTGAAGTCTTCAACAAGCTGACGACTCCAGTTGGCCGGGGCGAGATCTGTGCTCGCAGATTCGGCCGGTATTCACAGATCTGGGAGCTTTGTTTGCATTCCAGCTGAGCTGCAGGACCACCGGATCCTGACAATAGTGTGACCGGCCACAGGTTCAGATAACAGGCTTCAGCCGGCCCCACTCACATCCTCCCCAGTGGAGCCGTGACCACGGCATTGTTGGCCCCTGCTTTGTTGTCAGGTTTGTGTTTAGGGTGCAGGTTCTGGCCGTCTTTCTGTCACGCACACTCGCATGTACTTCATCAACGTTGTGTGTGATTGATTGGTTGTTTCAGAGTGAGACAACTTCAGCTTGCATCAGAAACCAAACGTCTTGTCATTTCAAACTGAATGGCGGTGGATTTCAGGCGTAGAAACTGAAACTGAGTTCTTGAGGGTTATTTTAGGTCGAAACCGTGATTCAATACTGAACATATAAGTGATTTAAATTTGATTTGAATAATTCATCTCAGTTCAAGTCAGTCTGAACTAACACAGTCTTTGGCTGAAAATTGAAATTTCTTCAGGATCCAAGACAGGAAATGAAGTGTTCAAGCCTTTCAGGACATCTTGTCATCATTTCTGTTTTCCTTTAAAGTTTTTCACAGAAAACTGACAATCCAATGGCTTCACTTTGGATATTAAAGCACAAATATAGCTACAAATGGAGTGGGAAGGCTTCTGTAGTATAGATTAAGGTGCTGAATGTAATCAGTTCAGAAGTTATTGCTTGTCTTATTAAACTCCACTGTCGTGCAAAAGCTTTATTTGTCATTTAGCAGAAAATCCAGCGTTTGTCTGGTCAAAATTCGAGCAAAAGCGCCTTCACAGCGCTCATGCTTCACAACTGCGAGCCTGTTCGAGACCTTTTGTGACTAAACCTATTTAATATTTGACAGCGCAGCCGTCTTCGCATGCTCGTCTTCACACGCTGATGAGCCTGACCTCCCTCTGCGTGTACACTGCTCTCATCTTACAAGTGTGTTCTTTATGCAGCTGCACAATCCCCTCTTTTCTCTCCGCTTGTGTGCGTCTGCTGTTCCGGCGTTGGCCAAGAGCGCCACAGGCTTGGAACCCGCTGCGGCTTCAATTAACGAACTATGAGCTGAGACGCAGGGCAAGTGTGTTTACTGGTGGCACGTGTGCTTATGAAAGTCAGGAGCACTTTTACTTGGGTCCCTTCACACGTGCAGCTAGTTGATGGTTACTTTTTGAGTTTTTGGGTTGCTGTTTTTTATTTTTTTAACGTTTAGACTTATTGTGCATGTTCTTGTTCCCTCAGGTATCTAAAATGGTGGTACAAGAAGACTCAGGTGGAGAAGAAGGCTCCTTTCATCGACATGTTCGGGGCGCTGCCCTTGCGGCAAATATACGGTGAGTGCAAATCAAATTTAAAAAACAACACTATGCTCTTGTCTTTCGTTGAGCCTCCATCACGACACCGTCCTCCAATTCACAGGCGCTCCACTTGGCGGTATCGGAGGAGGCACCATCACACGGGGTTGGAGGGGGGAGTTCTGCAGATGGCAGCTAAACCCTGGGATGTACCACTACAAAACCGTCACAGCCAACCAGGTGAATGGTGGCCACTGATCCCCCGTGGGTAATATGTTGACTGTTATCCCGAATATAAGCCAAAGGAGAAGGGAAGTCACATCTTCATCACTACGAGAGTAAGTGAGGAAGATGTGACTTCTTGAGTAAGGTCATCAGAGGTTTGTTGACTTATCTTACCACTAATAACCAAAGTCTGCACCAATTAAATGTAAAGACAGGCTTGTTAAAGTTTCATAAAAAACTATATTTTTTTCCAGATGAACCATTTAATCAGATCCTTCACAAAAGTATATCTCATGAATCAGTTTTATACGTAGATCAAATTATTATTCAAATGGCTATACATTGCCAACTTTTCTGTTGATGGAGCACATTTAAAAACAACAACTTTTTTTGATTTGACTAGTCAGTTCTAGTTCACTGGTGTGTCTTCTCTGTTTCAAAAGGGTGCGGGGATAACCGTTCCTCTTTTTACAGTCATAGCTACTATTGTTGTCTCCACCTGGAAAATGTAAACGGCTGCCTAAAGCAGTCAGGTTGAGGCTTGTTCCCCAGTGTACAGTTTGTCAGAGGTTGTAGAGGAAATGATCACGAGACATTCAAGAGGAAGCTCTAAAAAAAGAAATGAATAGACTATGATTTTGTTTTTCCATTTCTTTTGTAGTTTCTAAAATAAACGCACATAAACTAAGATTTGATCTAATATCAGTTCAAACGCAAAAAAATCAAAACAACTTTTTTGTTTTTGTTTTGGCCAAGATAGGCAGAAGAAATGTAAACCATCACTTTCCTCATCTGTTATGCTGAGGACTCAGTATCATGGTTTCACTAAGTCTAGACCCCAGTACCTCTCTGCTCAGCCTGGAGGCCAAACAGGGAGGCAGAGAGAGACTCGCACAGAACAAGATTAAAAGGCGGTTGGACGGCAACAACAGATGTTAATCCTCAACAGATTTCTGTGGACGAGGGTCTGTGCGCCCCCGACACTGAACCATTCGCTGCCAGTTTCTATCCATCCTGTCCAACAAGGGTGTTAACATGTGTCAGCAGGTGACACGAGGTCAACACTGCCCATATCTGACACTAGGAATAACAAGGTAAACACTCTCCTTAGAGGGGAGGATTCCTCTGTTTAGTGACGGAGGAAGTCAACGGACTAGTATATTATTTTATATTACCGTATTTTCCGCACTATAAGGCGCACAGCATTATAAGGCGCACCTTCAATGAATGACATATTTTTAAAATTTTCCATATATAAGGTGCACCGCATTATAAGGCGTACTAAATATATGGTAAAATACCGTAGTATAGTGGCTGGGGTTGAGTTACGTATCTACTTGATGGAGCTGCGCTACAGGAAATGCTACAAAATCCTACAGCAAAGGCAAAAAAAAAAAAAAACAAGAAGAAAAGTACTGTATGTCAAACTTTATTAACAAAATAAAAACCAGCTTTGCTCCGTCTCGTCAAAGTCTCCATTATGCGAGTCAGCTGTTGGCTTGAACGTCTGTGACGATTCCTGACGGTTTTAGCGCCATTACGTTGGCGACACCAACTACAGTATCTACAATCCTACTGACTACAGTAACAGAAATTACCGTAATGATTATATATAAGGCGCACTGCATTATAAGGCGCACTGCCGGTTTTTGAGAAAATTAAAGGCTTTTAGGTGCGCCTTATAGTGCGGAAAATACGGTATTTATTGATATTGTATGACTGGATTATTCAAGGCTAGAAGTTTTAAAGAGGTGATTTGATTTGATTTGATTTGATTTTGGTAAAAAAAAAAAATGCTCTGCTGGATCAAAGATCCCTGTTCTGTAAACTTGATCTGAAAGTCCTGTTAAACATCATCACTCATTGTGGATAAATGACTTGATGGATTTTCTGCTCGTGCTTCTAAAACTTTATATCTCTTCTGATACGGACCTTTGAAAAGTTCAGAATATGCCAACAAAATCCAGACGAGTGGAAGCGGTATAGATATAAGAAGAAAACTTAATGTAAAGACTGGTTGAATAAGTTTAAACCAAGAACGATCTCGTGGTGCAGAAAAGGACACAGTGGGAATATCAGGAACACGGTTTGAGTTTCACTGAGACATGGCTGCAGGAGCACGTCCCCGACTCCACTGGCTCTTGCAAACTTTCAGATGACGCAGACACAGGAGGACTAGAGAAAAGGTTGCAATAGAGAAGAAGCGTGACAACATTATTGGGTCATCAGTTCATGTGGAGGCTGCACAAGTTTAACAGACACAGCTAAGCTTCCTTTTTCTGTTTTCGTAGTTCACGGTGTGTCTGCGCCGGGGAGGACAGACCGTGTACCAGCAGGTGCTGTCTGTGGAGCGTCCACCCACGTTGCAAGGCTGGAACTGGGGCTACTGCGGCGAGTACGCTTTCTACCACGCCTTGTACCCTCGTGCCTGGACTGTTTACCAGCTGCCGGGGCAGAATGTCACCCTCACCTGCAGGCAGATTTCTCCAGTCATCCCTCACGATTACCAGGTAACTGGCAGTTCGTTGCATCATATTGTGACTCCAAAACAAAAAAACATCCAGACTTTGAGTATGTTTGCTTTTTAAATTGCCGTTAAATCCTGAATCAGGTATTAAGTTACTTTGGCTCAACTTGATTGTGCTTTGTGTACATTTTCATGTCACTAAAACCGTTTCTTCTTCTTCTTCTTCTCAGGACTCGAGTCTCCCAGTGGCTGTGTTTGTGTGGGACATAGAAAACAAGAATGACTACGCTCTGGACGTCTCCATCATGTTCACGATGGTCAACGGGTCGGGACACAAGGACGACAAGGGTGGCGGACACTGGAATGAACCCTTCCACCTTGAGAAGGAGGGGGAAGCGGTGTCGGGGGTCCTGCTGCATCACTGCCCCGCAGTGAACCCTTACACCCTGTGCATTGCAGCCCGAGACCAGGTTTGATCTGATTATTGGGACTTTTATCATCTTTGTGAATGATTTTCTTGCAAGATGCAGCTCATGTAGTTTCAAGGAATGATTGTAATGAGTCATTTTATCAGCCTGACAGGGAGGTGAGCCACCAGACAGCATTCAGTCCCAGTGGAACCTGCAGCGGCCTGTGGACCGACCTCATCTCTGACGGACGGCTGGACTCTCCTACAGGTCTGTGCTGATGAATGTACAGTTGTCATAGGTTTCTAAATGTATTGTTTGTCCAATATATGTCTGACAAATGTATGTTAATTGGTTTTGTATAGATCAAATAGAAAATCCAGGTAGAAGAAGTAAACAACAGCATCTCCAGTCAGAGTACAACTGTTAATCAGTGGCTTGTCTTTCCTCATTTCCCTCGACTCGACTGTCTCTGATTGCTAGAGACCCAGAGTCTGCAGGTGTATAAATGATATACAGTTAGGTCAGAAGTATTTGGGCAGTGGCATCACCACAGTGGACTTGAAATAAAACAGTCAACATGCAATCAAATTGCAGACTTGCAGCTTTTGTTTAAGAGGTTTCACAAAAACACGACATTTACAGTTCAGGAATTACAATCATTTAAAAAAATATTTGGACATTTGAGTTTTAAAAACATTAAATAGCCAGGTGTGGTCTATTACCTTGTTACGTCAAGACAAGCGGAGCAGATAAAAGATGTAGAGTTGACATCAGGTGTTGTGTTGGTATGAAGAAAGACTGGAACAGTTCACGATCCAAAGATCCATAGCACATCAGGCGTCTATCACGGTGGAGGCGGTGTTGTGTTGTGGTAGTACAGGGGTGTGGTTCCTAACGTAACGGGATTGCTGGTGTTTGGTGACGATGTGACAGAAGCAGTAAGATGAATTCTGAAATGTATAAGGCTATGATCACTGGTCATATTCAGCCAAACGCTAGGAAGGGCAGCACTTCAGGGTGCAGATGGATTATCATCAGGAACATACTGAAAGCAGCTCAAGCCGTTTTAAAGGCAAAAACATTGCCAAGTCAGCTGCCTGATATCAATCTAATGGAGCATGCTTTACGGTGATTAGAGGGGATTTTCAGCTTTATACTGTATTCATTTGATGGTGATAGCACATGTTGCGTATGCTGACTGACCTCATGTTCCTGTCTGCAGGATCCAGCTCACCAACGGGGAAGGGAGAGAAGGTTGCAGCAGCGCTGGCTGTGAGCTGCTCAGTGCCGGCTCAGAGCCACAACGGCCTGGAGTTCTGCCTGGCCTGGGACATGCCCAAAATCACCTTTGGCTCTAGAGAGAGGGAACACACTAGGTACCTTAGATACAAATACATGCAGTATTTCACCTTAAAGAGGGAGATGATGTCATGGAAATGTGCTGCACTTAAACACTGAATAGTAAAAGCCTCTTCTTCTATACTTGGACTTGCATTTTCTAGTTATGGTCATATGTTGCTGTGTTTGTTACTCTTCATTTTAATATAACGAAACTTGTTTTGTTGATGCGATGAAACATTTTCCATCAGCTTGTGGCTTCTCTGCTTGCAGGAGATACACCCGTTATTTTGGGACCAAAGGGGATGCATCGCCCTCACTCAGTCACTACGCTCTAACGCACTACAAACAATGGGAGGAGAGCATTGCGGAGTGGCAGACTCCTGTACTACAAGACAGGTCGGTCACTTACAAGTGAAATTTAAAAAGGGTTATCTCTTTTTTCTTCTTTTCTCTTTTTTTCTTTTCTTTTTAAGCCAATGTTTTTCAGTGTCAGTCCCAGGCTACTCGCTTTTAAACTGTTTGCTTTTGCACTCACCAATGAGTTACCATGGAGACAAATCTATTTACACATGACACGGCTGAAGTGGGAAAGTACAGCTGATATTGACTGCCTGTGATTTCCTTGTGCTACCTTTGGGGAGGTGTTTTGACTTGGCCGTTACTAGAAATGGTTGTTTGACAAGTCGGTTCCCACTGGAGGTCAGGTGGAGGGCTTTTACACAAAGTGCCCTCGAAACTCAGTTGAGGTTAGAAATCTCCAGAAGCAGCACAAGAAAAAGCTTGGTCAATAGTGCTGTTGCGTTGTACCACTCTTTATATATAAGTCAAACTAAAGTATCACACATCCTGTACACAAGTTGAACCTTTCTTAAAGGATAAGAGATTAAATGAGGAGAACACATACCTGAACTTTGACTTTCTTGGACTTTTATGCGCGCCAGCCTGTTTCTCAGTCATGTAGTGTAAACAGGGGTGTGTGACGCTCTGACATCTGATCAGTCACTTGTTTCAACAATAGATCAATGAGAAAATATTACAGTTTTGCACCACAGATACTTTTCGCTTTAACAATCTTTATGGAAAGTTGTGAAAAACCTCCCATGGCTTGAGGATATCCGGATGTTATTCAAGTCGTTTGTTGTTCTTTTGGGATATCGGTGTCAACACTCGGCGAAGATCTACATCAGCCGTGTCAATGAGAGCATGAAAAACAGAATCAGATGAAAATCTGTTTGTGTCCATTGGGATTTATTTATTCGTTTACTGTTTGACATGGGTTTCGGGTCTAGTAGCATTTTGAAGGTCACATTCACCTTTTTTGCCTCTCGTCCTGATTTTCCTCTATACTCCACTTTTTTTTACTGTTTTCTGTCTGTCCGGGGGTGGGGGGGCGATTCAATGTTTTCTTTTCAATTTCTGATTCTTAAAGGAGACCTATTATGGCATTTAATGTATATTTTAAACAGGCCTTGAATGTCTTAAAAACAATCTAAAGCTTGTTTTTTCTACATAAATCATAAATTCAGCCTGTGGGCCCTGTCACTAGTTTTACCGCTTCTAACCTCTTTTTCTGGGCCTCATTTTTAGGGAAGGGGGGATATGATAATGAGGCTCTGCGCTGATTGGCTCCCTGAATGACGTGTAGCAGGGGAGGAGAAAACCTCGCTCCGCCAGAGCAGCCCGAGCCTGTAAATTATCACAACACTGAATTTTCATAAATGGAAACTTTATTGTTAAAAAAATAAAATATGAGTTGTATATAAATAACATTTATGCACTATTTAAGCCGGATCTACCCGGCGGATGCTGAACGCTGCCCCGGAGCCACGCCGGGCGCCCGGGAGCAGCGCTGCTGCAGCAGCGCGCATCACCGCGGCTTTAACGGGGGAATCTGACCGGTTCCGACCGGCCGGGACCGCAGGAACCGGCCTGGACTGGTAGCAGGGACTCCCGGGGACCGACCAGCGGAATTTCAGCCGGATCTGCCCGGCGGATGCTGTGCGACGGGCGCTGCAACCCCACGGCGGGCGCACAGATCGGCTCCGGGGCGCATCCGCGGCACATCGCCCGTTACCGGTGATCAAACCGACAGATTTGCCTGAAAATCTCGGAGGGTGAAGCTGGCCCAGCCTGGGACAGACCCCCAAGGACCCAGCTCCCAAACCACCCGGGAACCTGGATGATTTAACCCGGATCCGCTCCACCGCGGCGCTGCGTCCGACTGGCTGAAGGAAGGACCGCTCCAGCAGCGGAGAGAGCTGGTTGTGGGCGTGGTTTCAGCAGCGGAGGCTGAACCTCTGGAAATCTGCTCCCGTCGTTACGTAACGACGGGAGGAGATTCTAATCGGCTCAAAAAAAACCACGTGACACTGGGGGACTCTGTAAGGCGGGGGTCAGAGACCTTGCAGAAATTCATGGTATTTTGTCTCCCCTGTGCTGGCAGGGTGAGGGGAGACCACTTTATATATGTTAAAACAAGAAAAAACGTGTTTTTCATAATAGGTCCCCTTTAAATATGAATATGAGCACTGTTTTTACTCCGGTTTTTCCTTTTCGTGCCCCAGCTCCCTTCCCTCCTGGTATAAGTCGGCTCTGTTTAACGAGTTGTACTTCGTGGTGGATGGCGGGACCGTGTGGACGGAGCTGCAGAGTGACGCTGATGTTAGCGGCGGCGTGCGCAGCGAGGACGGGGGTCTGCCTGCTCAGCCTGCAGTGATTAAAGAGTATGGACGCTTCGCGTACCTAGAAGGTAGGCTAAGGAAGTAATGTAGTTTTAGTTTACATCTTCGATCAACCGTTACGGACACACACACCCCGCTGCACAAATATGGAATGATTACCAACACTTGACCTCTTTAGTTACTAAACTTGTTGCATTCGCTTTTTCAGATGTCAATTTAATTTCTCTGTCATGTGTTGATGTTACAATTCCTCGGACTGTTTACACCTTTTAAAAAAAGAAGAAAAAAGTCTGAAATAATAAGTTGCATTTATATAGCGCCTTTCATGGAACCCAATGTCACTTTACAATTGTCGTCTATTATTCATTCACTCCATTCATACTTGGTGCTGGTTAACTACATGTGTCCGGCCCCCACTGGAGGCAAGAAGGGAAATGTTTTTCCCAAGGACACAACAACAGATGACTTGGTGTTTGAACCGCCAATCCATGGATCGTTGGACAACCCGCTCTGCCACTTGAACCACTGCCACCCCGAACTTTATAAAGTCTACATACTAGTGAAAACTAATGACACTGAAAAGAGCTGTTTTTCTACATTTTAAACCGTTCTTGTAAATGGATATGTTTCTGTTTTTCAGGTCAGGAGTATAGAATGTACAACACGTACGACGTGCACTTCTACGCCTCGTTTGCACTCATCATGCTGTGGCCTAAACTAGCCTTGAGCGTGCAGTATGACATTGGTGGGTGACATTTTTGTGCGTTTTCAGTTATCAATGGAGCTTAATAGAAAAGTGTTTCCAAAAAAAAAGAGTTTGAGACCACAACTATTGAAAAAAAGAAAAAAAAAAGTAATTAAATAATGTTTTCTACTAGTGAAATAGATTTATTATTAAAATCTGAATCCAAATGTTTTGTTCATGAACCCAATTTCTTTTTGGGGCAAATCCAAAAGCTTTTTCCACCAACTTTGGGATCTTTTACTTTGAACATCTTAAAATTGTAACGTCCAGCTCCAATGGGAGCAACAGCTTCTATTGGAGAATAAAGATGATTAAACAAAGTGAATCCAGGGAGATTCTGCAGGTAAAGAATCCAAGGTTGGTAATTAGATGGTGAGAAGTGTAAACTTTTTTAGGGTCTAAAATTATGTGAATCAAAGCAGTTTTGAATGATTCTGTACTTCTAACAGTTGTACAGACTTATAAAACATCAGCAGCAACTGTACAACGGGTAGATCTACAAACGGAAATATTCTTATAATCCATAATTATGTAGTTTGTGTGTTTGACAGAGAGCTTTACTTGATCAGCTTTTACAGTTTGATTGTCCTTTCAGCTGGCAGTGTAGTTCAGCAAGACTCAACGGAGAGACTCCATCTGATGAGCGGGCGTTATTCACCCGTCAAGACCAAAAACGTGGTTCCTCATGACATCGGAGACCCAGGTATGAGAGGGATGGGAGTTGGAAAAGATAATTACTGCTTTACTGAGGACAACAATGGTTCATCACAAGTCATTTCATTGTATTTACTGTACATTATGACTGCTACAGTTGATATTTGAAAGCTTCTGCACACATCCAGACACTTTAACAATCACCTAGACGTTTAAAATCACCGAGTAATTTCATGATTTGTCTCTTCCCAGATGATGAGCCTTGGCAGAGGGTGAACGCCTATCTCATCCACGACACTGCAGACTGGAAGGACCTGAACCTGAAGTTTGTCCTGCAGGTCTACAGGGACTTCCATCTCACCCAGGACGCTCAGTACCTGCGGGACATGTGGCCCATCTGCCAGGTACCACTGATTAAATGCTCTGTTTTTAACCTCATACACTCCATAGCTTGTTTCTCTCAGAACCCCACAGAAAATCAGTCTTTGAACCCGTTTTCTTTAAAACTGGCTATGAATGATGAGCTGAACTAAGCTAAACCAACAGATATTAACAGGAGCTGCAACCGTTGATTATAGAAACGGCTAAAACTTGACCTTTTTTTTACCATAAATGTGTCTGCTGCAAGGCGGTGATGGAGTCAGAGATGAAGTTTGACCTGGACGGAGATGGCCTGATAGAGAACTCGGGATATGCTGATCAGACATATGACGGCTGGACAGTAACCGGACCGAGGTGAGGATCAGCTGATCCAAATCAGCTCTGTACTTCTGTGTTTGCAAGTAAAGATTTATGGCTCTTCTCTGTAGACTTGTTGTTTTCTGGTGTCAGATTCTTCATGCTGTTTGTCTGCTGAAAGGTATAAGTTTACAGCAGCTGTTCCAGTGCCAATATGATGTGGCTCAGCATTCAAATGTCCCTGAGGCACTACCCAGCTACGTATTATATTTGCATAGAAGAGAGAAGTGATATTTGTTTGCCGTCATCCATTTATACTCTGCAGCGCGTACTGTGGTGGGCTGTGGCTGGCGTCCCTGTGTGTGATGTCACAAATGGCCAGACTGGTGGACAACGAGGAGATGTACAAACATTACACAGACATCTTGAGCAGAGGAAGTGCTGCGTTTGACAAGCTGCTCTGGAACGGTGAGCCGTGTCACGTCTCACATTGTGATCAATAAACCGTCCTCAAGTTTGTGCTGTTTAAAAATATTTAAGAAAGTGACAGTTTTTAGATAAACTCTACGTATGAGCCTTTAGTGAAAAGTAAAAAAAAAAAAGTTTGATTCAGAAATGTTGTTTTAAAGGGGGAATATTATACAAAAGGAAAGTTGGAAATACTCTGCATCACTGCTCCAAAGTGACGTCAGGATGAACTGGTTCACTTTCTCCTGAAAGAATGTGCTGAGATGACTCTTGTGATTTGGCTGGACTTGAAGAGAGAGCAGAGTGAATTTACTTCAGTCCAGTCTTGTATGATTACCCAGAGAATGAATCGTACATTCACAGAGCTGCTGGGAAGATTATGATAGCAGGTGAGCTTTGACCGGTTCAGAAATCCAAGATTTCAGTGGGTCTTGTTAAGCTCCTCTGACAGCTTTAGACCAGTAACACAGCTCTCAGATGGACTTTCTAATTGTGGGAACAGCACGGCGCAGTTCACAACAATGTATAAGTTCAGGTGATTTTACGGGAACTCTGGGGTAAAGCAATGAATGTTTATTTGTTGCTAAAATGGTTTTCATTATCTTAACCATATCTGGGTTGATTATAAATGGGTTTTTTTTCCCTCCTGCTTCACCACATTTAGGCAAATACTACAACTATGACAGCAGTGGGAGAGACCTTTCTAACAGCGTCATGTCTGACCAGTGTGCTGGTCACTGGTTCCTCAAAGCATCTGGGCTGGGAGAAGAGGCCTACCAGGCAAGTTAAATTAAATTTAAAAAAATCATATTAAGGTTGAATAAAATCTTCCACATACAATAAAAGACACCCTGATCAATAAATCAGTGTGTCTGAGAGCGAGGCTTTCTATGGAGCTAGAATAGTCTCAATATTCACAAATGGAATGAACAGAATGATTTACAAATGTACAGGATGCTTCACAGGTGCTTGGTACAAGATTCACAAATGTATTTCTGATGCACACACAACTATAACCTGATTTACAAACGGCTTGTGGTCTGTGGACTTCTCTGCATCTGTTAGTTGCACAATTAAAGCGATTAAGATTATTAACTAAACAACTTCTCATAACTAGGGGATTAAGTAGCCAAACATATTAAATTAGATGTAAATTAGGTGCATTTATGAATATTGAGACTGTTTTAGATCCATAGCTTCCAGCCAGTGTTATATTACGAACTGTAGCCAAAACTCTGTTTATGGAGTTGATGCTAAAACTTTATATGCGGCATAATTTTGTCCAAAATAAATAAATAATATAAACAATACAGATGTTTCCCATGCTGCACTTTTTCCGTCTTTGGGAGCTTAACTTGGAACCTAAGATTGTGGAAAGCTTAGTTTTTATCCGCACATTAAAAAACCTCTTTAGATTTAATAGGAAGTTTGCTGAGCTGTAATTTTGCTGTGCAATGACATACGTTTTATGCAAAATATTTTCATGATTTTTTTTCACATCATTAGGTTTCTGTGGTCTCAGCATCTCCTCCTCTTTCCCAAACAGGCTTTTCCCAAAGAAAAAATCCAGAGGGCTTTGAAATCTGTCTTTGACTTGAATGTAATGAGCTTCGCTAGAGGCCAGATGGGGGCCGTCAACGGCATGCGTCCAGAAGGAGTGCCGGACCGCTCCAGTGTCCAGTCAGACGAGGTCTGGATCGGAGTCGTGTACGGACTGGCGGCCACCATGATCCACGAGGTTGGTATGAGCTATCAGCTGAGCCATTCAGTCCGGGGGAAAATGGACAGATCTTTTGGGTTTCCATTGTAGTAAGCAGTTGTATAACTTGGCTGATAGTGATATTGATTAAAAAATATATCTCAACCCATTGTGGCATCGTCTTTTTCTCTTAGGGCATGTTGGAGGAGGGCATGCGCACAGCAGAGGGATGTTACCGGACGGTGTGGGAGAGGCTGGGCATGGCCTTCCAGACTCCTGAGGCCTATTGTGAGAAGAACATCTATCGATCTCTGGCCTACATGAGGCCTCTCAGTGTTTGGGCCATGCAGCTCGCCTACAGCATGTCACAGAAAGACCGGACCACATCGGCTCAGACTTCAGACATAGACGGAGTGAAGATCTGAGCCATCAGTTTAGTTTCAGTACGGAGGTGCAGCAAGGTTTTCAGAAAGTGACCAAGAAGCTCCCGTGCAGCCCCCTCCCTCATCTGACTGGTTACCTCCAATTAAGTTCTCCCTGGTTTGCATTGCTCCAGATGTTTTGAGTGTTTGAGAGTCGGAGCGGATAGTTAATGCACGGCAGATTCAGAATCCAGTCAGAAGCTATGATTAAATCATTTTAGAGTAAATTCTTCAAGGAGCTGCAGACTGTGTTGAACAACGGGCTGCTCGACTGGCATTTCCATAATCAGAGCCCACATGCAATGGTGATGAAAACTTTTTATCACCTGAATACTGTTACATTGCACAATGTGCACTCATGTATACACCGGTGCAGACACTAGAATTCACACATCACCACTATGCCAATAGTATTTACATAAACGGAACACAGTTACTGTGTATTAAATAGGATTTTCTTCTTCCTTTAAAACTGAATGCTGAACGAAGTGAAAACAGGTCATAAATGATGTTGGAAAGTTTAAAGGTGTTTTTTTGGTTAGAAGAATTTGGTGCCTTTTTGCATGTCAGTGTATATCCACAGTATATAGATGGTCAAGCAACATTAACGGTTTTAAAATCCAATATTTGTGACAATCAAACTGAATAAATGACTGAATAAGTTAAAATGAGAGAACTGGTTTTTATTAAATGTATATTGTTATTTTGGAGATACAACTACTGATTACACGTGAAAGGAAAACTATATCAAGTGATAGGTGAATCTTAAATGTCAATGTTGTCAGTTTTTTATTATGTTTTTAAGTGTACCAGCAGCTCATTCTGTGCACATTCCTGAAAGATCAAGATGAATACACTGATCCAGTTTCTCGAGGTCTTCGGCTGGAAAGTTGATGAGTTAATTGTGCACAAGGATTCAAGTCTCTGGGATGCAATTACTGCAACAACAAAGTTGTTTGTTGGAGTCCCGCTAAAGGGTGTCCAGTATTTTAAATGAATAACCAGCTAACTGTCATAAGAGCAGCCTGTGAGGCTGGGCAGCCTGTGCCGGGGGTTGCTTTCCAGTTCAAATCTATTTAAACTGGAGTTGCCTTCAGGGTGGAAAGGGAAACATCTTCAAGAACAGAGAAAAGAAAGTCCAAAGTTGGCTTGATTCAAGCACATCAAATAAATCATCTTAAAAGCTTTATACAGTTGAGGACGATTTTATTAGCCCCCTTACAAAATAATGCTTGTTTTCTAAGTGATATTAACCAGAGCAAAATAAACTGAACACAGCTTTTTGTAGACTTTGTAGTTTTATTTTGGATGCTTACACTATTTTATATTCCACTCAAATGAAGATATTGTACAAAACACAAAAACTACCAGCCCCCCACACCCTAATAGTCAATTGTGTATCGTTTTTGCTGTATTACTGCCTGCAGACTTTTGTTGTAGTTTACAAGTCTCTCACACTTCATTTGAGGAATCCTGGCCCATTCTTCTTTGGCAAATCTCTCCAGTTCCTCTAGATTTGATGGGTGCCTGGCATGGACATGTTTCTTTAGGTCACCCCACAGATTTTCTATTGGATTTAAGGCAGGGCTTTGTGCAGGCCATTCAATGACATTCACTTTGGTCGTCTGGAGATAGTTCTTCACCAAGAGGGAGGTGTGTTTAGGATCCTTGTCATGTTGGAAGATGAAGTGACGTCTCAGACCCAGTTTCACAGCTGACTGCCTAAGGTTCTCTTTCAAAATAGCCAAATATTTTTCTTTATTCATGATTCCATCCACCTTGAAAAGATTTCCTGTTCCAGATGCACTGAAGCATCCCCACAGCATAATACTCCCACTACCATGCTTCACTGTGGGGATGGTGTTCTTTGGGTTGAATGCCTGTCCTTTTTTTCTCCAAACGTAAGCAGTGTCCCTGTGGCCAAAGAGCTCTAGTTTAGTCTCGTCAGACCATAAGACACGCTTCCAGTATGAATAATCTTTCTCCAGGTTGTCTCGAGCATACTGAAGTCTGGCTTGAAGGTGCCTCTTCCTCAAAAGTGGGGTTTTTCTTGGTCTCCACCCTCGTAGGTCATTCCTGTGCAGAGCTCTAGTTATGGTCTTCTTCGAGACAATGATTCCTGATGTGGCCAAGTCATTTGCCAGCGCCTTGGAAGTTAATCTGGGGTCTCTAGACACGTCTCTCACCAGTTTCCTCTCCAGTCTCTCTGAAATCTTTCTCTTCCTACCTCTGCCAGGCTCGTTCTGCACTGTGTTGCTGTCTTTGGAGCGTTGAATGATGCCTCTCACTCCAGTCCCTGACACCTGGAAACGGTTGGATATCTTCGTATATCCCTCCCCTGCTTTGTGGGCATCTATAATTCTTATTCTGAGGTCCACACTGATCTCTCACTGGTTTTTAGCATGTTGCTTCCTCAACTGCCAGCTCCATAATGAGGCTTTTATACCATGTATTGGCTTGAGTTAATTAACTTAACTGAATTGAGTGCAATGCCTGTTTGACCTGATTACCTTTATGCACATCACCTGTGAAGGTTAAGCACATCACTGCATAAAAGTGGCTTGTGTGATGACTTAATAAATGGTAATTTCTTAAAGGGGGCAAATAATAATGTCCCTGGTCATTTTAGCTTTTTCTTACATAATAATGTTTTGGTGCACAAATATAAATGTTTTGGCCCATATAATGACAAATTGTATGTTCAGGAATGCTCTGTTAGAACCGCCTTGCTCTGCTAAAAAGGATCTTGCCAGAACCTTGAAAAAACGTAAAATTCCATAGGGGGGGTAATAATATCGTCCTCAACTGTATGTCTATTATTTTCATACTTTAATGAGTAAAAAAAGGTTCTGACCCTGACACAAGAACAAACAGAAGCTGAAAGTTGAAGTTATATTATGCTTGTTTCCTCAAACATGAATAAATGTTAAAGCAACACAGAGGTACAAATCAGCCATGGATTAATACAATTCATGATGTATCTCACTTTGGCCTGATCTGAGACACATTTCCTTTTTGTACCTCTGATGGAAACTGAATCTCCAGCTGCCAACTCCCATGCAGGTCTCTGTGGCGCAATCCGGTTAGCGCGTTCGGCTGTTAACCGAAAGGTTGGTGGTTCGAGCCCACCCAGGGACGGGCAATCGTTGTTCTTTCTTCTCCTTCCCCCATTACAGTTTGAGAAATGACTACTACCAGAACATTTGATAGCTGTAGGCTAGTGTCTAGGAGAACTGGGTAGCTTGCTATTAATTTTTTTTCCCCATACATTTTTTCTTTAATAACTAACCACAAGAAAAACAGGTAATGTGTTCTCGTTCATCTGAGACTGAATTGACTTAAATAGTTACAAACGACTGCCAAGCATTCCTTCATATCTGTACTTTTCTTATTTTAAAGTATCAAAGTATGTAATTGCTTTACATTTAAATGTGTTTTTTTATGAACCAGATAAAGTACATTGCAGATTGCTTCTCCAAGTATATAAGTATATATATATATATATATATATATATATATATATATATATATATATCCAAGTATATAAGTATATATATTATATATTATATATATTCTCCAAGTATATAAGTATATATATTATATATTATATATATTCTCCAAGTATATAAGTATATATATATATATATATATATATATATATATATATATATATATATATATATATATATATATATATATATATATATATATATATATATATATATATATATATATATATATATATATATGTTTGTGTGTGTGTGTGTGTGTGTGTGTGTGTGTGTGTGTGTGTGTGTGTGTGTGTGTGTGTGTGTGTGTGTGTGTGTGTGTGTGTGTGAATATGCGTGTAAGTAGATATATACATAGATATAGAGCAGTTACTGTAATAGAGACAGTATAGTGTAAATGAGTATATTTATATAAATATTTATATGGGCATGTGTGTACAAATATTCAACTATGTGTAGGCTATGTATCTATAAGTATGTGTGTGAGTATAATTACAGTATATAATAATAATAATAATAATAATAATAATAATAATAATAATAATAATAATAATAATAATAATAATAATAATAATAATAATAATGTTATTTAGCAGTGTGAGTACAGTGTGTGAGTATTTATAAATACGTGTTGAATGATTAGTGAATGGGGGTAAGTTTACACTTCTTCCTACTCCTTTTTGCACATGTAAATTAAGATAGCAAGTGTTAAAGCATGAAATTCTTTGTTTTGTTGTTTTGTTTTTGTTGTTTATCTTCTCTTGAATTGTTGTTTTTTACATGTACAAAATAAATCAAATCAAAATATACCGTGGTAATAACCATTGTAAAATACAATATATAAAATGCTGTAGCTTCAGGTGAAATACAAAAACGTATCGCCCAACGTGGGGCTCGAACCCACGACCCTGAGATTAAGAGTCTCATGCTCTACCGACTGAGCTAGCCGGGCATGTATACCGCTGACGAATGTTCTCTTTTTATTGGTGGCAACTGCGCAACTATGTGGTCACCACTGTAAAAACAAAAAATACAAAATATTAAATTAAATATATCATAGGTTTAATACAATTTTATGCCGCCATGGTCTTTTTTTGTGTCGCTTACCCTGGATGTTAGCGCATCCAGTAATTGGAGCAAACCACCGCTTGACGGCGCTATGTCTCAACAACTGCTTTGAGTTTGACGGTGACTTGATTTGAACAGTTGTCCGGGATGTTGATTTATTGACAGGCTTACTGTTTAGCAACATGGGAAAGGCGTGTTGCAGATTTCTGTGAATGTGCAAAGCATTTCATGTAATTATTATCAGGAATCTGTAATAAAAACAACAAACTGCGACGAGGCAGTGTTGTACCACGTGACTGAAGGCGGAAATCCTCGGACGGAGCAGGCGTGGGGATTGTAGTCACAATATTAAACACTAACACAGAAACGCGTGTTTCCCTTTGGGTCTCTCCAGACATCAGAGGCAGCGAACAGACTGAGGTAAGTTAAGCTTTACGGAAAAGACAAATAAATACCGAATTGGACTGTTTGTGGTTAGTGGAAACTTTTTAAGGAATCATTTCGGTGCTACATTAGCTAGTATTATTATTATTAGTAGTAGTAGTATTGGCTAGTATTCTTATTTTACCGTGAAATAATGTCATGTTTGTTTTAAAAACGTTATATGTTTGGCTTCTGCACAATAAAATATGCATGTTCAGTATTACTCTGGCTGTTCTTGCTGTATTCTGAAGGCACCATTCATTTACATTCAGTAAAAAGTAACATGCCATGTTTGGAGTTTTAAAATGAAAGACAAGTGTTTACGTTATTTATTACACGTTAGTAATCACAGTAAAAAGTATGTTTTGCTTCACTGAATGCTTGCCTGCCTCATATCATCATTATTGGTATTATTCTTTTTTATATTTTATAGGTCATTCATCTTTTTCTCCCATCAGGACAGTTTATGTTATTCTTCACGACTACCAATCAATTATTTTGAGTGCTTGAACTTCTAAATTTAAAATAATCTCAGTTTGAGTCCAGTAGATTTCAGCAACAGATCTCAGAGTATAAACAAATGTACTGCAATCCAAGTATCTGAGGGCATATTAATAGCTTAACAATAAAGCCAGGCAGAGCAAGAAACACATTCACAATTGTTCACACCAGGACGTCCCCTCTGAGAGAGGAAAACTGTGTGCATTGTGTGAAAGTGCAGTGGGTCGAACAAAGAAACTCTTAAAGCTGTTGGCTGTTTAGCATAGGCTTATATTTGATTGTGTAATAATCTTCACATTAACTTTGGTTTTTATCCTCCTTGTTTTGTTAATTTCCTTTTAACTAACATTGATTGCAGTCCATTGCAGTGGTGGACAGTACTATAAATATTCAACTCAGAGATATATGTGTGCATATTTGAATATCCTCAGTGGGATTTTAATCAGTGACACATTCAGTGATGCTTTAAAGTGGATCATCCTCTGATTTTTCGGGTTGTCTGCGGATTTGACACTGTTTTCTGTGTCATGGCATTACCGGTACTCGTCATCATTTTCACCTTGTCCAAATTAGGACCAGATTACTTTTGTTGAACTTGAAGAAAAAAGAAATGTGTCTCAGATCAGGCCTTATGACACAAAGTGAGATACAGCATGAATTATATTAATCCATGGCTGATTTGATTATAAGTCATAAAGCATTTTTGGTGCAAAGCTGGTATAGGTTTTACAGTTACCATTCATCAAACAGCAGAGCTGTGTGGACATCACATTACAGATCATCTTTCTTTGTTGAGAACACTCATAAAGTTAGTCAAAACCCTTTCAGTTCTTCTCTAGAAATATGAAATTGTTGTTTCTTAGTTCTAGTTTGATGGAAAGATAACTTGTGATCTTTTTTTTTCCTCTTTTTTAAGGGTTTATAAAACAAAAATACAACAATGGAAGCCCAAAAGAAATCAAGATTAGTTCAGAGCTAGATCCCTGGCTTTAAACCATTCAAGCTTTTCACAAAGCATTATATTATATTTGGCGTGCTTCTGGACTAAAAGCATTAGTTGCTACAGTATCTCCTTCGCACAATATAAATTCCTGCAAATAAAACTACTCTATTTGAGTGTTGGGTTGATAGATTTAGCACGTCTTTATTGATTGTTTATTTTGTTGTTTTGCATTCATGTCATTCCCATTATGTATTTAATTTGTGGCTAAAATTACACTTGTTACAGTGTGTTTGAATATAGTGCATATTTTCCGTTGCTCTGTTCAGAAGAAGGTGTGGGATGAACATTCTCCATCTGTGGAAAGCCCACCAACAGCAGCGTCAGCCCTCAGCTAATCCTCTTATTCTGTTTTGTTGTTTTTCTTTAATTGAAGTCTCTGTAGGCAGTCTGTGCTACTCTTCTGGCTTGATTTGTACATCACAGCTGTGCTCTCAGATGAGATACAATACAACATGGGGTTGTGGGTTAAAACAAAAATGGGCAAAAAAAAATCCCCCTGTTTTACTTCCTATATAGAGCCATTCCCTTTAACCTCTTTTCAAATGCTTAGATGCCGATCCAATTATTTCCTCCTGTTTCAGCTGCCCACTCTATGTATTGCTCAAGGCCTCTCTTTTATTATATCCTAACTGGTTTTGCAGGGTTGCTCTAAGGTCAGACCGCTGAGATGACAAGGCTGTGACAGTGGGCGTCCAAGTGTGACTGTACCGGACTGATTCACAGACATGGCCACGGCTAAGAAGAGTGAGTATATATAGCGTATTTTTTGTCCTTGTATATTTTATTAAAGAATCACTGTCATTTATATTATAAACGACAAGTTTTCTGAAAATAAAAAAAAATTCGGCAGCTTTTTAGGCCGTCTGCCTAAAAAGCTTCACACAACAGACGATATGGATCAATGTAGTCATCCCTCAGTTTAGCCCTTGCACTAAGTTGACTTGTCTCAGTGTATTTATTTGGCAATTTACTTAAAAAATGAGTGTCTCTGCAAAAATAAATACACAAATATGTTTTAAAGGAGGTGAAGAAGGTATTGAGAACAGCCCAGCTTGGTGAACCACAGGAAACTGGCTTGCAGGTGCACATAGTACAAACATTACTCAGGATACATCTGAGCCCTTTTACCCAGCTGGGAAGTTAACAGAGTTTTTGAAGCTCTGAACTTTCATGTTTTGAAGGCCCATTGGGCTCCATCTTTGTCTCATATTTAGTTTTTCATTGAACTGACTTACTGTTGTAGGTGGGAAAATGAAGTCCAAATTATTAAGAAGATTAATCTATCATCCAGTTGGAAGAGGTAAATTTAAAATCAAATTCTGATTTACAATAATTTTTTCTTCTTTTTGATTGGTGAGTTTTAGGAAAAGGTTTATATGTTAGCATTGGGAAAATTATAGCAGATTTCTGTTTGGGAAAAAAACCCTAAACTTCCTCAGTAGCAAAACGGGTTCAGTGAGGGGGGAAAAGGAAGCAAAAAAAAAACCCAACCCAAAACAAAACACTGAAGCAAGGCCCACAAAGAAACAGCATGTGATCATGGGTATGACCATTAAGTCAAAAAAACCGAGTTAAGACCTATAACCTATTCCTAAGTGCTTTTCCTTCTCTTCTTTTGTTTGGGAGCATATATTTTAATCTCTGAACAACTACTAAGCCTAAAACTCTGTCTGGGGCAGCTTAGGTCTAAAAATATGTCATTCGGTGGTTAAGACTTGCGAGGTACTCTTACATCACAGCAGCAGCTCAAAGTAGAATTATCATGCTTCTTTTTATGCTTTCTGTTAACAGCAAATGGTCATCAGACGTTTTGTTCTGTTTTAGCTATGTCTGTATTGTTCTTTCGTCCCACCTGGGATATCTGACATTTCAGTCAGTCATTCCTTCCTTCCTTTGTTTTTCAAAACCAGATGTACTGACACGAGCTGGACCTTTTGATTAGTTTATTTAGATCCATGCTGAATACATAGATCTAAATGTTATGCAGCATTGCATGAACAGTGTACAGATATGAATGGTCTTGCTTATAGTACATGTATGTACCACACAGCTTCTAAATCTGTAGAAATTGCCATCTCTGTACTCACCGTGAACATCAAACACATGCTTTACAGTATCTGTGTCATTATAATGTGCTTACTGACTTTGAAAAAGATGAGTATTTCTTAGAATTCTGCACAGATGTATTAACTGAGCCTGCAAAAGAAAATAAACCCATTGGTGTCCAATTTGGCTGATCATATTTCAGAACAGATGGGCTTAAAATCATCCAATCAGGACAACTTCATCTCAGGACAAAGTGAAGTCTTCTGTGTGTAGACTCAGACCAGAGGTGCAGACAGTGAGAGAGAACAGGGTGCTATAAAATCTTCCTAATAAGGCCGGTGGTGGTTTTGATCATAAGCCAATCAATCCGCACCTCTGTAATAGAAACAGACTTTTAAAGCTCCCACTGGTTGTCAATGTTAGTGTAAATATATATCGAAAACCAATTTTATACATTTTTCTATGTTAAGAAGTGAAACACCACACAAAATGGTGCTAAATGGTTCTCATGAAATAGTGGTTTTATGTACATTTCTTATGAAGCATTTTTTTTTAATGGTGGATATCTTAATTCAGCATAGGCACTTTTTAAATTCTTGATAAGTGTTTAATATAAATGAAGGCAGAGTCAGATAAGAAAACTAATTTTATGATGAACTAGCCTAAATCTTGTCATCATTTTATCTGGATTTGGGGGAGATTTGGGAGATTGCCCAGTCCATGATTTCAGGAATAATAGATTATGTTTCATAATCGTTTACTTCCTGATTATTTTGCTCTAGCTGCCGGAGGGATATTATTAATATTTTAGGCAGTCCCTGTGTTTCTTTTCCTCGGTATCAAGAGCTTCTGATACTAAAGATTTCACATTTTTAGGTTCCTTTTGTACCAAGATTCTGCACATATGGAACATGATGTAACTCCCAAACTCATTATTGTGACCCAGATTGCTTCGAGCAAGGATTTCTAATCTCTAATATGAGCCTGAATAAAAGCCTGGAATAGGCCCCACGTGGGACAGGAACTTCTGTAGTTTATATAACACACTTACATAGGTCACTTCATGGGTGTATGTTTGTGATTTTATTCTGTGTGAATTATGTATCATTGTACAAATATAGACTAGAAATGTATTTTTGATTGAAACCACAACACATGTGTAATTTACTTACGTGTTGTCATTATTTAGTCATAAAAGTCTTCGTTTTTACCTTCAGTTATTATTAGCACATTATTTATTAAAGGGGACATTATGAAAAAATAGTTTATCTGTGCTTGACAGCATATATTTGGTTGTGTGAAGTGACTGCTGACTAAAAAATCTCCTATCCATCCATTTGTTACAGGGAATTAGTAGGTCGCAGACCCAGCTCAGAACAGAATTACCCAGCCTCCCTGTCTTTATTTCTAACCTATGAGCTCTTCCCAAGATCATTTTCAGAACATGCTGCATTTGCTCTCTCTTAGAAAGGGGAAGTTTAAACTCTTTAAGTTCTTTTTCTTTGCTACAAAAAAGCTAATTCTATTTAGCATTCACATTATAATCTAATTTCTTTCTGAAATAAAGTTATTTCAGAAAGAAATTAGATTATAATGCTCTACCAAAACTAGGAAATTCGGCTTCTGCTTAAAGTTCTTTACTTATCTTCTCCCCAATCTGTATTTGGATGCCTCATTTTCCAAGTTGTTATTAAATGTGTCATTAAGCACATTTGCATGTGCAAGCTCAGTGAAAAGTTGCCGATATAAGCAGAGGTTTTTAGTGGTTTCCTCTTAAAACTTTGACGAATCACATGGGACTGGACTAACCGGGAAGCTCCGCGTTTATTGAGCTTAAACCTTATGAAGGGATGCAACATGATTTTTAACAGCCAACTGGCTGTTATGTTACTTCAGCTTTTCTATCTGATGTACAATGTTTTCCCAGTTCAAGCCAATTTAATGCAGAACCTGTCACTAAATTGTGCTTGAAATAGAGATCACTGCCACTTGTCTGTGGCTGAATTGACCTATTGGTAAGAGCTTTCCCTTGAATACAGATGAAGCAATCGCTCTTGAGTATCAGTTGCGCAGGAACTGGAACTTGGGCATCTGTATTTTTCAAATCTGCAGAAAAACACTCTCATGAACTCTCATCTGTTTTATGGTGTACACATGGGGTACTTGTAGTACTGATTCTAGGTATCCCAAGAGGATGGGCAATGGAGTTCATTTAATTCTATTTCCTGAGTCCAATCAAAACAGAGTTAAGTGTCTTCTCTGGATTAAGGTGCCAACTTAATGCCCACAAGGTCAACAAGGATATACCTATATTTGTTTTAAGGTAAATTAAAGAGAAAATGCTTCTCACTCCTCTAACATTACCTAAAGTTATTTAATCACAATTATTTCTTTTTGTAGCCACACAACCTTTGTCTCGTTGAAGTTGGCTATATAGCATTTTTCACACGGGCAGGTGCCCTTATAAAACTTTAACCAACAGTGGCGATGGATTGTCTGAGTTGGCAACAGTAACTTAAGTGAGGCGGGACTTCCCGATAGGTGAATTGCAGATGCAGGAGAGGAGGCACATATTTGAGTCAAGTGGGTGTCATCAGTTTAATGAGGTTAAGTTCAGTTCAGTTTTATTTATATAGAGCCAAATCATAATTTACAAGGTTCAAGGGCAAACAAAAAAAGAACCACCTAAACTATTGCAGTTCTCAGTGAGTACAAGCTGTAGATATCACTTCTTCTTATCTCAGCTAACGATGGGTGTTACCCAGGGATCTGTTCATATTATATAATTATTGCACTTAATTGAAATGTTGCCATGGCTAAATTGCCCTTTTTCAATGATGATGTGGTCATATGGTGCTGTTTTTTACATGTCATCAGGCTTACTGTCCACTACAATAATCTTTTGATACTATCCAGGATTCTTTGTTTGATTTAAAACTATATAATGATGAAAAGATGAAAAGAAGAAGAAACGTGTGATGCATTCAAATGGAACGTCAAAGGTCCTAAATCTTCAGTCAGATTTATTACTATCATCACATCAAGGACTCTTGGATGAAGTAGGTACTCGGCCTTAAAACAAAGAAAAATGTAAATTTAACATTTTTTGTGTGTTTTTTTTTTTTTGGCTTTTCTTATATTGATCAGCTATTGAAAAAAGTCGTTTTTATTGTCCTTTAGAGTCAAGTTTGTGTTTCCTTCAAGTCAAACAGGAGACTTAGCAGTAGTTACAGTCCATCATGAAGCACTGAGGATACTCAGAAACCTTTAAAACCTTTCTGGACCACTGCACATTTAAGGCTTGAGGCATGAGCTTCTTTTTCCTCATCACTCAACTACCGTGTTTGCATTTTCAAGACCTTTCTTGTTCTTCTTGTCTTATCCGCGGAGCAGTATCCTTCGAAAAAGTAGAGAAGCTATTGATTTCCCTAGAAAAAATATATTTTTTGTAATCTACCCCTAAAGCTCACACCCAATTTGCACTGAAAAATTAGATAAATGTATTGCTGACCCTGCTTTCAGCTGCAATATCCCTGAAATTTCTCATGGATGCCAGTCCAGGAAATGAAAATCAATTTTCTATTTAGATTAGTGTAAAGTGAGCTAGCGACTAGTTTTCTAAGCTGAAAGACCAAATCCAGATCCATTTGGTCAAAAAAGCCTGTAAAACTCAGCACTAACTAGGAAGTTAAAGTCACTGCTCAACGGACACATGTGACCTATTTGATAAGATGTTAAATCAACGTTTGTGGCTGCAAAACAAAACTTAATGGGTACTCTTTGAAAAAAAAATTATCAAGAATAACTGGCAGTGATAATGTAATATTTAACTAAAAATGATGTTTCTGTGAAATAAACTGTTAAAACTCAAACCCAGCAACAGCTCTAGTCTGCAGAGTTTACATGGAGAAATATCTTTCCAATTCAACCCCACAGATAAGTTGCAGTTCTTCTTTAAAAGGAAACCTCTTATAAATACATGTTTAATAAATATTTGACAGGTTGTTTATGCATATTATTTGCAATGTTTGTCTTTCCTCTTATGTCGTTACGACAACCTTCAGATCACGTAGCACTGGGAAAATAATAGTCCAGTGTCACATTCAAAGCATTGGAGCATAGAGATGAGCAAACTGTTTGTTGTCTTGGAATTAGTTTTGGAATGGAATTAGAGGGGTGGGTTTATTGGGAGGACATTCGATTTTCCATTATCTCACACTTGGAAAGAGCCTGGACTGGAGAACAATCAATACAAATGTCACAGTGTCACAGCAGAGCTCTAAAAACATGTTTATCTTGTAAGGTTAAACTTCTTTAACCCTTGATTGTGACTCTATAAGATCCCACTGAGAATGAAACATGGGAGTCTGTGAGGTGATGTTCCTCTTTGCTCTGAGGCTGGGGATAGCTGGTAACAGCCATCAGATGCATCCACAGTGATGCAGAGGAATAAGAACGTCAACATCTAACTATTCAATGACATTCTGTCTGCTTGGTTACTTGATCACAAGGTCACAACCTGCTGTTTTAGTTTGTCTTTTGGCCCTTTAAAGGGAATCCACATGACTGTACATCCCAGATCTTCAACCCTTTTTTTGTTTTGTTTTTTTGCAGCTTGCACAAAGGCAGGAGGCGTTCACTTCTCCCAGGAACCCCCCTCTGCTGGAGCCTCATCCCACGTTCATTTTGATGAGAAGCTGCATGATTCCGTTGTCATGGTGACACCAGAAGATGATGGCAACTTCATGGTTAAGGTGCCTTATACCTTTATAGTAGTCTGAAAGATTGGACAGTTACAGTTGATTAAGGACATGTCATTTAATTTACCCTGATGTTCATTTCATTTATCACTGGTTTACCGTCATTTTTCATATTGGCATGACACAAAGGTGGGGTTCTTGTCATTGGGACACATTCTGTTCAAAATTCAGCTCCTGTGACTCCCATTCATTAGTTTCACAAAAGGGGAATCTGCGTGCAGGAAAGGCTGGAAGTACCTTCTTCTATCCTGTCATTCAGACCTTTAAATGTTTCATGGAAACCACCATAGCTGGCCTGATCAGCCACAATATTAAAACTGCTGATGGCTAAAATATATGCTCACCTGTCCTCCAAACTCCACATATACCAATCAGATGGTATCCAATGAGATATCTCTGGGAAGCCTGCCCAATCCACATTTCAGGAAACCCTCAGATTTTGTGTGTCTGCTGGCTGACTGGACAGAGCTCTTTGGTAGCATGGAGAGTGCATGTACATGATAAGACCTTTGATCATAATGTTATGGCTGAGCGGTGTAAATGTTTGACTAACTGATTCAGTGCAGTGCACACGCACCATGTGCAACAGAAAAGCAACATAGATGCTTCTAGGTTGAATACCGGTACCTTTTAATGCTGCCCATTTGCTGAATCTGCTGCATCAGTACACAACAGGGCTGCAGATTTGGTCAGGGAACTGGAATGACCTGCAGTACTAGTGTTTTTACAGTCTCCCAGTGTGAGTGGCAGTGTGATGCTCTGCATTAATGAACTCTGAGGCTTGAATCTTGAAATGGAGATGATATTTTTCTTGCATTGATGGTCTGTATTGAAATGTATTGTTTTCGGTGCGTCTACAAGCAGACTGATGAACGGTTTAACATGGTGTGTGAATGCGACTGTGTGTTTTGTGTATGCCTGCTGTCTGTTTTCAAAGCAGCGTGAATAACCTTCAGGGGTTATTCACACTTTTCAGTGCTAGAAATGAAGCATATGTTGTATTTACATAATAAGCTGACAACAATATGTCAGTTTTACTTGCATAGTGGAAAACTTTGAAAGGCACCTACAGTATTTATTTATTTATGATAATAGTTATTGTTTTCCCAAACTCAAAAAAAGTGCGTTGTGATTTGTTCCAGTCTTTCATTCAGACTCTGTGTGCTTCATTGATACCAGATAAACTTTTTACAGTAAGAACATACATTTAACATATATCCAGTAAGTTCTTTGAATGGTATGTTTGGGAGAGGTTGGGAGATAATTTTGAACCCGTGGTGGGTTACTTCCCTCAGTTCCCATCCGAATGGATGTTTGTGCAACCAGGAGAAGCTTAAAGGGTTTTTATCACAGATAATCTCTTCGGTTGGCTTTGAAAGCTCAGAACAGCGACATTAGACTTCCCATTTGTCTTTGCTGTCAGCTGTTAAACCCTTTGCTCACGCACATCAGGAGCTAAAGACAAAAAACCCTATAATTTACTGATAGTCACCTTGTGTCGTTACATCTGAACGTTGTTGGTCATTCATGGTCAGGCATTAGTTGAACAGATAATCATCTTACTAATAGTTTTAATAATGAAAAATGTTCCATCTTAATTCTCAGTTAATAACAAGTTCCTTTATTTTTTAAGGAATAGTGTTTGCACAGCTCTTAAATACTTTCTTTTCTTATAAGTAGATGTCAGTGCTTCTTTGGTAGTTTGATTTATTTATAAACTCCTTCACCCTCACATTTATTCCCAGAAAGGAAGATTTTCTTCCCGAGCTTAAAAGTGTCATGTCAAAAAGTGTCTGTATTGTTCTTTCCTCAGGCGGTGCAGCACACATTGACCTGTTTGCTGTCAGACACCTTTCTCCTTCATTCTTGTGCGTTTGGGCCACACTTGTTCAGTGATGCTTGTGTGCACCACATTCGTTTCGTACCACGCCGCTCTCTACGGCGAAGAAAGAGTACTTGCTGATCCCTCTTCCTCAATAAAAATAAAGCTATAATCTTCTGCAGAAGCTTCAGGGACCATAAAATGGTATTTCAGATGGTGGAATTACAAACTTTGATTATCTCCATTTGTTAAAATCCAATTTGTGTAACTGCTGACTCATGGGCAGTTGAGTATGATTATGTTGAGTGTGATATTTTGCTGTGAAATTTGGTACAAAAATTTGTGTCTCCCTTTAGTAGTAATGGATTGCTATTGAATACGCTTTATTATCAGGTTGATGTGACAATATTATTCTTTTTTAAACTCATTCCTTTCTCCTTTAGCTTAATCTTTACTTTGTGTTTAGAGATGCTTAGCAGATTGAACCTGACATATCTTGTAAATTAAAGTGATTATAATGGTAAATGTCATAAAGCCACACTTCAACGTGTGAATATGTGGCTGAATTCATCAATGTGTTAGGTGTTAGGTTGACCGGCAGCTTTTCCTTTTGAGGCACCAGACCAAGAACACCTTAAACAAGAAGCAGCTCATGTCCCAAGCTGACTCTTTGGGATAAGACATGTACACAGACCGGCGGCTTTATTTACCTTGGCTTGGATTTGTTTTGAAGCTTTGATACATGATATGAACGACGCCACAAGGAGCTGATGCTCCAGAATGTTTTTTTAAATGAGATTTACTGACTCCTGCCTGCAAGGTAGAACACAACACAAGACTTCCTCTATCAGTATTAGTCACTGAAGTGTATTTGTTCCTATTTTCTCAACTCTCTTACTCCTTATTACATTTCTTTTGAACAATTGCAGCTTGGATGTGACCTTTTGAGAAGATCTGACAACTTCAAACGGGGATGTTAATCATCTTCTGGTGTATAAAATATACCAAAATCACAAAGCCTCTGCAAATGTTGGCAGAAATTCACATCTAGATGTATAGATGGATGTCCATGACGGATGAATGGACTTCAAACTTTGGTTTCTATGGTCCCAGTTGCAGATCAGCCTGTTTGTGTGAGTGCGTGTTCCTCAGAGCTCTTTAAGCATCCTTGAAAATGCCCGGCATGGCGGCGTGCAGGGGTGTGTGTACTGGGGGAGGGTTGATGTTGCTATGGAAACAGCAGCCAGGGGTTGCTGATCCTTGCAGACAGACCAGAGATGTGGTGGGAGTATGTGGGATGATAATAGTATGCATAGGACATCTGAGTGAATCTCACTGTTGCTAAAGATAAGTTAAATTGCGTATCTCTATTTTTTGCTGGCGAGTTTGTGGTTTAGCAGAAATAACAGGATATTGCTGTACACTCACTGTTTGTGAGTAGAGTCGTAAAGGGGATGGAAGTGACCCGTCAGTGCAGCAGGGGTTGGCCAAAGAGGTTTGTTTTAAATTCAAAACCTTTCGACACAGGACAGTAACATTTTGATCATTTGCCACTTGTAAAGCATACGATTGAGAGCAGCTTTACAGATAATCAGTAGATTCACACATTGACGAACTCCAATTACAGTACATTACTGAAACTAAACAGATTAAGGATTCATGAGTGATGTGGATGTGTGCTTACCAGTGGGGAAACAGGGCTTTAAGATGAGGAAAGCCTGACAGAACTGCACGAGTCAGTCAACAAATGATGCTTGTAGTGATAAAGCTCAAAAACAACCTAAATGAGCATTTCCTATTTGTTTGCAACCAGATGATCAATATAATGGAACCCACTGGAGACAAAGAGACAGATATTTAAACTGTGGTCATCATATTTTTATTGTTATAAAAATGCTGTATAATATAATGGCAGTTTTACTATTGTTAGTAGGAGATAAGTAATTTTAGAGCTATTGATTGCCAGGACCTTGAGATAAATGGCTCCATGATAAATGACTTATATAAGAATTGGAGACCTCCAGTCCCAGATAGCTAGAGCTGTGCAATTAATTATTGTAATAAGTTAAATCTCACATTTACAAAAACAATATAATCAAGATTTAAATGATTATTTTGGCACTTGCTGTATTGTGTCTTGTTTTCTGAATGGCACACAGGTGTAGACTCCACCGGGGAGTAATATCAAATCCACACTGATGTTTTTAGACAAATATATATATATATATATATATATATATATATATATATATATATATATATATATATATATATATATATATATATATATATATTATTATATATATATAATAGATTTGTAAGGGCTATTTGGGCAGCTCTACTCGTATTTGCTTTGTATTCATTTATTTATTTGAAATCTAAACCTGAAGTTTACCGCTTCAAAAGTCGGTATATAATTATATGAACCACAATGTCTGTATAACATGCGCCAGCAGAAGTGATAAAACAATCGACCTCTGTTATGGAAATGTAAAAAACGCATATAAGGCACACAATAAACCTCCCCTCAGCACTGCAGCCCATAATGTTGTTCACCAGATCCCTGCTTTTACCGCACTAAACTGCCCACAGAGGCTCTGGTTAAAAAGCTGGTGAAAAATGGGGACGATGATGTGGCTGAGGAACTGCAGCGCTGTTTTGAAAGTACAGACTGGGAGGTGTTAACACGGGAAGCAGCCTTGAGGAGGCGTCTTGCTTTATCACCTTCTGTGAAGAGATGATTATTGCTGCAAAATTTGTTCAAGTATTCTCCAACAATAAACCTTGGATTACAAAAGCCCGGAAAAAAAACTGCATGGAAAGAAAATAGCATTCAAATCAGGAAACATAAATGAGTCAAAACAGACTAAATAAAGAAATAAAAGCAGCAAAGAGAAACTACAAGGAGAGAGTAGAGAAACCCTTTTAGGAAGGCAAAGCAAGAGACGCCTGGGGTGGTGTTAACACTGGCTGGCCTTCTCAATAATAGCTCAACGCTGCAGACTGCTCCCATCAAAACGGCAGGACATCTCAATCAGTTCTTTTGTGGATTTAACCAGTCACCTCTAGGTTCCCCACCAAAACAATCCCAGAGCTGCAGCCAGAAGAGGTTGAGGTTGGGGCGCTTCTACGGGAGGACAATGCAGGGCAGGATACCTAAGAAGGAATCTGGAGGATGACAGGGAAAGGGTAATTTTTGATTATTTTGTTTAGGTTATGTATATCTTTAATTTCCTAGAGGTACCACTGGACTGTATTGTTATTTGTTACTGGTATTAGGTACCAACTTTGGATTGTATAACAAGAAATATGTAAAGAGAGAAGGGATGTGGGGTGGGTTAAAACTGTTAAGTCAGAACTAGATGTGAAATGTCCTTTATTGTAATATTCTGTTTGTAAATGAAAAAACAATAAAGATATTGTTAAAAAAAGAAGAGGTTGAACTCATGCTGAAAAGGACCAAACCCAACAAAGCGCCAGGACCTGATCAGACCTCCGGTCAGCTGCTGAAGTCCTGCTGCAGCCAACTGGCACATGTCATCTGCCACCTGTTGAATTGCTCCCTGTCGCAGCTGAGTAAAATAAATTCATTTTTTTTAGATTTGTAATTTACGGCGATGCTTAAAGATTGAAAATCCACATTCACTTGAATCTGCATAATTATGGCCCAGCACCGCATGGGACAAGGTGACTATGCCTGATGTTAAAAGTGTACAGTCTTCCCAAAACAGAATTTTCTTTGGTTGCCTGGAAGTGGTTTGTTTTTTGTAATGTATGGCGTTGCACAAACGCCGTTGTCTGTAGTTGTAAATAGTCCACCGACCATTTTATTTCAGTGCCATAAATAGGTGGTAGAAGGTTGTGGTACTCATTGTGATTTGCACAAGACAGTAGTGTCCTTAAAATATGTAAACAACACCAGTAAGATTATTTTCCAGCAGTATCCCATGTAAGAAGAAGTGGTGGAAAGACGGCTGTGGTGGTGTTTCACACCAGTAAAATTATTGTGCCATTTTGCATTTGTAAAGCCTGTGTTTAGCCACAAGCTTAATATAATCAAATCAACCCTGGACTTCTTCCTCTTTTGGCTTTTTTCACCTTTACGAGTCGTCAAGCTCAGATAAAAGAAGCATCGTGATCGTGTCCTCTGTCTCTTCCACTCTCACACCAACTAGCTGCATTTCCTCTTTGAATATCATCCATAAATCCCCTCTTTGGTCTTCCTGTTTGCTGCCGGCCCGGTAGCTCCATCGTCAGCATCTGTCTGCCAATGTACCATTGTCCTTCCTCCGCACACGTCGAAACCATCTTAATCTGGCCTCTAAAACAGCTGAGCTGTGCCTCTGTGCTCACTCTTAATCCTGTCCATCCTTCTGTCTTTTCATCAGTGCCAGAATCTCTAAACCAGATAAAACGGCTGGTATCAACACCAACTTATGGAGCTTTCCTTTAACTGCTGCTACTCTCTTGTGACACCCTGCATGCCCTCCCCTCCTCACCTCTTTTCCACACTTTCCATTGGTCTGAACAGTTGACCCCAGGTACTTAAGCTCCTGCACCATCTCCACCTCTACTCCTTGTAACCTTCCCCTCATTAACAACTGCAGCTCATTACTCTTATTTACAGTGAATAGAAATAGCCTGCATGTGATGGACAAATGCACAGGCTAAAAATGTAGTTGGGTTTGCATTAAAGCACATTTTTGAACCGTGATTATGCTCAAATAGTTTTTTTTTAGCTACATTTAAATATTCTGTTATGGGCTAATCTACAATTCAGCTAATTTCCATTAATTTCCATATATTTTCAGTAATTGCCATGGCACTTTAAACTTTGACAGTTTCCTGACTTATGCAACTGTAAATTCCCTGCACAATATAAATCTTGTTCTTTTCCATTAATATTTCTTCTTTATTTATTTATTTATTTGGTTAGGGTGCCATTCAGATTCTGTACTTATTTCAGCTGCATGTGAAATGACAGAAGGAAAGGTTATTTCTCTGCTGTGGGGCTTACAGCTCCCCTGCAGAGGTGAGGAAAGAAATGCAGGACTTTGTGAGCTTGTGCCGTCCTCTGTGTTCTCTGCAACGCGGCCGTGGTGTTTCCAACACATTGCTACAATTAACACTTTGCAGATAAAGTTGCAACAATGGGGAAACATTTTAAGTGAATCTTAAACTTGCAAACACAAGGAGAAGAAAAATTGGCTTAGAGGGGATGTCAGCAGAATATAAAGATATTTTCTTTCTTTTGGACAAAATTAATTAGATACGGATCCATTATATAAGTACTGTATTTCCAGCAGTGAAACTCAATGAGTGCATGATCTCACAAGTGAATATTTATAAGCCAGTACCTTCTTGGCGTCTCAATAAATTTGCTTTGTTTCCTTCTAATGATACTTTAAATATAAGCTTCTCTAGTCTTCCCAGTCACTAGTGGTAGTGTTGGCCCTTTTAATGGTGATTTTTGATTTGCAGTCTATGAATACCAATACCATACAACAGTTAATCCCCAGCATTGACCCAGATGACCTTTATTAGACCGTTCACAGACCGTACATGCCTGGGACTGCACTTACAGAAAGATGATTGTCTTTCTCTGCTGTGCTCCTGCTTCGCTTGTTCTTCTCCAGGTGTCGTGAGGAGCCTGTTCTCTGCAGGTCGCTGTAACTGGGGCTGTGCAGGGATGAAGCTGCTGCATGCTGTTTTACCTGGAGGGGCTTTACGCATTATCTTGTTATTGCCTTAATTTCCCTCTCTCTGTCTCTTTTTATCCCCTCTGTGAGGATTTCCTCGCTCCTTGCTGAGATGATTCCTGCTCATGAATTTTTCTCTTTGCTAAACATATTGCAAGAATAATGAAGGGGACATTTAATCTTCCTGATAAAGTTTCATCTTCCAGGATATCAGTCTGTATCCTCTGTACTCTGTGACTTGGCTGATGAATGGACTGATGAAGGGAACAAGCTGAAGCATGTTATTTTTTTATTATTTTTTATATTTTATTTTATATTTTATATTTATATATTTTTTAAGTTTTATGTGGCGTTAGAGTCTCTACTTCTTCAGCTTCAGCCCTCCATGCACCTTGAAGTAACTTTACTTGTGCCAGAAGTTTTTACTCCACCGAGATTAAAGCAGAATATGTTGCATTCAGCATGAAAGGGCGTTACGTTTGTAAACCATCCACCATAAAAACTCCTTCAGATCTCACAAGGTAGACTTTTTAAATTATAAAGGGACAGACCAGAAGAAATAAGGCAATTCTCAGAATTGAGAATATTGGAGTCATATAAAATATTTGTGGACTGTTTCAAAATAAAAGTAAGTTATCCAAAAGGTTGATTGAATATATCTTTTTGCAGCTCTGTGCTAAATATCTCAGATGCTCTGTGAGACATAGCATGTTGTTTTTCATGCTCTTTACTTCTGTGGATCTCAGTTTGGGTGTCTGAGCTCTTAGATTTCTATACTGTTGATGAACATGTCATATGAATGAGATCAGTTCACGTGGTGTTACCATTACAGGAAGATTTTGGAGTTGAGTAAAACACAGAATGTTTTTAATTCCTGTCAGAGGAGGTGGGGATTAAGATCACCAGAGTATTAACTAATCATCTCAATTAGATGACTCCCTCAAAGAGAAATGTGTGTTGCTTATTTAAAAAAAAAAAAAAAAAAAAAAAGGTTTTCCATTTGTGGACTTTTTTTTTTAATAGACTCTCATTGTGCAATAAGAGGTGAAGCCAAAGCCTTGTGGCCTTTCTGTAAATGTGGTCCAGTTTGATCTGGGAGGGTGAAAAACAACATGTTGTTTTCTCTTTCTGATCTCGGAGGTGATGCATCTCCCTTAAATCATTGAAATATCTGTCCCTGTCTTAGGTCGGCTTCTTGAAGACCCAGCACCGCTATGAAATACTGTTCACACTTCCGGACATCCCAGCTCTGGGAAAAGATGTGTGCCGAGCGCCGGTGCCCAGTCCGCACCTGCGAATCACTGACATCACTCCAGCAGCAGAGGGTGGGTTCACACGCAACTGAGAGACGGAAAACTACAAAAAATAATCGTCAGTTGAGAATAAAATGATAAAAGTCCAAATGTGTCATAATTCCAAATCCCCCGATTTAAAGCCTAGTCTTTAATTCAGATATGATAATCTGTCCGACATTTTATGCTATATATCACTTTTAAAGGTGGTGTTGCATTACTTTGGAAGCTCCCCTGATGTAATGCTGCTAATTTAATTTCTGCGGCCACCGAATGGGCACTGAGCAGTGAAACGTATCTTGCAGCTTTATACAACTAGAGCTGCTTAGAGGAGCAGGAAAATGTGTCCAGCCAGTTGTGGAGACTCTGCTCCTGTTTGACCGTCTGTGGCTGATTTCATTAAAAATGCTTTTGAATGCAGATGCACCGTGGAAACACCTGACGTTGAAGGCAATGTTGCAAGTAATTAACTGTCAATTCAATTCACCTGATTTGTATATCGCCAATTCAAGGTAATGGTCAACTCCAGGCATTTTACACATCTTAGTCAGATGTTACTATTAATTACAGTAAGCACTGTAGAGGGAAACATATGTACTGTATAGCAACACTAAAAGTGTCCTTTTGGCCATTGATGATCATTCTACGGCCTTATTCCAGTGCTTTTGTCTGAAAAAATACATATAAATTGAACTGCTGATATCCTGTCTGCAGTTTTCTTCTCGACTCAGCGTCCAACAGGAGTTTTGTGCTCAAGACGCAAACCTCATGACAGCTTTGTAAAACCTGATAGCTGTCATCAGAGTATGGTCTGGACTCGGTGCCGTATGTAACAATATTATCCAGTTATTATGATAAATGAGACTAATCTGATTTTATCGGATCTTGTCTGATCTAATAACCTAATCTAATCTAATCTTTCTAATGTGAGAGGGTAAATTCTCCCCATTTCCAGTGATTTTAAGCCACATTACATAACAGAAACATACATTTTTGACGCAGGTCTCCTTTATTTGTACTATGTTTAGGTGTTGGTGCTGTAATATTGCCTCAATAAAAAAAAAAAAAACATACTCAATGTTCAGATCAAATAAAAATACACCCATGTACTTCAACATTAAAACCATTTTTTTTAATATTGTGTCATTACAGTGTAGTCGTGGTGGGGGTTTACTATGAGTAGGATCTGTGGATTTTGGACACATGGTCATCTTCTTTGGGCTTCAGCAATGTTACGAGTAGAAGGGGGTTCGGATCAAAGTTTTCCAAGAGAATTATGCATTTTGCTTGGCAATGATAAATATTATTCACTTCACCTGTCAGTGGTTTTAATGTTTTATGGTCTAACTAACCTGTTGTGTCCATATTGCAAACATGGACCACAGATTTAATTCATTATTTACATTCCCTTTACCTAAGCTTTGATATCAGGCTTTAATGAGGTTGATTATCTTGTTAATAACATAATGCAGCAATCTTTTACTGTGCTATACATGTAGTATTTTCTTATGGTGTTGTGTATTTCAGTAAGCAATGTTAGCTTTAGAGTACTACAGAAACAGTTCAAATAACATTAGTGCAGCAAAATAGTCCGCATTAATGCATTAGTCTTTAATTCTTTTACCTGTTATTCACCTACTGGTGCTGAACCCCAAACATCAGACTCCTGTGGAAGTTAAAACACGCTTTTGATAGATTTGTTACTGGAAACTTAAGTGTGTCTCCAGCACTAATGCTAAAGGTGAAATGGGCTAAAGGTGATCCTCTAATGTCTCTGGGAGCTGCGCCCACTACATGCCTGTAACTAAAGGCGGTTACTGACCTTCAGTTTCAGCTCACTGTCACACCTTTTTATATTACTCTGTCGATTGCTGTGCACAGACCTCAGCTGATGTGAACAGGTGTTCTGCAGCGTTCGATTAATTTTGTTTGCTTATCAGTCAGCTGTGTTGACATTTTGTTCCCCTTCAGCTGCACGATTGTTTGCATGGAATTACTCTGATACATATTGAGAAAACAAAAGCTCACGCAGAAAGACAAAGAAAAATTGTGTGCATGGCTTAAGAGAGGAAACTCAATCGGTCTTGTTGTTTGTGTTTCTCTGTGTTTCCAGGAGGCCTGAAGATAACGTGCGAGTATCTGGCCCTGCAGGAGGGAGTTCTGTGTGAGGAAGTTCTGTTACTGAGCGAGACCAACGACGACGTCTGTGTAAGAGTCAAAGTTCATGCCAGAGTCATGGGTGAGTTCAGGAAGTCGAGAGATGATCATCTTTCTGCATTTCCTGTAGAAATGCTTGATACTGCAGTTTACGGATGACCTTTTTTTGACACTTGGTGAATTGAGTAATATGTTATATTTTGCAGAAGTTCCACGTCAGTCTCTTCCTCAGCATTTAAAGTTGCTTATTTTTTTCTCAAACATATTTTTATTGATTTTTCCCACAAAAACAGATGCACATACAAAGACATGGCAGAACTGTGAGAACTGCATCCAAGCCCCCATTTTAGCCCTCCCACCCCCATATACCCCAACATATCCCAACAAGTCAGGTTGCACATCAAAGGTAAATATAACAATAGACGGTCATCATTCCTGGAGCAGTAAAAAAAAAAAAGAAAGCAGTAGCTGGAAGTCAGGTTTCAGTTCAAGGAGAGTAACAAAGTGAGCAGTAGAAAATACACATGAAGGGAAGGAAACTTATCTCCAAACATATACTAAATAAATAATATATTTAAAAAAGGAAACGGCAATAATGAAAACATTAAGGGGATTTAAGTAGGGATGGTGTCACTGATCTGAAAATTGGTGTTCCAGACCTTATAAAATTTCTCTTTAAAGTTATGGATGGAATAGTATATTTTTTCCAGATTTAGGCAGGACATAATATCCATCACCCACTGAGCGTGGGTGGGCGGAGCAGCATCCTTCCACCTCAACAGAATTGCCCGTCTGGAAAGCAGGGAAGCAAATGACAAAGTTGGACGTTTAGCCAGGCTCAGTCGTGCATCAGCCTCCCCTGGTACCAAAGAGAGCAAAGGGTTGGGCTCTCTGTCCAAACCAACAATGAGGGATAAAGTCTGGAAGACTTCCCTCCAGAACGTCTCCAGACTGGGACATGTCCAGAACATGTGGATAAGAGAAGCCTCCTCTGTCTTACATTTGTCACAACATGGATCTACACCTGGGTAAAAACTGGATAATTTCATCTTGGATATGTGAGTTCTGTGAACCACTTTAAATTGTAGCAAAGAGTGACGGGCACAGAGAGATGTGCCATTTATTCATGTTTCAAAGTTTATTTAGACGGGACAATGCATATTAATTAACACTACATTAAGCAGTGTAAATACACCGGGTTTTAGCAGAAATGCTAGTTTCCACCCGCAGTCCCCACAAACAACCAGACACACCCACACCTACGGGCAATTTAGAATGATCAATTTACCTAGCATGCATGTTTTTGGACTGTGGGAGGAAACCGGAGTACCCGGAGGAAACCGGGGATACCATGCAAACTCCACACAGAAAGGTCCTGCTGGGCCTGGGAGTTGAACCAGGAACCTTCTTGCTGTGAGGCAACAGTGCTAACCACTAAGCCACCGTGCTATTAACTTAAAGGCTGTCACCCATGTGTCTTCTGATACAAACAAATTCAGATCCTGCTCCCACGCCGACTTTTATTAAGGGGGCTTGCCTTACAGAGAGCAATTTACTGTAAATAACCGATATTAACCCTTTATGTGATGGTTGTAAACAGAGAAACGAGTCAACGATATTCAAATCTGGTCCCACAGGAAAATTTGGTATTCGGCATCGAAGAAAGTCCCTTACCTGTAAATATCTGAAAAAATGTGAGTTTGGGAGATTCACATTTTTGGAAAGTTGTTCAAATGATAGAAATATGTTATCAATAAAGAAATCTTTAAAGCGACAGACACCTAGACTTTGCCATTCTTGAAAAAAAAATGTCTTAGTAGGGAAGGTTGGAAGAGATGATTAGCTACAAAAGAAGAAAGCAAGAAGGCCAAAATGTCTCCTGAACTGAGTCCACACTCTCAGTGTGTGCCGTACCACAGGGTTATCTGTAGGTATAGTTCAAGTGAAAGGGAGTGAGGAACCAAGAAGTGCAGGAAAGTTGCTTATTTTTAAAATGTATGAATACCTTTGTTAGATTTTTTTTCAGGAACTTTGACACTTTCAGAAACATACTGAATCCAAGATTTTGATGAAATTGTGTTTTTTTTTTTATAGTTGTGTCATTGCAAAAGTTTGTGGTTATCATTTTAACTTCATCATTAAAAAATGACACCAAAAGTTGAAATCGTATTTCAACAGTGACTATTGCTCCCGTCAGTTTTTAAAACGATCTTAAAAATACTAAAAACTGTATTCAACGAGCTGTTTGGCATTTTGAAGCCTCTATTATCTCCTGCTTTTAAGCTGAGATCTGAACTTGCTGGAGTTTAACTGGTCCGCTTCTGCCCCCTGCTGGTGGTGTGACCCTTAACCACTTTTACAACGTTTTGTCAACATTTTATTTGACAATATTTTAACAGATCCCCCAACAGTTGCATTTGTTTCATTCATGGCAGTATAAACACTGGCATGAGATAATAAATAATTTATAGATTCAGTATATCTTCATCATAGTTTCATCAGATGGCTCCCAGCAGCAGGGTTATTAGGAACAAAGCTGCTCTTTGTCACAGCGCTCTTGTTTCTCTGGGTTCTGCAGTGCAAGTGCGTAATAAATATCTATCATTGCAAATTAACTTAGTGCTAGCAAATCTGAATTAGATTTTTGGTATTTGTGTCAGCAGATGGAGAATTAGGTAAAGGGGGCATATGGGTTTTTCCATCTGTGCTTGCGTACGAAGAGTTGTGTGTGTGTGTGTGTGTGTGTGTGTGTGTGTGTGTGTGTGTGTGTGTGTGTGTGTGTGTGTGTGTGTGTGTGTGTGTGTGTGTGTGTGTGTGTGTGTGTGTGTGTGTGTGTGTGTGTGTGTGTGTGTGTGTGTGTGTGTGTGTGTGTGTGTGTGTGTGTGTGTGTGTGTGTGAGATGATGGCTTTGTTGTTCAGGGGTTTTATTCAGTCTTTAATTCTGGTAGTTTTGCTTGAACATCTGTCCAGATGTTTGTGTAATTGAGGCCTGGATGAAAACCGTTTCAATGGATTAAACTGCTCCTCCACCCATTCCTCCCATTAGATAAGAGCTTGAACAAAATATGATATTGTGTTGCGGTTGAACCTTCAGTCATACTTTAAATGCCATAAAAGTCGTGATTATTGCTACGTTTGGTATAATGATAAAAGATAAATGAATACAGAAATTGATACAGGATACTTTATTGTAGCTTTAGCAAATGAAAGTGTAACTTCTGAAAAATAAATTGACATCAGAAGTTATCAAGTCAAAAGTGTAATCAAGATGTTCAAAAGGTGAGGAGAAAATAAAGTAGTTGCATTGGCCGGGAATCGAACCCGGGCCTCCCGCGTGGCAGGCGAGAATTCTACCACTGAACCACCAATGCAATGCTGAAAACCTCTGGGAAACATCGTGTTTTTAAACTGACATACAAAAATCAAGGAAGCCTCTGTAGTGCTTTGTGGCTACGTTCAGGAAAGATTTACAGCATTTGTGCAGACTTTCAGGGAGGGGGTTTGACCGGGACCGCCTCAGCATGAAAATGCAAAGGAAAGCGGGGGAGGGGTGAAGCAGAGCCGCTCAGTTCTCCACAGACCGCATTATAGCCTCAAAGCCTGACTGTCCTGCGTTTAATAACAACTGGGGGGTTAACTCTTCGACATCAGACCCTGCTCCACTCAAAAGTGGGTTTTGCAGAATTCTGCGGAATCTGTTTCATGAACCAGAACGTCTTATCAGATAGGAGAAAACTTGGACCTCAAAATGGAAATTTTGTCCGACCAGTTTTCATTTTTGTTCTTCACATAGGGCTGTTTTGTAGAATTTTATGTCAAAAACAAAGTGCGCTAAGACATTAACTACCAGTGGTACATTTAATCATCCTGTTTAGTCGCTAAGAAACTCAAATCAGTAATATCACAGCCCAAATAACAAATAGTCTTATTTTGAGAGAGTTCGATGGTCTTATGTCAATTCAGGGAACCTCATAGGGACTTCAAATAAAAAATTAAAGCTGCAAGCAGCGATGAACGGGCCCTCGCACTCACGGTCACCGCCCCCCATAAGCATATCAGAAATGACACTACCCACGACTCTGTATGTCAAACGATTCAAAAGTTATAGCAGAAAATAGGGACAACCAATCAGAAGAAGGGGCGGGGCTAATTCAGGCCAATGAAGCTCAAGGACTCAATACCGATTCAGGTGACACCACCCACGACTCTCTATGTCAAACCATTCAAAAGTTATAGCAGAAAATAGGGACAACCAATCAGAAGAAGGGGCGGGGCTAATTCAGGCCAATGAAGCTCAAGGACTCAATACAGCGTCCGATGACACCACCCACGACTCTATGTGAAACCATTCAAAAGTTATAACAGAAAATAGGAAGAACCAATCAGAAGAAGGGGCGGGGCTAATTCAGGCCAATGAAGCTCAAGTACGCAATACAGAGTCCAATGACACCACCCACAACTCTCTATGTCAAACCATTCAAAAGTTATGGCAGATAAAAGTATTCTAGGGGGCGCTGTTGAGCCATTTTGCCACGCCCATTAATGCAAACCATGAAATATCAAATTTATCGCCAGGCCTGCCTTGCATGCCAAATTTGGTGCCTTTTGGGGAACTATCAAATATGGACCAATCAGATGAAGGGTGGGCGCGCTTTTTGGCGTCTAGCATCGACACGGTAACCCTTTTGAAAGAGAAAAGTAATGCGTGGTGTCGGAGGATGGAGACGCACATTTTGATGTATAACACATTTGGGGGCTCGTTACGGCTCGGGCCGCATTAACTGCCGAAGGAATGGCATGAATTTCGCCAAAATGACACGATTAATTCAAAATGGCCGACATCTTGTTCGGTTTCGGGCATGACTCCAAGAGGCTTTTCTTTAAGTTGTGTACTGATACAGATGTGTACCGATTTTCGTGCATGTACGTCAAACCGTATCGTGGGGCTTGAGGCACAAAGTTTCCCGGGGGGCGCTGTTGAGCCATTTTGCCACGCCCATTAATGCAAACCATAAAATATCAAATTTTTCGCCAGGCCTGGTATGCGTGCAAAATTTGGTGACTTTTTGGGCACGTTTAGGGGGGCAAAAAGGCCCTCAGAAGAAAAAAGAAAAAAAAATTCCTACAGATACAATAGGGCCTTCGCACTGAAGGTGCTCGGGCCCTAATAATCAGTGTGCAGCGCTCAAATGTTGTGTCTTGTGTTAGGATTTCATGAAAATTGTTAAAAGCTCAAAGCATTTTCCAACACTGGTGGGCTTTCTCTTTATATTCAAAGTAACGTTGTATGCAGTAAGACACAGAGCCACCTCCTGGTGTTACTGGTAGACTGGAAGTTGAGTACAATATACATACCATTGTTGAGAGGAGACATTGGGGGAGAAACAGATGTTTAGCATTGGGGGGGTTTATCTGCCACCTGGGGTGGCACCCCAGGTGAGAGAAATAACAAAGGAGATAGAACTGACACCTTTTGGGGGTCTTTTACCGTTTTCCCTCCACCAATGAAATTCACTTGCAAAGAACACCCCGTTTAGATTATAAAGTCAACTGGACTCATGAAAACGTCGTGCATTTCTCTCCGACCCACCGTGGTCTAGAGAAGTGTTACCATCCGGCCGGAAAAACCTTGTGCTTGACATGATTAAAAGTTGTATTAACCTGTGACTCTTTCCACTAGTTTTATTTTGGAACACCAGACAAAAGAACACGTATCTTTCACTTGAATAATATATATCTGCTGCATGTAGAGCTGCACTTGATCTGAAACCAATTTTTCTATAACCCACTGACTACAGCAGGGGTAGGGAACCCTGGTCCTAGAGAGCCGTAGTCCTGCATGTTTTGGATATCTCCTTGCATCAACACACCTGATTCTAATTAATGATCGTCACCAGCTTCTCATTCAGTTCTGCACAAGTGTGTTAGTGACACAGTCCTTTGTATCAGGGTGTAAAGAAGCAGGGGAACATCTAACATGCAGGACTGCGGCTCTCTAGGTCCAGGGTTCCCTACTCTTGGACTACAGCAATTTCAGAATTTTCAAATATGTCTTCAATGAGTAAAAAGTTGTCCTTTTCATCCCTCCTTCTCTCCAGATCGCCACCACGGTACACCCATGCTGCTGGAGGGCGTCCGCTGCATCGGCACGGAGCTGGAGTACGACTCCGAGCAGAGCGACTGGCAGGGCTTCGACTGAAGACCCCAAGTCTCTGCTGCTCACTGCAAACACGTCCTCAAATTTACATCTGCTATGTCAAAGATGTGCACCTACCAAAATACATGCACTGACCCGTGTTTTCACATAGAAAAATAAGTAGAAGCTTTCAACCTGTTATACTGCAGACAGGTGATCAGCTTAGGTGCCGTGTGCAGCATTTCAGCCAGCACAGTGAGACTTCCCAGTTTTACAAGTTCAATGTTGGACCTCTGAAAGATTTAAGATGGTTACAGTTTAGGTAATTCTTCTTTTTGTAATTCCTCAAACCGTTGTGTCCATGCTGTTATTGCTCTGTGATTTCATTACCAAACCACTAGAGGGCAGCAGCACTCTAACTCAACCCAGCCTTATCCCTGTCACACTGCTTCTGGTGCAGCCGGTCTCTCTCTTCCCAAATATAGGTTTAGTTGTACAAGAAGGCTTGTTTATCCATTAAATATACCCTAAAGAAATAACACGGTACTATTTGCGCATATTTTTAAGAAAAATCTGCATTGTTAAAAAATACAGAGTTGAACTGAGTTGCATTGAGAATGCGTTACCCCTGTTTAGCCACTAGGGGGCACTGCAAGCCATTTTATAAACTATCGTATGTTCATGTCCCAACTTCTATTCTCTGTTTTCTGTAAACTGTTTTCCATCTTCAGTCCTTGTTATTAAATGCATTTAAGAAGCTAGGACAGACATTCTTGTTGTAATAACTCTAAGTTCAACCTGCTCTTTTTATTACTGCTTCAGTGATTTTGTACTTTCTTGAAGCTTTTCAATAGGTTTGGGTGACAAGTGCATTTACAGCTGCATTAAGGGGGGAACTTTGACAATAAATATCGAAACTGTACTGAATATAGATGAATTAATCATGAATGAAAGTTTGAATCTGCAAAAAAAGGACATTTTGTTGTTCAAGAAGTTTTACATGTCTTTGATTTACATGTAGTGCTCGTCACTTAGTTAAACTTTGTTTTGTATTTTCTGATTGCTTATTCACCAACGTATCTATCAAATTAGCATTTTATTATTTTATTAGTGTCAAAACTCTTATTTACTTCAAGGGAGCCTGCTCCAGTCAGCTGTACAATATTTGAATAAGGTTTAGTTTCGCTTGAATTCATGAAGCCTTCTGAGACACCCATGTGACACAAGTGCCTTTCATTTCACTGTCCACTCTCTTCACTTCTTCTTAGCCGAAGAGGAGTGAAGTATTGAGCTGTGCAAGTTCAAACACTGGTAACTAAAAAGGTCTGGGATCAGAAATGCAACAATCTGAATATTGCTGCCTTTACAGTCCGGCATCATACTGTTTCCAGTGTTAAATCCCCCCCAAGTCCTCCTGCTTGTCCCGGTGTGTTCAGTTCTCTGTTTATTTTGCAGATCAGAGGGAAAGGCACAATCACTTCGTCTGCTTTCAGCTCTGGTTGTTTCCATCACTGCTTCTAGTTTAAGTGCCATTATCTGGCCCCAGGGCCGTCTCATTTACAAACTTTAGAACATTTCCTTCTTGTAAGTCTGCATCGGTACTTAATTGTGCTACGTTTTGTCATCGAATACATTCAGCCTTAAAGGAAACAAATTGTGTGGATTTTCTTTTCTTATTAGACCACAGGCTGTCTGTGTAGAATAAATTAAATAGATTTCACTGCTGTTTATTTCTGCAAGGTCAAAGTAATATCTTAGTGTAAAATGGGAGCTCTGTAGTTTAGTATTTCATGAATGTAGCTTTTATTTGTTGCTATCTGCTCCCTGTTGGTGTGATTTGTATTTTTCATGTCAAAAATGAATAAACCAGTAAATGTGTTTGGAGTTTTGTGTCTCTGTGCCGTCTCAGTTCATGGTAGGAACACTTGGTGGCAGTCTTCACTGCTGCAGCAAACTCCAATGCTGATCTCACTTCTTTTGAATTAAGTATTTAATTTCATTCCAGGAAAGAGTAAATTAAGACTTAAGAGTTCTTCCAGGGAAATTTTAAACCTCAGAGCTTCCTGTGGTTGGCTTTTCTACCTTCACTGGTTATGTTATGCAGTATTTTTTTTACATTTTTTTCCCCCAATACTGTTAATTGTGAAGGAACTTGAAATATATGCACAACTATTTCATTCTTTTTGCAGTCAAATAAAGTCTCCGAGGTGTCGGGATGCATTAATGTCCTACAAGTAAGTTTAAAGCTTCAGAAAACTTTAAATGTAGTTTTAATTTAAAAGAAAATAATCTGAACCTGATTGAAGAACTACTCGGGATCCTTTCCCCTTTATTTCTATACAAACTTAAATCAATTTTTACACAAATAAAAACGTCACCCTCTTTTATTTATTGGCTCACTCCAAGTATCAAAAAGTACATTAAAATAAGTTTCTCTGCTGTATTTTGATTTCAAATATTTTTTCCTGTGCTGTCCAGCAGTTTTTTACGTTTTTTGTGTTTTTTAAAACTCATCCAGTTTTATTATGAAAGATTCCAAACAGTTTTATACTTGCAGTAATAAAACACTGGAGGGCAACCAACCACAGTCTCAGCTGAGCAGAAGCTCCTCAGTGGGTGTAAAAACTGCCCTTAATTATCCAGAAAACGGAGAATCAGGCGTTAACTTTTACCTTTTCAATACCATCTTAACTAAAGTTGTTTTTTAGTTGGTGTTCAACAAGAGCTGACTGAGCTCTACTTAACTTAATTCACCAAGACATTTCTTATGGTGTTGTGAAACTGCAAAAGTAAAAGGGAAACGCGGCACATTCAGGGACATGGCAGGACGGATTCTCTACGGATCCTTTCCAACCAAAATTATATAAAAACATTCCTAAATAACCTCCTCTATTCCAGCTCAGAGGTAAAACAATTATCAAGGCCCCACAAATTAAACACATTTCTTCGGATCAAGTTCAAGATTGATCATAAACGGTTGGATCATAAAGAAAAGCTTGTTTGTGGAAACGGTCTGAGCAGAACCCAAACATATCAGAACCGCTGCTTGTGCCTGAAACCATGCAGGATCCGGTAAAATAACCTGCTTTAAGTTTATTTATTTACTCCACGTTAACCTTCAACTCCCATTCGTGTAAAAATAAAATAAAAGTAATAACTAAAGAAAAACATAAAACAGTGAATTATATAATTTGCCGCGGTGACGCGCGTTTTCCCTCGGACGGAGCCGAGTGAAGGAAACGCGCATAAACGATGAGTTGGTCGCGGGAACAAGGCCACTCTGGATTATTCACCTATCGGTGTATATCGATAACTTATATTGGTACATTTAGTGCTGCTGTCTAAAAAGAAAAAAGAAGGAGATAACATTCGTTGTAAATTATCAATAAAAAGGCTCCTTATAAATCAAACTTTGTGTCACTAAGTGTTCTCTTATTACTTATTTATAGGCCTATGTATTATTTAAGTGTGGTCGGCTACGTTAAAGGTGATCAATCTTATAATAAAGCTGACGCACACAAACATTTTAACTCCTTTTAAATATGATTCACTCTAAAAGTTATTGCGAAAACGCTTGGGAGAGATGTTATGAGTAGAAACCGATTTTATTTTAACACTTGTAGTTCACAATTTTGAAAAGTGCTCAATTTATTTCAAATAACGATAAGTTCTCATTGTCCTTTTTTTTCATTCTCACTGTCCAGGTGACTCGTTTTCCTTATTTTTCAGGTTTTTTTTTCAGGCTGTATTTTACCTTACGCGAGTAAAACATCCACACTTGTTTGAGTATTTATTTTCATTCTAAGTTAAAAAGGATGCTGGGCTCAGTGACAGTTTCACTCACGATAAATTCACGCCCCGTGTGACTTTCTGTCGTGGTCCCTTCACGCGTTCATTTCAAAACTCCATACCTTCATTCGTCCATTTTAACCTCTGCAGCCTCCACAGAGGACGTCGGACCGCGTCTCGCTTATGTTAGATAGTCAGAAATTCCTCAAAGTCCCTATTTAAATATATTTACGCTGTATAAAGTAATGTGGAGACACCTGCAGCGCAACATTGTTTCGTTTCCAGCCAAGCCCGTCTGCCAGATTTATTTCGAGGCTCTAACCTGTGTGTAACCTGCAGTTCAAACACTTGCACCCGCGTGCGTGTGTACCCGCTGGAGTCAAAATGATGAAATCTTTAACTCCTACACACGTGGCCGAGTGATTGCCATTCCTGCACAGATTTGTCTGGAGCATGTGTGTGGGAAGCGTGAACTCTGCGTGGCCCGGTGCCCTCCCCCTGACCTCTGGGATTACAGTTATCTCTGCTGATTGATCTGATTGATCAGATTCATCTCCACTCAGCTCTGCAATCCAGTCGTACACGGGGAGGGTCGAGAGAGGAAGAGGAGGAGGAGGAGGAGGAAGGGCAGGGAAAGGCAATCTCAGTGCTTTTTTTTTCTGGGCCCGTGGGCAAGTTACAGTCAGTGAGAGAGTAGGTGCAGGGCTGAAGGCAGGGCTGTCATGTGACACAAGACACACGCCTTTATCTGCAGTTATTTCACACAACTGGGATTTCCAATACAACAGGGGTATTATTTGACTAAAATTGGATTTAAAGTTTAGGGACATGACTTATAAACAAAACAATCAGAAAGATTCAAAGTTGCCACTGCTTCCCGTGAGGTTGAAACTCCATCCAAATCGGTTTAGGGTAAACAAACATGTTATAACTTTAATTTAGAGGGAATATAAACAGTGACTAAAATGGACTGCATCTGCTTTTCTTATATATTTTTCTACTGAATAAAGTGAGGGGGGAAAACATCTCCTGGGGTGATCCTGAAATGTATTTGCAAGCAGCAGACTCGCAACGTGATTTCATTTGGCTATTTTTAAAGCAGTACAAGATGCTATCAGTTAATCAAATCAAGGTCTAATACTATGATGCAAAGACAGACAAATGCAAAGGAAAAAATAACCTTGATAATCTATCAACAAATACAGGAGTCCAAAAGAGTCGCACAAAGACCGAACTCATCATGGGAGAAGTCCTTGGACATTTTTGAGTAAAAAAAAAAAATGGAATTCGATGATTTCAGTTGTGCGCAGGGATGGCAAAGCATCTGAAAATACAGGAGAGGTGAAGGAAGAAAAGGTCTGTGTGTGTGTGTGTGTGTGTGTGTGTGTGTGTGTGTGTGTGTGTGTGTGTGTGTGTGTGTGTGTGTGTGTGTGTGTGTGTGTGTGTGTGTGTGTGTGTGTGTGTGTGTGTGTGTGTGTGCTCAGTTGTGCAGTAGCAGCAATCAGTCCCCCTCTTGTCTCGCTGCTGAGTGCAGCATCTGATTGACAGTTTCTATTCATCTTCTGTGAGATTAGGCCAGCTGAAAGGAGTAACGACCCACGGTTGTGTGCAGTAATTACGGCCTGGGTAGGAAAAATAAGAAAAAACACACACAGCAAAACTATAATTATATAATCTTGCCTAGAAAGCCTTCTTCGCTCTGTGTTTTCAGAGATGTTGTACCTGTAAAGAGCAAATTCCAGCCCGTGTTTCAGTTGTCCCTCCAGCTGAAATTATCTCACAATCACAACAAGCTGCAGGCTGCACCATTAACTTTAAACTGGCTGGAAAATACAGGCTGCTGTTTGATAAATATTTTCTGTGTGTGTAAAAGATATATATATATATCTATATATATCTATATCTATATCTATATATATATATATATATATATATATATATATATATATATATATATATATATATATATATATATATATATATATATATATATATATATGAATGGCTGTGAATGAGCTGTTTCATGTTCAATGGAAAACACGTAACATCGCTTTGTGTGTGCTCTTTTATCACACAAAAAATATTATTTGTTATCAGTTTGTTTAAGATAGCGCCTTTATATGAGCACATGGCACTGTGAAATACAAAAAGACACAGGGACACAAATCTGACTTTTATTTAAAATCAGTGCTTTAAATCAGGCTTTGCTTGGATGCAATTAATCTATAATATTGCCGCTGGATCCTCGAAGTGTTGCGCTGCAGGAGGCCCAGGGTTAGACAGAGCGATCTAATGTTCTGAAACAACATGTGAGTCATAAAACAACAAAAATAAACTGCCAATGGACTCAAAGACAAGTATTAGGGAGGTCTCCAGTTTGTCTGACACTCAGTTATACAAAAATGATGAATAAAGTAGCAAGGGGCTCTGTTTATAGCATATAAATCCAATCACATTGGGATTAAGGCGCCATTTAAGTTCTTAGAAAGCACATATAGTTGTTCTTTGTGTAAAGGGGTTAAAATGTTTATTATCATTATGATCCATTATTTTATTTCGGACTCCCGAATGAAATTAAATTGGTATCAGATAGCAGAATCTTTGCATCCATGGTTAAGAACTGGCTGAAAACACAACAGGATTGTACCCACTTTTGAAATGTTGTTACTGTGTGTTGTGATGCGTGTTGAGAGGGAGTGAATGAGTGAGGGAGTGAATGAGTGAGGGAGTATGTGTATGATGTGTGGAGATTGTGGGATTATGTGACTGTTTATTTTGTGATTGTTTTTAAATAGATGTAATTTTATATTTTGTATTATAGGTCCTAGATATTTTTGTATTGTATTTTATTGTTAGAAAAGCCCAACTAGGGACAGGAGTTGCAAATTAGCAATAGCTATAAACTCTATGTGCAGAACATCAGTTGCTGTCATGTACTGAAACTATGTTTAAACTGCATTGTCCCTATCAACTAAACCAATAAATAAATAAATTATTTTCAATATTTCCTTATATTATTATATCCATTAATACGTTTGAAATGTTTGCGCCTTGACTGGAGCAGTTCACAGTGACTGAACAGATGCCTTACATTTCCATTCCAGTTGCACCTTAGGGCGGGCGCACTGCGCTCACCAGGCCGGCGAGGGGGCTGACAGTCGGGCATGGAGGCAGCAGCCCTCGGAGCGCCGTGGGGAAGCCCACGCCGCGCTGCATTTGGCTGTTTGCGGCGCGGAGAGAGCTTACAACCATCGTCTCATGTCTCCGTGCACAAACCCCGGGCTCCAATGCCTCTCATCCTCTTGTCAAAACGTGCCCCGCCGGCCGGCCAATCAGCGGCCGCCATACGTTGACAGGAAGTGACGCCGGGTGATCCTGCCCTCTGTAAAATACACCGTATCAGCAGCAACATTATCCACACATCTCTCATCAGCAGCCCCTCTCCTCTGTTTGTGAAGGCGGGGTGCATCAGCCGGCCCGACGTGCATGGTGTTTCTGCTCTAAAAGCAAATCCCCCCACAAAAAAACTGACAAGAAGCTTCATCTGAGTGCAAGTGTGACCATTTCCCATTTCCCGACAGTAGCCCTCCCGAAGGCTCTCAACTCAGACATCTTTCCTTGTGCGCTTTGCAAACGCAGAAGACCACCGACCCCCTTCTTATGAGCTCCGAGACCATGCAAAGCCAGAATCCGCAGAGAGAGCTGCACTGAGAGCCTGCTGCTTCGGACAGACCAGGGGAAACTTTTCTTCCTGGCTTGTGCACGGTGAACTGTGACCGCTGAGATTTTTTTTTTTACTCTCTTTTTTTTTTTTTTTTGGTCCACGCTGCCTCTGACTTTATTTCTAGGTGGCTGGGCAGTGTGTGTGTGTGTGTGTGTGTGTGTTTGTGGCACCTCCCCGCTCCCCACTCCTTCTCAGATCTCCACCTTGTAGCTTGCAGGCTTCACCATGGACTTCTCCTGCACCTCTCGGTTACTATTAAACTAAGAGCCCGAGGTTTTTCCACTAGCCGACTTTCCCTTCCACCGTGCGTCATGCCGCGACATCTGAAGCGCCAACCGGTTCCGCTGCAGGACCGCACAGTCTGTTTGTAAGTGGATCTATTTGTCTTTTTTAATTCAAGAGAGAGGTGGGCATGCTCTCCTCGCCTCTGGGAAACACTTCCAGCGAGAAAAAGTGAGCGGCGGCGACAAGGAGGAGCAGGGAGCGCCTGGCGCAGAGACTGAGACTTAGAGCCTATAGTTGTAGATGTTCGACCAGGCGACGCCGATGGGCGATGGGAGCCACCGCTGCGGCCCCAACCCGCTGTGTCCGGACAGGATGGACACCAAGTGCCGCAGCGAGATCGGGAGCAGGTCCCCGGTGCAGAGCTCCACGGACACCCCGGGGACATCCGCGTCCACGCCGACGTCTTCCAGCGAGGACGGACACGACAAACTTTTGGGAGTGGACCCTGACTACTGTCGGAGGATCCTAGTGAGGGGTAGGTGCATGGCCGCCAGCTATTTACAGAGTTTACAGTTTACACAATGTCTCACCATCAATTTATCTAACATGTAAAAACATAATAATAACTATAGATTAACTCTAGACATCAGCAAATATTGCAAGACTAATAAAAAACAAACAAATAAATTAAATATGAATTATAGTTTGGAAAGTAAACTCATTAAGCATTGCTTAATACATAGTTTAAATGCACCTTTAAAAATTACATCAAGACACCTTTCAGACTATTTTCAAAACTAGAAAACTTTCATATAAAGCTAATGAACTCGTAATTGTAATATCTAAATACGTGGACGGCAGACCTGCAGCTCATATCAACATGTTATTGTATTTATTTATTTTTTCAAAGAAGCATCAATGGGAAATTAAATCTCTTGGCAAATTATTGACTGGTGTAAGCACGTCATTTTCTTGCACGTGGTACGTGTTTGCTTTTAAAATCGTGCAAGAGTGCAGATGTTTAAAATCACAGAAAAACACTGGACAAAAGTGGAGCCTGCATGCAGATAGTCATGAGCATCCACCGCTGCTGTTGTGCTGCTTTCAAGGGCAAGACAGATAATTGAAATAAACACACATTTTTTTGTTAGCAGCCACTGTAACGTTGTGTTTGTGTGTGTGTTTGTGTTTGTGTAGGTGTGTGTGTTTGTGTTTGACTAGGCCAAAGTCAAAATAGAAAACATAAATGTAGGATAACTTGAAAAATATCTGGAAGCTTGAAACATTTTTATTTTAATTATACTGGATACATTTCTCAAAAGCAGTAAATGAATACAACTGGTAAATGCTCTTCACACACACACACACACACACACACACACACACACACACACACACACACACACACACACACACACACACACATATATATTTATATATATATATATATATATATATATATATATATATATATATATATATATATATATATATATATATATATATATATATATATATATATATATATATGTGTACATTTTCTTTTTATTAAAATTAGATAGTAAATCAAATATAAATAGTTACTGGCTTACATATGCTTATTTATCTTCCTAACACTCATTGCAATTCTTTTTCTTTTTCTTATTGCATTGGGCCCCCATTAAGAAATTATATATATATATATATATATATATATATATATATATATATATATATATATATATATATATATATATATATATATCCTTACATTAGCATGGACAAAGGAATAATTTAGAACCGTATGTTTTGAGAATATTCTGTTGTGCTTTATCGTAACTCTCTATTTAATGAATTTCGAAATTGTGAGTGAGAAAAAAAATGTCTTAAAACTCTTCTCCATCAAAAATCCCCATAAAAAAAGGAAAGATGGATAATGAAAAGAGCTGCAATTGGGATATGTTTAGTTCTACTATTGATGTGGCGAACAGCCTGATTTGGACAGAGTCAATATGTCGGCCTTTTTTTGGTGGCAGAATGATGCCGATGATGTCACTACGGCTATTGGATGGTTTTGTCTCGTTAGTCGTGCAGAATTGGTATAAATACAGAGAGAAAATAGCTCAATGAATCCTGTATTGTCATGTGTGTGTTTGTGTGGGCATATGTGTGTTTGAGGATAAGGATGGGGGCAGGAAATGGCAGAAGTGAGAGAAAAAAAACTAAAATTAAACTCTGATTCAAGTGAAAATTGTAAAACTATTTGCTATTTCAGGCAGATGAAGGAAAATACCGATAAAATCTTAACTATTCGTCCTTTTTATCTTGTTTCAGAGTCGTATTGAATGCTAGAGGCAATCATCCGTCAGATTTCGATGCATTTCGTCCCACAGACACATTGTTATTATTTCTGGACCTTCCTGCAGATGTATTTAATCATAACAGATCTGTGAACGCTCAGCAGCGCTGCTCGACACCATAGCTGCAGTTTTCAGCGTCCATCTGAGTTGGAAGAACCGTTTGGGCAGCCATGTGAGTGGCTTTTGTTGGAAATGTAATCCAGTGTGTAGCGATCACCTGCAGTGTTTGGATTTATTTTTGAATCCGGGTCTGGGTGCTCAGGTTTCTTTTCTTTTTTTTTGCCGAGTGCCCGGGGTCACCGGGAGGTCAGCAGGTCTGTCTGCAGTCTCTGCATTTCTGCTCTCTGCTTCACAGGAGCTTCCACGGCCTGAGATACTATATGGCTTTTAGATCGATGGGAAAACATCTGCATGCATGCATGCGTGGGCTGGATGTATAGTATTTTATATGGCGACTTAATGCTCTGTCACGTGACAGAATCGTATTTATCCCTGCGTAAATAAAAGAGAGCGCATGACGTCGCCCAGGCCTGCAGGCGTTTAAACAGCGAAGAAAAACGGAATATGGCGGCAGGAGGGAAATATTAGTGCGCTCCATAGAGTCAGGGAGGCGTAATGGATGCATTTACTGTTATTATTCACCATTTGCAAATATATAACCTATCTAAAAAAAAAAAAGAATCATTTTTTCTTACCCTGTTATATGTTATGAGCCTAAATGTGTCACCGAATCTCATGTAGCTGAATACAAACCCACACAAGGGGAAACAAATGATCTTGACGTGTAAATAAATAATTAAATGTAAAAATAAATAAATGTAAACTTTTCCTGATCCTGCAGTTGTATCCCTCCCACACAGTATGAAGGGCAATAGGTTCAGTTTTGGGTTTGTTTCATATTTAATTCAGGGTTCTTCATATTTTATTAGATTGTATTTTTTATTCATTTAAAACCCGTATAAATTGTCTGGTCTGCGCGTCCACCTCAATGTGATAAATACGACAAATGTCCGGTTACTGCGCCTCCCAAAAGCCCGGGGATTCTGCGCTGTTATCCAATAGGAAAGTAGATTAGTATTTTTTTATTTATCTATTTTTTTTTTTGGACGATTCACAGCGTAGTTATTTGTACTTTGTTTTGCTCCAAAATAATTTTGAAATAATACATCAATTTGAACTAAAAAGTCTACGAAATGTGAAAGTAAAATATTTGAAAGTAAAATAGTGCCCAGGGCTAAGGAGGCGGGGGGTTTCCCTCCTTCAAATATGCTCATATTAATAGTGACAAATATGTGAATTAATTTAACTACGATTAAATATTACAAAAAGTTACAGAATTAAATTCAATGTAATGCAAGGAGCAATGATACTAAAAAGTAACGCCGGAATACAACCTAATCCCCGAGTGGAAAAAGGAAAAAAGAAAAAATAAGCTTAATGACACTTTATTCCGGGAATCCTCAGTCATAACGATGCACAACTATCGGAACAGACTGAAGCTCAGCTCTCTGCTCTCGTGCAGTTCGAGTATCTGGTCAGTGGGGACTGTCGGCGAACCATGAATCAAAAATAAGGAGGAGACATTAAGAGTTTCTGCGTATCTTGCCAATGTCCACACGAGCAGTGCAAATGTGTGCATTAGTGTCATACATGAGGGCAACGAGCGTTTTCCCTCTCTGTGGCCTGTGGATGTGCACCTGCTCCGGGCCAAAGATGCAACACATATTAACCACTTCTTTCATTTCCACGTAACACACACGTAAATAAACGGAATTAATGTCCGTTTATTTATTTACATTGATAGCCACATTTACATAAAAATAAAAAAATAACGGATTTGAGTGATTTAAAGGACTGAAGCACGTTTACTGTTATAAACACAAATGTGCCATTTGGGCATATGGCCCATTTGTTTGTTGTTTTCCAACTCAGCTAAATGGTACAACTATTATGATTGATCATATAGCCTTTTTTCCCCAACTCCTTGCCTGGTAACGTCCCCTACGCTTAAAAAAAAATCCTCGACCTTTTGTTTTTGTCTTTAAAGCCATAATAAATACTCCAACTCATGCATCTTACAGTCTTGCTCCCGCACCAAAGTGTGCCTACGTTACCGAAACCTGCCAATAAACACAAATAAAAAGGAAAAAAAAAAAAAAAAAAGATAATACACTGACGCCAGCGTGCTTTCCCTCTGGACAGACGCCAAAGGCACCATCCGGGAGATCGTCCTGCCCAAGGGCCTGGACCTGGACCGGCCCAAGCGCACCCGGACCTCCTTCACGGCCGAGCAGCTGTACCGGCTGGAGCTGGAGTTCCAGCGGTGCCAGTACGTGGTGGGGCGGGAGCGCACGGAGCTGGCGCGACAGCTCAACCTCTCAGAAACACAGGTGAGACCGGGCGGATTTTTTATTTTATTTTATTGTGAAATAAACTTCTTCAGTGTGGGATAAAAAAAAATAAAAAATCCACGCTTAATTATCTTTTAAGATTTTTCAGGCCAGGAATTGTTCGAATTGTTTGGTAAATGAATACCTGCTTTAAGTCCCCACACAGGTGGTCTTGATTGCCAGTCATTGCTCACAGGTGTGTGTGGAGGCTGTAATTGGCTCCTCAGCCAATCAGATGAGGCCACATGAAAGCCCTTCAGGCCATGGCACATTTTATAAACAGAAGCAATACTACTACTACTACTACTAATAATAATAATTATTATTATTATGATTATTATTATTATTATAATTATAACAAAAAACATTATTCAAAACATGAATACTAAACCGAGTCTCAAAATGAAAACCGTCCTCTCTGACCCAGTCAGCCCTACCAGTATCACTGAGGAGGTTTTCATGGACTCCATTTACGACAGTCTCATGCATATATTAATGTTCCCCACAGATACAGTTCATTTAGCTGCACGTGATTAAAAATGAAAGCCCCATGAAACACAAAATCTGTTCATCCAGTGAATAAACCGTCGATGTTTGCACCTGTTTGTATTGTAAAAAAGAGCATAAAGTGACTACAGCAGTTCATCCAAATCTGATGGACTTGAGGCAATGTGTAGTCATGCAGCATGCATGGAGAGCAGAGCATTCAACATTTATCTTTAAAAAAAGAAGAAAAAAACCCATCTTTTAGATTGTATATGCCCGCGCCGATCCCTGTGCCTCGAGTATTTCATATTGTACCATACACGTCCCATCCCTAAAGCGTTTTAAATAAGAATTATATTATTAAAATGTCTTACAAATTCGAGAATTTCTTTTTTTTTCATTTTACTTTTAGCTGATGACGGATTCAAAATACTTTAAATGTGTGTTTGTATGAATTTCCTGCATCATGTTGGGTTTCATGCAAACTTCATCAGATACGCAGAAATACACTTGTTGCACCTGCAAACTCTGAGGAGTGATATGTGACGGAACAGAGGAAAGCCCACTAAGGTGGTGCAGGGATGGAGGTATGTGTGTGTGATGGGTGCTGCTCATTAGAGATGACTCCAGGGGTGTTAATGGGAAGGTCTGCGCTTCCTGCTGCTCCCGAGGAGGAGGCGCGGGGCCGCGGGATTGGTTGACAAGAGCCTGCTTTGACCTTCAAGTGCGATCTGACTCATACAAGTCTTTATTTCCGTGATGATTTCAAATATCAGTAATATTTAGCTGAAATGTACGAGCTCCGCCAAGCAGCTGTTAAATTTGGCTGTAAGAAGCTTCTTCATTTGTAACGTTTATTTCTTTGTTATCTTTTCTAATCAACGCGTCATTCAAGGCTGATCGCCCGCAGTCGCCAGAAAGAGAAAAAGAGAACTATCCGAGTTTTGGGCCTTTCTCAAAGACTCGTTAGAGCTGTTTCAGGAGGCCACTAATGTTTTCACTTCCTGATTGAAGAAAGGTTCTACATTTTCATAAATTAAATTATATTATATTATACTATCTATCTATCTATCTATCTATCTATCTATCTATCTATCTATCTATCTATCTATCTATCTATCTATCTATCTATCTATCTATCTATCTATCTATCTATCTATCTATCTATCTATCTATCTATCTATCTATCTATCTATCTATCTATCTATCTATCTATCTATCTATCTATCTATCTATCTATCTATCTATCCTTTCACTTCAAAAGAACTTGGATCAGCTTGGAAAAAGCTTCGCATTTGCGCTACTATTTGTATTCATTTATCAAATCATCAACTCCTATACGAACATACTGACATTGAAATCCAATCGTGAACTTGTAACCCGTTAAAGTGATGAAGTTGCAATCAGCAGATTTGTCTGCTGCAAAGTGCTGAAAGTAAAATTTAAAAAGTGAATGGAAATAAAGAGGCTAATATCATGCAGCTTTTTTTGGTTTGTTTTTGTTGTTTGTGAGGTTTGGGCTAAACTCTTGTTAAAATCTGGTTTCATGATGGTTTTTATCTGCAAAAACGTCAAAATGTTCAACCAACGTTTTTATTAAATCACAAATTACAAATTACTTTTTTAGATGAAGAAAGTGCAGGTTCATCATCACCAAACGACAGGCGCTATGGTAAATAAACACAAATATACTTACAACATATTCATACACTCCACTATTTGATAATTATTTTACCTTTTTGTATTGATTCATTAACAATTTGGGGAGACTTATTCGTTGATACAATTTGTAACTAAAATTGTTTGGTCACGATTTCATTGTATTAACAATGAGGCACCACAGGGATTTGCTCATGCGGGGAAGCCTCAAATCTTTATGATACGATGTTGACATGAAAGAATGAACACAACCCCAAACAATCAAGTTTGAGTAAATGGGCCTAAATAAATAAATGAATAAATAAATGAGTAAATAATTGAAATCAATTCTTACGTGTCCACAAAAGAGGTATGTCCAAGAAAACGCAAACTCACGTGAATTCCCCAGATTGCGTCTAAAACCTTTAGGCGGATCTCCACTGCCTTCAGACATTTCTGTTCATATTGTTATGGTGGTAAATAATTAAAATGGGAGTGCAGACTGCCATTAAAAAAAAAAAAAAAAAAATCACACACACCCAAACAAATATGTGTAACTGAAATTTACGCTGCGTTAAAAAAGTCATATATACATTTATAAATAATAGCCTATATTCAGAAGTTATGTGGAGTTAGACCGCCATTATGTTCAAAAAGGAACAATAAACTGGGTGGAGGGAGAAGCCTGCTCGGTACCTGTGAATTATTAAAACAATCGTTAAAGACGCGACAGCTTGCCTGTTTGTCTTTTATATTCCGCATCCTCAAAATTTCTTTCTTTCTTTCTTTCTTTCTTTCTTTCTTTCTTTCTTTCTTTCTTTCTTTCTTTCTTTCTTTCTTTCTTTCTTTCTTTCTTTCTTTCTTTCTTTCTTTCTTTCTTTCTCTCTTTCTTTCTTTCTTTCTCTCTTTCTTTCTTTCTCTTTTTGGTGTCCAAGTTTTATTTACTCCGAAGTAGCTCATTTCCAACACATTTCCCTTTGAACTTTTTTTTCGTTCTCAATCAAATGCCCCTTATTGTAAATTCCCTTTTCCCACGCCAATAAAGCTTTTATTTATTTATTATGATTGTTTTATTCACCTGTGGTCGCAGCCCACTGCTGCAGGGCAGCGTCTGCAGTAACGCGTTACTGAGTAATCCGTTACCAGCTCGGAGCTCTCCCTTGGTCCCGGCAGGTGGCTCCCCGCTACAGGGTAACACAGCAGGAGGGGAGGGGGATGGTGCACATACACACACACACACGCACTCACACATACACACAAACACACTGCACGACTCAGGAGGGAGTGTGCATTTCTGTAACCCCGATTTCCGTCGAGGACTGATGGCTGTTTGCTGAGGTGTCAGCTCTTGTTGTGAAGGTATGTTCCTGTCTGTGGAGTTTACTGCTGCATGGTAAGTCCTTACTTCTGGATGTAATTCATGTTGCATTGCTTTTTGCTTTTCAGTTTGCCTTGTAAGTAGCATGTTATAAGTACCCTGTGAACTAGATACTTGTCATTCCAGCTGCACTTTTAGCTTCAACATGTTTCCTCTCCGCAAAGCTTCATGCTGTTCAGTAACTTTAAGCCCTCAGGCAGCCGTATAGCTGAGCTGATGCACAACGCACCACTGGATCAGTCTGCTGTTGTTTGCATCCCATATATGAAGCAGATATGGATTTAATGGTTGCCATGCAGTGTGGAATCGGTTTAACGTTGAAGCAACCTGGAGGCAGCCTGGTCATGAAATATGTTTGATCTGTAATATAAATCCGGGTGAACAATGCACAGATGGGAGTAAAGGACTGCTTTCCATCACCTTTTTTCATACCTCTGCTTTTATATAGACATTTTCTAAATATACAGCTTGCAGAGATGCTGCTTAAACATGTTATGTCACAGATGCACAGCTCCAATAAGGGCTCAGTGGGGAATCCCTTATCTGTCACGTTCTCTTTTAAAACTGCGGCAGATGTGCAACTATAGTAGCTGAATGTGCAATAAATGAAGGATTTAGGCATGAGATGTGCACATAGATACCCAAACCTTTTGCTTAGTACCACGTGAATATCTTTATTTTTCTAAATTGAGGCTGACATATCTGTTAGTATTTTAAGTATTATTCTTACACACATACAACACATCTCAACAAATCCGGGGTTCATGAACTATTCATTTAAAATCAAATGCTAGTATTGTTGATATCCAGTGAGCATATTTCTACGACACACTAATGTGTCAAACTGTTTTCTGGGTTAATTACTTGAAAGTGTACTCACATTTGTAGTGTCAACATGTTTCAGCCTTCCACGTGCACCACTTAGAAACTAAAATTGCGCTTTCATGACAGTCAAAATGTAACGTTGTCATTGTGGAATAGAACAATATCAGTGTGTGTGATTTCATAGAATTTAACAAGATATAGCTGATAAGTTAAAGTTTTAATGTCAAACACGTCACTTCATGCACGTGTAAAAGGCATCCGAGATCAGTATTGCACTTATTTTTTGTTTGTTTGTTTCTCCAGTCCAGTGACCAAATTTGGACATTTTAGTTTTATATAAACAACCTATATGTTTATATTTTGAGTTTCAAGACAAAGAAAAGCCTGTGTCACCCTCATGTTCATGCTTGTGCTTCATTAGGAATGTGTGAGGTGTGGGTTGGCTGCTTGGGAAGCCAAAATATGTGGTCTTGGTGCCAATCCCTAACCAGTAAAATTAATCAAAAGAAAAGTCAGTTGCATCACACATGACTCAGATTACATAGTGACCCTGCTGTGGATGGTAAAACTAAGTGAGACAAGGGATACTCAGCACTGGAGTCCAACTTTTGTCTCCTGGATGATAATTTCAGTGGTTCCTCAACTCATCCAGCCTCCAGATTCAGATGGGATGTGCAGTAACAATACATCATAGCCAGGTTTAAGCAAGTTAAATATCTGAAAAGTTTAGACTTTATCCATGAGATAAGTAGTTATTGTTCCTCTTGTACACTGATCCTCCATCATGTGACAAAGTTGTTTACATTTACATACATAAATGGCATAAAAAGGCATCTTTCTCACTGAAAAAGATATCCACCGAAAATGAGAATCTTGTATGTATCTTTTTTTTTTACTTAATGTCTCTGGTTTGAAGGGAAGTTCTGACGGGGCAGTTATTGGATAAAATGGTGTCAAGCGCAGACCACCTTGAAGCATTTTAGAGCTTCTGCTGTCTTACTGAGACGTTTGTCAACTGTTGTTAGAGTGAAAAGCAATTTGCTCTCACGACTGGGTCGCTTGTGTCAAATGGCCAATTTCTTGAGGTTTAATTTAGTGATGCTTGTAAAGCTTTCTAGTGATACTTCGTGTTAGTTTTGCTTCGTTTCAGTCAGTGCCACAGGCAGAAGTGAGGTCAGAACTGATGTCAGACATGTACATCCAGAGCTGCGTTTGGCCTGTCATATATCCAGTATATCTTTCAAAAACATTAACTCTGCCAACCGCAGTCACGCTAAGTAAGTCAACCTGTTGAGCACAGTTTTCTTCTTGGAACGGTGAAGTGCAATTACATAAAAAAGGTGATGCCTGATTGGATTTTGGTAACAGTTGCTTTACTGTTATTGGGGCGTCGGTGATGATGCAACTTCTAACAGTCCCTCTTAGGCTCTGGCTTATATGAAGGCAGGTTTGAAAATTGTGAAACTGTCACAAAAGTACGTTATCAGTTCTTGTTTTTGGACATGACCGTCTCATTCGGTGCATGGATACAAACATTACGAAATATAGAAAGCATGATCTCCCTATATTTTATGAAACTATCATGAAGGGAGTGTTTCAACTTTAGAAAAAATACATGCATGGTGGCTGGATGTGAATCAACACATAGAAATTGATCTTTTTTTTATTTCAAGTGGCCATATTATGAAAAAAAATGCTCAAGAAAACAAATGGTTATCTGAAGTGAAGAAAAAATCGTAACATATTCTTGTCTGTTTGTTGTTGAGGCAATCATATTGGCCATATATTCATGTTTAGCTGCTGTACGTAAAAATATAAGTAGTGTACATTTTCAGCAGAGATTTCAAAAGTGTCTGATTTTGAACCGAAACGCATGTTTGAAAAGGGTACTTTGGTACTCTTGTCTTGCCGTTATTTTGATCAAATCATGTTATAGACCTTTTATTAATACCTCAGGAAACTGAGTAACTTTAGGACAAAAGAGAAAGAAGAAAAAAACGCCACAATATGTTTCCTTTAGATTTTAATTGTTCATTCACTGCTTGATTAGCTTCAACCAGCCAAAATTGCAAGATATGCCTTGAGAAATCTTTGGATATAGTGAAAAAAGTGTCATTTTAAAACTTTTTGCTGGGTGTCAACTCAAACAAATTGCGTTAAAATGGATGAAACTGTTTTTGTAATGTCCATATTTCGAGAAATGGTCTTAAATTGAGTGTCAGCATGTAATAGCAAAGTGTCTTGAAGAAAAAAAATATTCATCCATCATCTCTAACCAGGACAAGAAAAATTGCTGTTTATCCCATTAAATTGATATGTTGGTTTGTCTATTCATCTGGCGCATGTCAGATAAACCCTCACCTCATTCATCAGCTGCAACCCTAACATTTTTCAACCTGAATTATTTGGGAGAAAGTACAAAACAAATGTAGAACATAATTCAAGAGGGCTTACTCTCAATTTTACGAGGTCAACAAGTTCAAGCTGTAGAGTTTTAATCAGTGTCTGTTTCATCTGAGCAGATACTGCATCTTTCGTGCAGATCCCTGAAAGCCACGGGGTTGGTGCGCTCCGTAAATCTGTCCCTCCTAACAGACCTTGTCATGATCTGCACATGAGCTCCACCAAATCTTCTCAGAGTGATGACGCCTTTTCCACGAAAACTGATTAGTCTGTAGGCGATGCTCTTATGCATAATGAATGCTTACCTTGAAAATAACCTGGCCTGTTGCATGTTACCATGGCAACCCGCTTAGGTGTATAGATAACCACCATCCCAAATGTTGGTGAGGGTCAATCAAGTGAAGGCTTCTTCTCACACTTGCTGTATATGTTGTTTGTTCTTTATTTTCCTAAATACTTTTATATACTTAAAGGAAACATTAGATTCTTCTTGTGTCACCACATCAATCTCCCTCTACTTCTCCCTGCTGACAACAAAGAAGACAGGATGACACGTTATGTTTACATGTGTGTCTACTTACAGTGAATGTCCTCGTTGTGTGTATTGTTCTCGGCGGCGGCCCAGACAGACGGTGTCTGGCCACTCGTCTGGAACATAGAGGGCCCTGCTATGACGTCCAGTCCTGCAGATGTAGCGAAGAGGCGGCTGCACAGGCCAAGGATTGTGCAGGCACTCAGCATAGAGAAAGGAATAGGAAGGAAGCCTCACAGACAGACATACAAACAAACAGACACTTGTTGCTTTTGTGCTTTCAGTGATTGGACGTGGTGTTGGAGAGACGAGGCAGAGCGTCATATTTAAAACGCAGACTTTTGTCCAACTCTGTGACGCTCAGGAACAAACCTGTGAGGCGTTGATTATCTAATCAACTGATTAGATAATCAGAAGAACATAATAGCAATTAAGTTTTAGTTGTCTTTGTCCTTAATGACTCTCTCTCGGCCTGAATTGACTTGCTTCATCAGCTTCTGGCAGCGCGAGGAGCGTCTGTGATAGTGGGATAGTGTAATTTTCCTAACGTACAGAGCAGCATGCAGTCTTTCTCGCTGTGAGAATACGAAATCAGAAAAACTGGGTTCAAGGGGGGCTATTACAGTGGCTCAAGTTTAACCCCAAGTTGTGCAGTAATAAGCGTGATCAAACTGTTTGGTGACATTTATAATTTGTTGATGTGCAGCAAAAAGACACCTGCAAGAGAGTTTACCAGCTGGCCAACAGGAATTCTGCATTCCTCAGAAATTGCTTGCACAATTAAAGATACCGGGTGGTTGGGGGGATTGATCCACAACAATAGTTAATTTATTCCTGGATTTGGAAGAAATTTGTACTCAGCATCGTTAAAACCCTACTTCAATATTGAGCAATAATTATTTTAGTAATTTCCACAAAACTAAATATATATAGTTTTAGTTTTCTATGAAATAAACGGCGGCTTGATGAAATAATAATATCATGATATGCAGAACTTATTTTGCCTGATATAAAATATAGAATCTCTGTAAACCTTTAATTTAATATAAAACCAGTAAAATAAAGTAACTGACTGTAACATGAGCAGTAAATAAAAAAAGGAGCACTTCCAAATAAATGAAACAAATACTAAAATATATTTTCGGGCCTGTTTTGTAGTTTCAAATGATTGAACGTGTGAGCTGTTTTAGTACCTCACAGAACAGATCAGGTAAAATGTAAAGATTATATTTTGAAATCTAAAGATGCTTCACTGATGCAAAAAATCATTCATTTTTATTAATGTGATGAATAAAACATTTAATAATCGAATAATGGAAGCTAGTTTACAGTGGGGTGTGAAAGCCATCAAAATCTATAGAAAAATGTTCATTTGGTAAATTTTTAGAAAGAATCACAAAAATGATTTAATTTAGCTCTGAAGTTCAAACATGAAAAAAATCATAAATACCAAAATATTTCAACTACAGCTTGAGGAACCTCCAAGGTCTTGTGGACTTAAAACTTTTGTCATTCTTTTTTAAAATCAATAACATGAAATACCCATCGTCTAAGGTATGTCAAATATGATCGGATAAAGATTGTAGGTTCCAATGTTGCATGTGTAGGTGTAAATCTTTCCTTTTCTTCAGGTGAGGAAGAACCCCTCCCACACATTTTATTAGAATAACATGACAGCCGGACAATAAAAGTTGTAGCACGGACCTAAAATACAAGAATGAAACTTTTTTATGTTCTAATGCACCATGTATTTTCCAGTTTTGGCCACAAAATCAACTGTGAGTCCTTCAAAAGAGAGTAAGAGTGAGAGAGAGTGAGAGAAAAGGAGCCACAACGTCATAAGGCTGAATGGCGAAGACACGATGACATTTTTAATGAGGAGGATGAGAAAGCTGAGCAACTGGAGTGACATGGAACATCCTGAACATTTTAGTTTTTTTTAAATGCCGAAGTGGTTGGCATAGGTGGGCAGGAGAGGAGGGAGACAGGGAGGAGGGATGAAGGGAGAGATGGGCTTCATAACAGCCCCAAGTGCTTTTGCGCTAAGGAGGATTAGTCAGCCATATCTACTAGCCATTCTGTAAGACGGGGTTAACCCCCGGCTGAACCATGACCGGACATGCTTCGAGGTTTGGAGGTCAGATGAAATGTGATGATGATGATGATGAAGATGATGATGATGAGGAGGATGAGGATGCAGTGGACAATAATAATGCAACAGTTTTGAGGAAGATGATCTAAGGCTGGGAGGGAGTGTGAAGTAGGGGCGCTGAAGAGGAGCGTTGCTCTCCAGACTTCACGAGTAGCTGACAGTTTAAAACATAACAGATTCACTTTCAATTCATTATTCACTCTTATAGCTCCTATTCAATATTTATTTATAAAGTTTATATAATATTTGCAAGGCATTCAGTTATCTGTTTTTATTAATGAAATCAGAATAGCTAAAGTCTCCCCCCTTGTTGGACAACAATATGAAATTAGGAAACTAATTCGGCATAATGACCACGTTGTAAAAATGCTGAATCCTTTTGAAAAGGAAGGATATATTTCATAATAAAAGCAATCTGGCTCAAATTCTTAGAAAGGCACGAGACTAGGAGAAAGACAAGTAATTAGATGATTTAAAAAAGCGTGACAGTGCTTTTTATAAGGTCGCTGGAATTACATGATTTATTTTGAATGTAAGTGTGAGAGGTTTTCGTCTAAGTCTACTTGTGCCGTAAAAGCATCACATACTCCACAGCTGAGCTGCCACTGGCTCATTACATTACTGAGGGAACGCTGGCCGGTTACATACAGTTCAGTGGCCCCTGGTGTGCCTGGTACAATCTCCACGGGAAAGTGTTTTCATTGTGTGTCCGTCACATGCCTGGGATCAGGGGGTCTGAACAGGGTCACAATGGGAGCAGCAAACTGCTGGAGGGGTTCATGAAAAGTGTGAAAGATTCACCAAGTGTCCGTGTTAAAAAGGTTACTGACGCAACCCTGCATTCACTTTGTGTTATCAGTATAGCATAGCCCGAACATAGCCCGAAGTGTGTTTCCCGACTTGGATGTTTCAGTTAATGCTTTCCGTTGTCGTAGCTCATGTACTGAGTTGCCACATTGTGATCTCTGGCTTGGCACGATGTTGTGTCAGGACAAAGCTCGGCTTAGGTGAGTTATTGAACACACACATGCATACTTACTTGTTCTGCATACTGGGTCTTGATCTGGCTTAACCTTTCTACCTCTAGCCCAGTTTTCCTGCCTGCCTGCATTGGATTCAGAGCATAGGCCTCTGATTGGTTGTCCGCTGCCCAACTGGCCTGTGAGCTCATGCATGTCTGCCGCATCATCTCCCTCACAACCTTGAATGTACCCCCACCCCCCATATGTGCCTTCGCCCCCATCGCTTACATTTTTAACGCCTGTCCCATGCTCGCCTGTGAGCTCTTTGTCCAGCCCTGCAAAGTCCCACCTCTGTCTGTCAAAAGGAGCTGCAAGGCTTGTTTGTAGCATCACATTTTTATTCATATATTACTGTAATTATACAGTGTAATTCCAAAAGGACTTTCACATTTGAGACCTTTTTTTTTTTTAAGTTTTTGCTTTTTACCGACACTAAAAGGCATGTGTTCCCCATAAAAACATACACAGAACATTAGGTTATAGCTATAAATTAGATAGAAACTTAATTGACTTGCCCTTTTCCCCATTTAAACAGATGTAATCTTTACTGAGTACGGTGAAAGAATTTAACCCACCGTTGTAATTTTTCCACCGCATCCCTCCCGCCACCAGCCTCGCCAGCTTCAGTCCGCACGTCTTCACCAGGTTGCCAGCAGTGCCCTGCAGGCCAGAGGGTGAAGCTTGGGGCAAATGCAGGTCACACCACATCCAGATCTCCCCCGGTAATCTCTGCCCCAGCTCTGAACCCTGGATCCCATTAAAAAGGATTTACATCCAATAGTGTAGATGTACCAAATGCAGTATTGCTTTCTTCTGCACTCCTCCAATCCTTTCCACCCTCATAAAAAAGAAAATCCTGTAAAAAAAACCCAAAAACAAACAAAGAAAAAGAAAAAGAGACAAACAATAAGAAGAAGAACAACAAGCATCTTTCCATTGTTTTGTTTTTTTAGCAGTAGAACTGGGTTGTAAGCAGAGGCCACACCCACAGCGCGAGGGGAAAGGAAAGGGATTGGCTGGCAGTTTCATCATCTGTGAAAGCCTTTTATGGGATGTGGGTGCTTTTGGCAGGCGTTGGCGCATGAGTAAAAAAGCACATGGAGATCTCAGTGAGGCAGTGTGTGAGCTAACGAGCACGAAATCTAGACTAAGCGGAAGGAGAAGATCATTTCTGCCGTTTAACCCACCCTCCTGTTGTCTCCCCCCGCCCCTCGTCTTCCCTCTCATCTCTAATTTCCCTCCCTCTGTGTCTCTTTCTGGTCTTCGCAGTAAGATTTGCTGTACTCCTCTCTGAGCTGTGGGATCTTCTCCGATCCCATTATTTGTGTCATGGTCAGTAGCTGAAACTATGATCTCACTTGCCTACCTGCATGCTGAGCCTACCTTCACAGAGGGCTGATACCGTGGTTAACACCTGCCGGCCTAATGACCATCTCACTAGCAATTGCTACATTTCCACGCCGTCTCATGTGTTTAAAAAATGTAACTCAGAATGAAAATTGAGCAAATGTAACTCAGTATCCACATTACACTGCATAATATCCACAAATATATCACTTATATGAGCAGCCAGTCCCCTAACCCGCCTTAATGATGTTTAGTGACAATTACAGACTGGCATCCCTCCAATGGACCTTCTCTGTGTGATCTAATAGAGCTTGGCCTTTCAACACTTGTTTTGTGGTTTTTTTTACTTTATATTTTAAAGCAGGCATGGGCATGGCCATGTAGAAGCGATATAGAAGCGACATCAATAACAAGACATCCTATTTCGCTTTCTTTTTTTGGTCTAAACAAGGCCCATAAAGTGCAAAATCAACATCATTCTGTATTTGAGAATGTGCAAAAGGTTTCTATTGATACTAAGACGTATGGTAAGACTAAATAACGTTTAGTTTGATTGCCTCTAGCTCTAAATGCTGATATAATGTATTTTTAACAAGTTGCCTGCCACACTGGGAGATATGCTGATTTTGCACTGCCATGAAGATTGCCGCCTCCGTCAGCATCTTGTACATTTTTCATGCGAGTAATTCCTCTCAGTGGTGACCTCCTGTGACTCCCCCTGTGCCCTCAAATCAACACCCTGCAGGTTCTTCACCTGCTACAAAGCTACAGTACGCTGTGCTCCATCAATTAAACATGGAGGAAGAAGGGCAGCCAGAGTTTATAGTTTTCTCTCAATATGCTGATGGGTTTTGGCATCAAACTCTTAAGTTTGAGAGGGGGCGGGAGTAGAAGTTTGTGATGGTTATGAACCTTTTAAAGCTGTATTTACATTTCAATCTTTTTAATTTTTGCTCCCACTCTGGTTTAAGACTTGGATGTCTGTTCCCTGGCCTCCAAGTCAAAGATTACAGCGTTCCTGCATGTTCTAGACTGAGTTATGTGTCTCATGGATTTACTACTTATGGGTTATGTGCTGTATGCTTCAAATATGACTGCACAGCTTGTTTTGGGCATGTAAGCAGGCTGCAGGATGATGTAAGGGTGTTGACAGCAGCAATCAATCAATCAAACTTCATTCATGTAGCGCTTTACAACAACACAGAGGAGGCCAAAGTGTCTCAAATAAAAAAATAAAAAAATCTGAGCAAATTTCAGTGCTATAACAAGACCTATCTGAAAAAGTGTAGAAAAGAATAAAATTAACTCCTAATCCAGGGTCCAGGTAGCAAAGCTACAGAAGTCACATTTCCAGAACAGTTTGCAATTGATGGTAAATTGCGGAAAATCAAAAACACGTTAACACCTTTATAAATCATTGGAAAACATCTGAGTGAAGATAAAAACAGCTTTGAACTTCTGACAAATACTATAGATAGATAGATAGATAGATAGATAGATAGATAGATAGATAGATAGATAGATAGATAGATAGATAGATGGATGGATAGATGGATACTTTATTATAATATACAGTATTATAATTATAATATAAGTCTGAAAGAAATTTAGGAATATGTTAATAATTGCAACAGCTGTCTCATGAACTTCTAGGTGAGGTTCCTCAGAATATTCATATATTATTTGTGTAAATTTCACAGGGGGGGAGACCCCCCCCCCCCCAAAAAAAAACAAAAAAAACATTTCAACTTCCGAAATATCACAATGAACTTTGAATTAGCTAACTTAGAGTAAGCCAATGTGCTTAAAGAGCGTCACAGCCCTTGTACACTTGATGGTTTGACACCGGTAAAGCCCAGAGGCCCCGTGCACTTAACTGAAACACATCTCAAAATCCATAAGTGTGAAAATTAGGATTTTTTCTTTTTTCTTTTTTCTGCCTCCTCGTTTAAAATGTGCTTCAGGAAACAGATCCCAAAGATCTAAAAATGTGAACCATCATGGCATGACCCCTCTAGTTTGACCCAAATACTTGAGATACTAATCCTTGTCAATCAAACTTACATTTTGACACTTAAACGGCTTCATCTAGAGTGAAAATTCAAATGCTTTCTTCACTCGTCTTCTTCTGTGACAATTATTCAAACCTCTGGACTGATCATAACTGATCCAGGACTAATTAGAGGGATGACTGATATTAAGTCATTAAAGAAACCTTGGTATCTTAAACTGTTATTTAAAAGGCAGGTTATTTTCAAATAAAAAAAGAGTAAACATATAATTCTGAAACCTGATACACCTAATAACAAGTGTGAATAAGAAAATACTTGAAAATTGACTATGAATGTACTAATTTGATCAGTGATTATTCTGGATTCTATGAAAAAAATAACAATTTCCGCACATTTCATTTTCCAAGTTAAAAAGAAATCTTGAGATTCAATGAGACTCAAAAGAAATCAGCTTTTTCTGGTCACAGACACAGTACTGACACATGGGGGTTTGTGGAAAATTATGTCTCTCCAGTGGAGCAGTCATTAAGTGACCTTCTTCTGGATGTCCACAACACAAATCTCCTGATATTTAAGTGTATCAATTATTCACATCGCATGTTGTTAAAGTGATGAGGTCAAGAAATGTAATGAGGTCAAGAAATAAGAGCATATTCACCGTCTGCTTGGACAGCAACCACTGCTGCATGTGGGTATATTGGTCCCTACTCAAAACTGTAAATCTGAAATTTCATGAAATTGCTATATGATGTGCTGTGTTTAACTTGTCTCCGGAAAAGCTCTACGGAACTTGACAACAGTGTCATGAAAAACTGATTTGCTTAAAAAAAACCCAACCCTTTCCACTATTAAGTTTACTATAAACTGTAAAGAAAATAAATGGACAAACCCCCTGTGAAACCATGCACAGGTTTTCTGAAGAGTGGTTCTAATTCTCATTTTTCAGAGGTCTGATTGTTTTCATAGTAACAGGAGCTGATTCCGCCCATATTTTATCCTAAAAATTAAATAAATAAATAAACACCTAAATTATGTAATATTCAAATGAATATGAAAATAAAATAAATACAAAATGTATTAATAAAATATTTACATTTTAAATGACATTTTTTTATTTCGTGACAAATTATTTCATATTTAGCAGGAGAGCAGGAGATCTTCCCCACCGCTGCATGGAGACCGCAAATGAATCACGCATCTGCGAAGCGGCTGGTTGATCCTGCACTTGCTCAGTGGCACTGAATAATAATATTCAACAATCAATTTAATAATTATAAAAGTGATTGGATTGCGCTGCATTGCCCTTGTCAGCCAGGTGAGGCTGGTGTAGGCCGGTGACTGCTGCCATCCCACCAAGCTGGTTAGCCTCTCTCAATATATCTGAGCTGCTTTTAGTTTAAGATATTTTATAGTATTCCGATCTGAACTATGAAGTGAAAGTGAAAGTCCGCCCCGAATTTAGTTACGTTTTGTTTTTCCTCTTTGTTGATGTTTTTACCGGGTTCTTGTTTTCTTCCGGCTTTTACTGTCCCTCATGAGGATGCGCTGATTTCACGACTGGCCACACCCGCACATAAAACCACGCCCCCTCAGTGGAATATAAAAACATGAAATAAAAGAAATAAAAGTGTCACGAAGTGTAATACGTAAACGTGACATTACAAAATAAAAGTGTTGTGAAATAAATATATATTTCATTATGAAATAAAAGTGCCAATAAATAAATAAATATATACCAATATCAAATAATTCGTCATCAAATAAAAAATTGTTATTTAAAAAGTAAAGATTTTATTAATTTTTTTTTTTATTTCAATTTCATATTCATTTATTTAAATGAATATTTCACAATTTAAGTATTTATTTATTTCATTTTGAATGAATCAGCGTTCCATACAAGTTACAGCAGTCTGTTAGTGCAGCTGCCTGAACAATAAAGCCATATCATCTTTAAAGAAAAACAAGACGATTATGCTCTCTTAGGTCATTATTCATAGCACAGGCGTGAAGTTCATGGTACGTACTGAAGTGATGTACCAAGTGTGTTTGTTTATTTCTGTTGTAAAGTTGGACATTTTAACGTGAGTTTCAGTAGATACTGACTCACTGTTAAAGCCATGCTGTCAAGGTTATTCAAGGATCTGCGTGTTTTGTCACTCTGTTGGTGTCCGTTTCAAACCACGTGTTGTCCCTTGGAGTTTACCGACTCTTGTAGTGATAAAGTGTGCATATTTTTTTTGTTTCAGGTCAAGGTGTGGTTCCAAAACCGCCGGACCAAACAGAAGAAGGACACCACCAAGGATTCAGATAAGCGCTCCTCCTCCACGTCTGAGTCTTTGGCCACCTGCAACATCCTTCGCCTCCTGGAGCAGGGCCGCCTCCTGTCGGCCCCCGGCCCACCACCTAACTCCCTCCTCGGGCCCCCGACTCACCCAAACGGATCCCTGCTCAGCAGTCCGGGTGGAGGCTCCTCCAACTCTCCTGGGATCAGCAGCGGCACTCCCCCCAGCTCCCTCTCAGGAGGGACGTTCGGCCTCTCCCTGCCCTCTTTGGGGGGCACCCCGCCGTCACCGAGGCTGGGCGTCCCACCGCCGCACTCCCTCTGCTTCTCCATGCCGCTGCTGGGGGGCCCCCATCATGAACTGACGTCCAGCTACGGCTGCGGCTCCTCGGCGTTTGAGCCGTACATGCGGCTGGACAGGAAGGAGGCAGATCTGGGTGGGAAGAAGACAGTCTCCTAGGTAGCAGGGCCCTGTTTTAGGGACGAGAGGAGACTGGGACTTAAGAGCTTTCCTCTCAGTCTCGTGAGCGGCTGCAGACAGGAGCAGAAAGCACCTCGGATAATGAAAAACATTAAAACGGAAGTGACAGGGTTGCTTTCTAGTGCTTTTTTTGCAGCAGTAACACAAAGTTGTAAAAAAATGACTTGATGGAAGGTGATGATTCCACTTTTCCACGTAAAAAAACAAACTGCTATTTTTCTTCAGGCAGAAGTGCCGTGCGTGTTTATTTCAAACGGATGTTTTCATCGCCACTCTCTTTACAGTGGTTGTACATGACTTCACTTTCTGTCCAGTGAGCTTGTATTAGTGACTTTTTTTCTTTCTATACAGGCCTGCATTTGCTGTTCAGGAAAAAAAAAGAAAAAAAAAGATACTTGACATCAATATTGTCTGAATGAGAAAAATGGTCTTTCAATGAGAGCAGTATGTACACATTTCTATTCCTGTTCAAGTGGCCATGATTGATTTTAGTTCATGTGCTATCACGATAGAAAGAAACCCTTAAAAAAAAGAAGAAAAAGATTGTAGCATTTTATTATCAGTCTGTTTGGTGTCCAGTCGTAGTTTTTGTAAAACCTTTATTTGGTTGTGTTTGTGTATGAAACAGTGTGTGGTAGGATCTGGACACACAGTGCAAACTCACATATCTAGATCTGACGGTTGAATACGAAATGACCAGAAAAGAACGATCAGTAAAGAAAGCGCAAGGAAGCCGGTAAGTGTTTGCCAAAGTGTTTACGGATAAAGCTCTGGAGGTGCCACGCTCGTGCCCCTTCCAATCAGCGAAGCAAGCTGAGAGAGGCGACCTCTGAACCCAGATTAACTTAGATTCACAGATGTCTCAGCGCTGAGAGAGACTCTAAATCAGATTCGGAGAGAGTTTGCGGACACACACATTATAAATCTTCCTGAAGCTCAAACTCAACCCAGAGATTTCTTTTCTGTCTTGTTTGGAGTCCGGCTGCAACTGTAGCCGATGGATCCAAAGAAAGCTACTCTACGACATTTAAGATTATTTTTTTTTTACTTCATTGCTTTCCTTTTTCATGTTTTGTTTTTTTCGTATTTGTTTTCTTATTTTTATTTTAGCACTTCAAGGACTCAAAGATTAATTGAGAAAAGTATCTTCCAGCAGTTAGGTGACTACAGACGTTGTGTGTTATAGTCCAGGTTGCGGTGCAGAATTATTTGACATTTGTCCATTTAGTTTAGATTTTTGTTTCATTTGTTCCATATTTTCCAGTTTGTGCTGATCCACCAGGTCGTCATATCCACCTCATATCCACCTTTTTCACACCTATTTCAGACGCGATAAGCTGAGGCATGACACAGGCGTTTTAACGTCTCAGTTTTCTTGAACTCGTTTCCTCTTTTTCCGCAATGACACTTGGCTCCAGCGGCTTGGCCTTTCTGTTATGAAAGGATTTTATCTGATTGCCCTTCATTGAAAGCACTTTATGTTTGTTTTGTTTTTTTTTCCACATCCTTGAATCTCACTTTTCAACTTTTGAAGTCATTTATTGAAAACCCCAGAAAAAAAAGAAAGGAAAACACCCCCAACCTTCACAGTTTTGCTATCAGTTTATATTCTTTTTTTTGTTTTTCTGATTTTAAAATTGAGGTCCCTCACTTAATGATAACTTTTGCAATTTTCTATCAAATATAATTTTTTAGTCTATGGATTTGAAGCTGAATTGACCTTCATGTGTTCAGATTTACTGTGCTTTCGTAACATTTATGCTGGACAAGGAAGAGGAGGGAACTGAAAGCATCAGATGTTTTATTTGTGTCTTCTACATGAGATGCTGTTTGTCCAGGTTTCTTTGTTGTTCACGGAAAGGCAAAAATCACCTGCGAGAACCTGCAATTTTCTACAGTTTACCCTCAATTTGTGTGTGTCAAATGGGTTATCGCCCTCTTTTCACTCTCCCGTCTCTCGTCTGTTTTCCCATGGATCTTTTCATTTTGTCTGACTGCAAGGTTTTTTTTATTTATTTTTTTTACATTTTATTTCCTCAGATGTGGCTCAATGTGTATTTAAAGAAAAGAAGAAGAAAAAAAGAACGGACACTGCCATGACATCAATTTACAATTGCGGTTACAAGTGAAGGCCGGGGTACTTTGCTCGGGCTGGCGTGTTCCCAGGTGCAGATGCATTTCCCAGCGAGCACGAGGAAAGGCATTGACCTCAGTCTGTCAGCTCGCTGGGCCTTTTTGCACCCATGTATCAGCAGCTTGTACCTGATAATTTCCTGTTGTAGTATTCAGACTTCAGCAATGCTGCAAAAACCCTGCTCACAGCTCTCTGCAGTAGTACACCTGTGCTCTTGTCGAACACTATTATTTCCTATAAGCACCATCCATAATTCACATGCTCTGGCATCAAATATTGAGTGCAGAAATGGAGCTGAGAGGTCATGGGGCCAGCTTCTCGTGTCAGGCTGCTGCACTCGTTCACAAATGATTTGTCTTTACTCACTACTGCATTGTCTCATTTAACTGCTGTGTAAACAGTCCCTGCTCTGGTTTTATATTTTTCATGGTATTACTTTTTGTCGTGCATCTGTGACTTTTGGTGCACAAAACGGCCGATACAGAAGCTCTTGATTAGTAAAAACTGCTCGTTTTTAGTTATTTCTCACCCGCTGTGACATAAAAGGAGCATAATATATTAAAGAAACAGGCTAAGTCTACTCACGCTTCATATTTCTCTTGAGATCCAGCACCAACTCCTTTTTTCTGGCACTGCTCAGCTGTGTTTTGTAATGAAAATCTGCAGTTACTGTTTTGTGCACTCAGCTAAGCAGAAGGAGGATTCTGTTTTTTCCAGCAGGAGTGCAAAAAGAGAGAAGAAGCAATGTAAAGCTTTGCATAAGATGGTGCAGAAACACCAGTAAGCTGGATGAATATCCACGTGACTGTCATGACTTTAACTGACGTTAAAAAGTTTGATTTTTGGTTCCGTTGATAAACTTCCTCTTTAGATGGTCTCTTCTCTTTCCAACTGTGTGAAAGTTGTTCTTTTTTTGTTGTTGTAAGAGATCTGTGACACCTTGCACTTGTTGAGGTTGTACCACTATTTGAAAAACACCACAGGCCTCCTTTTTCGCTCCCACTGCGTCATGATTTTTTTCTTGTTTGTGTGAACATCTTCCTTTGTTTCCTCTTGGTTTACAGTCTTCGTTATGCACAGCCAAGGTCCTGCAGAGGCCCTAACGTCTTTCTTTGAGCAGTAAAACGTAATGTCAAGTTAATAGCACCAGCTTATACTTACAATGAACAAACTCTATGTACATAGATATGAATTTATATAAATATATATATAAATGGGTCTTTGCACATGTTATCTCAATGTCTGTTCCATGTGAGTTTAAGAGGAAGAAGCAAGAAAAAAAACAAAACAAAAAAAAACTAAATGTGAAAGAAAGTTCAGAAAAAAAAGACTTTATATATGCTTTACAATTCTTTGTCTCATTAACATTTTGCACTTATTTAAAGAGGCTTACTTCAGTTTCTGGGCTGTCAGAGTTGTTTTCACGCTCTGCTAAGATATTGTACAATATGTATATGTATTTTTAATCATATGCATATAAATATATGTCTATGTACTTTGCTCCTTGTGTTCTGTTTATTTCATCCTCTTCACCATCTCAAGGCCAGATGTACATATTTATTCTTTATTTTTAACACAACATGAACAACATTTAGTTTCTCTTTTGAGCTCTCTCTATCCTTTCATGAGGATTTTTGATTTAATTGGCGACAACCTCTTTAAAAACTTTGACTTCAGTTTAATCATGTGGCAAATGAAGGAAATTTCTCTCAGGTCTTTTGACGGAAGGACACTGTGTTTATATACTCTACATTGAAATTTTAAACATGTTTTCGTTTGGATTTTGGCACAAAAAAGGCCGAAAAGTCCTTGAGACAGCACATTAATGAAAAACAAAATCTCTGAACTGTGAACTGTTACTTCATCATAAGTTTGTAGGAGCCTTATTAGTATATTATTATAAGTCCTTATTTAATTTCAAAGAGAACAGATCTTTTCAGGTTCATTTCAGAACATTTCTGCAGATGCATACGTAATCCACAGCATTATAGTATTCATTTTCCCTAAAATCAATATGGTTTAAATTTCAAAAGCAGGATGCACAATTTCAACATGCCCTGGGATGAGACTTGTTTCCATGGCAACATTATTGAATCAAATACAATCCTGCCTTCCTACAACTGGCATGTGTGTCGGTGATGTGAAATGATCCAGCTTTCCCAAAAATAACCAGCTAGTTTTGTTTCCTCAACATCAAACAACAACTGGAAACAGAAGTAATGCGATTTATATTGAAGTAATACGAGTCCCACTCAGTGACAGAATACCCAAATAACCTGGCACTTAAGGTTATTTATTGTCATATAAATATGTTTTGCTTTGTGAACCAGCTACTAAACACTCAAACACAACCTGTTCTCATTCAAGGTCAACAAACGGTGGTGTTTCATCAGAGCAGCTTATGTATGTAAAATAATGTAAAGCAAGATTTATTATACTTATACTTTCAATACTTGTATCATTATGGGGCATTTAGTTGTGGACAAAATCTGGGTGAGGTGGTTAGAGGAGCAGTAAGAGTTTATGTCACAAGATAAACCAATTTGATTCCTCTCTTTTATTATTAACCCATTCACAAGATTTAATCCAATCTAATAGCTACAATCTAATCAAACCTTTTAAAAATAATATTAATGAGTTGGTAATATTCCTTAAAGAAGTCCTTCAGGCAAAAACTGAAACAAAAAGAAGTGAAGAACAACAACGTCTCTGTAATGAAACAGGCAGCTGGTTCAGGAGTAAAGTGCCCCCTGCACACACAAGCGCTTGCTCAGTCAAGTGCTTCTGCAAGTTGTGGCATGATATTTATATTAAAATAAAGAGAAAATTTAAATTTAAATGAAAAAATAAAATGCATAAAGTTTTCAACATTTAACTACTGAGACAAAGTTCATAAGTAATTTATGTCTCCATCGTCGGCGTCAAGGTTTGTCTCAAAGCAGTTAGTCTTAGATGTGTCACGTAATTCATATTTTGATTATTTCCTACCTAAACCGCTAAACTACACGTGATGGTGAGGAGTTGCAGTCAAAGACAGAACAAGATGTAAGTTCGTAGGTAGCTGAGCCCAGACTACATTGAGGGGCACCTCTTTAAGCTGGGACAATTGATCCGTGGGGTGCCAATTATAGTGATTGGCACCTTTATTTGAGTGAGGAAGAGGCGAGAGGACCGGCAGAAAGAGGACCAGATGGGTGGCCTGTTTTTGAGGAGGGGAGGGGGGCAGAGCAGGGAGGGGTCGGGGTGAAGTAACTATCTCGCAGCCAAAGGAGAAACTATGGTGGTAAACAGCCTCCAGAGAGCAACAACAGCACTGAGCTAATTGGGTTTTCATTGCTTTTTTTTTCTTTTTTACTGGTTACATCCGCTCATATGCCTTATTGACACCATTCACTGCTGGACAATGCTCACAACTAACTATATCAGGCAAAAGTTTATACTTAAGTTTACACCATTGCCTCCAAAAACGGTGCATGCCAGTATACAAACTGTGGTGGAAATCGTAAAAAAATCCAATCCCTAAATTTTTTCCTTTTATTTCTATACTTGATCAGTTTGATCAGACTGTCATGCTATTGTTTGGCTTTGACCTCATCACTTCCCACAGATATCCTCACATTAGCCCCAGCTAGTCTGTTCTGCCCCTGTAGCACCAATATTATGGCCTGCTGTGTAAAAAGCTTGGAGGGAGTACAGCTAAACATTTTGTTCTGCATCTGTAATGTCCCTGTTAGGCCTTGGGAGGTAGTAGTGGAGGCCAAAGATGACAGAGATGAGATGAGTGCTCTGTGAACTGGCAATGCAGAAAGGTATAATGGGTGCAAAGATGACTGGAAACTCAGTGGAGGACATGAAAAGAGTCTGTGTGGGGGACAGTAAGAGAGGTGTTCATATATATATATATATATATATATATATATATATATATATATATATATATATATACCCAGTCCACTTCCTGGACTGGGTATATTACAAACTTTGTGATTTGACCATTTAATTTGCTAATTCTTTTTGTCGGACAAGAATTTTTAGGTTTTTTAAATACCTGACATGTTTCAACGATTCCTTTCGCCTTCATCAGAGTCACCGAAACATGACAGGTATTTAAAAAACCTAAAAATTCTTGTGCAAAAAAAATGAGCAAATTAAATTGTAAAGCCATGGACAAAATGAACTTCATTAAATCATTTGGGATTTGTCTTGGGGCACTATATCTACTCAGTGATTTCTGTTTCCTTCATCATTTCATCGTCCTCCTGCTACCATGGTAACTCCGCCAAAACTGGCAGCAGTGAAAATGAGACCAGCGCCGCTGTGTGTGCCCCAAAGGAACGAAGAGATAAAATGTTTTTTTTATGCATGTTTATTCAGCCCCAACTGCATAAAGCAGTCACTGACCAGAGGCATGACGGACTTGATGCAGATCACCATGAAGGGGAAGGTCATGACACTTTGTTGAAGCACAGACTGAGGAGTGAACATTGTGTCTACGTAGGTCTGTAAATGCTCTGTTGGAGGGTGGAGGTGGATCTCATGCGCAGCTTTAAGCTCTTTCTGTGGAAGTGGCTCTTGAGCTATCGAAGGTTATGAACAAGAACTTCATCCTAGAGGTGGTGCCTGTTGGTGGATACTGGCTTGATGGTGGGATTTCTGAGCAGCAGCCATCTTGGCAGCTGTGCATCATTTTCAAAACAAAGATGTGCACCCTTAGCTCCTTTAAGACATGAAGGGAGTATTGCTGGAATGAACTGTGTAGAGCAAACATAGACTCATTTTAAAATGACTGGGACAACACACGATGATTCAGGTGTCTGAAATTAGAGGGCTCACACACAAGATAAGCAATAAAATAAAATAGTTATTCTCAAATAACTTCTGGCGATAACTTTTTAACTAAATACACAAAGACACGTGATCCATGTTTATGCTTTTTCAATATCAAAAAGAGAAAGATGAGTGAGCAGTTAAATAAAAGAAAAGATAATTGTGCCATAAGGGGCCGAGGCCTTTACACGCTCCTGTTTTGTTTAAGAGAAAATCAGATCAGTTCCACTTCAGCTCTCAAAAACTGTTTGTTGTTCCTCTGCACATGAACTCTTAGCTTCACATTAGCTCTGATTCTCCTTTAGTCGGCACTGGATGTATTTGTGTGTCTGTGTTTCTGGAGGGTCCACAGGGCCTCAGGAATGCTTCACTGTCCGGCCACCCCCTCTTTTCCTCCCCTCCTCTCCATCCTCCATCTCTGTACTGCCCCCGCCTCCTCCCTCCCTCCCTCCCTCTCTCCCTCCCTCCCTCCCACTATAAAGCAGCTCAGCGGCCCATCAGGGGGGCTTCTCCACTAATTAGGGTCACTAATTGGAGGTCGGCTGGGGCAAAGACCCCTCCACACCTGCATGGTCATGTGACTTTAAAATGGTCCACAGGGTCAAAGGTCGTGCAGTTGGGGTGGCGGAGGGGGTGCTGGATTAGTTTAACTGAGCAGACGAAGAGAAGAGTAACAAGATGACACAAATTGAAATAACAAAAAAAAAGGACTTTCCTGTTGCAGTCAATAAGATTACAAAAGCCTATCTGGAAAACAAATTACAAAACAAAGATTAAGCTTGAAAGAGTTAATACGCATGAGCAAAAGAAGCCTTCTTTCAACAGGTGTCTATCCTAGTGTACCTACAACTATCAACATCAAAGTGAAACGACACTTCAGAGGAGAACAGCCTGGATGGTGGTGGCTGCACTGCTAAAACAGCCTCTTTAGAAATAAGCCTCATATTCCTAAATCCAGTCATAATTGTCTTATTTTAAGCCTTATATGTCTTTGTCAGTGTGGCAAAAAAAATAATTCTTGACTGGAATTCTTCAAATTACCAAAATAATCTTCACATTTTCTTGAAACGAGGCTTTTAAACTCTCTTAGACATTAGTTTTTGTTTAGCTTCCTGTTTTGACTCCTGGTGGGGGTCTTCCCGTGGTGTGTTTGCAGGGTTGCATCAGCGAGGGCATCCGGTGTAAAACCGATGCCAAATCAAAATGATCCCTCTTTTAGGCACAGTTTCAGTTCATGATCAAGTGCCACAGATCAGGAAACTGTACCACATATCCTTTGATAGCAAACAGGAAAGCTGAAGCAATATAACAGCCAGCAGGCAGATTAAAAGGTGAGTCAAAATCTCTCTGAACCATGTCGATAAATATCACAAATGCTGCATTTACTCTGCTGGCCATTTCTAGTTAAGTATATATCCATTTTTTTTTTAAATGAGATACTTAGATCATCTTATAAAAGTGACCCATATCTGATACCTGCATTCACACTGGTAGATGGCAGAATATAGATAGATTTGACTACCAATCTGCAAATAAAAAAAGGTGGCAAGAGAGGAAAAAAAAAGTCCAGCTTTTTTCAATGAATGCAGTCAGGTGAAATAGAAGATGTAGTACATGGACCTATTTCTGTTAACGCAGTGACACACCTTCTGAGTGTTTTACACTACCTTTGCATTTATACTGCTATGCTGTTGGTTCAATAAACGCTGATGGCTACAACAGCAGCTCAGAGCAGAACATATTATCCAAGCCAGTGCTTTTCGAAGCATTTATGGAGTTCAGCGATATATAAACCATAATTTAATGTGAAAAAGAAAGAGTCCGTCCACCTGTGATAGCATCCATTTTCACCCTCACAGTAATGGGAAACATCTGATCTGTTCCCCTTTAGACCTGAAACCAATCTAAAACTAACATAACTACTTATACATGTCAGCTGGTCATCTGATCTCTGCCTCATAGGAAGAAAAAGATGGGAATTGAACCCTAAAGTGTAAATACAGTCACAATTTACCTCTGGTGCTGATGCTGCAATCTATAACTTCTAATCCAACTTCTAATTGGATAAAAGAGGAAAATCCAACAGGATGTCAGATGTCATAGCTGGGATGTAAAATGTTTTAGTATTGGTAGAGCTATATTACATCAATTCTAAAGTTAAGTGAACTTTATAACTACCGTACTTCCCACATCTGAGGTAGAACAAGGAAGCTGGGTAGCTCACCTCTGAGTAGATACTGTGATGTAGCAAACACTTTCATCTCTAGGCGGCCTCAAAGAAAGTAACATTTACATTCTGTCTGAGTTTTTGAATCGGCAGTTACTTCAGACACCCATATGAATACTATCAAGCACAAAAAAGTGTGTTTTTTTTCACAATATGTTCCCTTTAAGAAATTAGGGCCTAGTCAGAGGTTAATTGCCAGGTGACCTCAAGGGCAGAGAGCTCAGTGGAGGCCCCAAACCCACCTGCCTCTCTCAGCGCTCATGGACTAAGTGATGTCTCCTTGTTTTGACACAATTCACACAAGAGTTGGGCCTAAGCTCGTCCGAGAGGTTCACAGCTGCATTCCTGAGAACCAACCCGACCTGATAGCTTGGCGGGCCAAGATGGGGGTTCTTGTTTTTTGAAATTATGAAAAGGCAGGACGCCACAGGAAGTAAAATGTGTGAACCTTGTGGTTGTTTCACATTAACAAAAAAGACATGCTGGGTTATGGGTGTTACAGTACAGACTGTTTTACATGTCAAAGTTGTAAAAGCAACATTCATCTCAGCTGAGTTTATTGGTTTTAGTCATTTCTGCTTGTGCATCTATGTTTTGTTGTTTGGAAATCATACTCTTTTTTTGTGGTCATAATGTGTCGTACTATAGTTGCTTTATAGCAAATATTTTTCATTCATCTATTCACGGTCCGTTCATCTTGCATCTCTTTACAGCTGTTTTTTTCCTCTACTTTAGTTATATCTCATTTTGACAACTTTACTTCCCTTTATGTTTGTTTTGCATTTTATGTTTGATTTAGGTTGTTTAGCGTCTGTATTTCAAAGTTTTGCTTCTCATATGGATTATTTTTGATGATCTGCCGTCATTTGCTTTAAATTGTGTGTGAGTGTATTTTTTTTTCTGACTCAGAGGTCATTATATCGTAGATCTCCATGTAATCACAATTCTTTGTGTCTCTTAATGGTTTGTTTGGGTTTTATTTTAGTGATCTAACATTTGTTTGCTATTTTGAAAGCTTTGATTAATTTTACTTTTGTGTCTCTTTCTTTCTCTATCTTATTATGTGATTTATATTTCTTGGGGCCTTTACCTGCAGGATGTGGTTAAATAAAACCAAAATACAATGAATATTGGTTCATATACTGTATATGTACTGTTAATCGTATTATATTGGACTGAATTGCAAAAACAGGTGGATTCAGTTTCAATAAGATAAGAAATAATAATATAAAATTAAAATTTTTTTTTTTTTAGAGAGTAACAGATGGCCAAATCTAAAACTCTGACTTAAAATGCATGTACACATTTTTTGTGTAAGTTTTGCTGCTATTTTTTTAGTTAAAGGTCAAAGGAAAGACCTTCCATCTTCAGCCTAAACAGAGAGGATTAAAAAATACCATTATTCTTAACAAAATCTGTAATCTGATAGAAGTAACTTAGTTTTATATGCAGCCAAGTAATCAGTGCTACGAATTAGTTGTGCTGGAATAAACATGCAAGGGTGTGGAGTGATGCTTTTTTAAAATGTGTTAATGTTTTTATTCTGTGTTGAAAATAATATAATCAAAATGTGATTGCAAGAAGCTGCAAGAAGTGCTTGGCAAAATAAACTAACTTAACTCGCTGATTTTTCAAGTGGATGGAAAATGAAAAAGAGAGACTTCTTATGGATGTGAAATGCAAAACAACAATAAAACACACAATTGGAAGCACAAAAAGCTCAACTCACATTTGCTGGTTTTGTTTGTCCTTTGGTCTGGAAGTCGGTGGGACAACTGGGGGCCCATTGTTTCATCTGTGTAGGACAATTAGACAATTAACGTGGATACCGGTAATAATTAATCATTATCAGGTGCAGTGTCAAATACATCGATTCAAAGACTGCATCTTCACTATTGATGTTTTCTCTCAGGGTACAATTCAGCTATTACAGCCCATTGATCTTCTTCTCAAACTCATTGCCTTTCATGTGGCAGCTCCTTGGTTATTTTAATTTTTTTGAAGGTTTGCTGATGAATGTTTGTGAAAAAGTAAACAAACACGTTTTCAGAGAATAAAAGCATTTCATTTTCAGCACCATCTGCAAACAGACGAATCAAGGCCTAATGAAGGCCAAAATGTGGAAAAACAGGCGTTTAAACCAAAGAATAGTAGCTGACCCATCACATCTGTATTTTGCAGCACTGTGCCACACACACTCACACGCAGTCTATCACTGCCACATAATTCTTTTCCAGTTTCAATTTGTAAACCTTTCACAGAGCTGAATGAATCTTCCCCTTGCACACAAAGAGTGATGACTTCAAAAGTTGAGATTACATATTGTGCTTTGCCCTTCTGCACATTAAATCTGATTTGTGGTGTGAAAGCAGGAGACAAAATAAATAATTCCTGCACAGACTTTTCACCTTTAAACTGATTGATGTTTGGGCCACAAAAACCATTCTCAGTTATGCAGAAAATCCTCTTTTCAATATCAAAATCATTCCATTCACTGCAATACTGATGACAGGATTCAAGGTTGCGTTCCTCAAAATTATTATTATTTTTCTTTTTTATGCCTCTAAACACATGAGCAAGCCATAACTTTGCATCACCCTCCCCAAATTGCTTAGCCTTTTGTTCAAATAGCCGTGATATGATGTGAAAGCAGTTGCATCAGGACCATTCCAGCTTTGTTTTGGTTGATGCCCCGTGAGGACTAGACTATCAAATTTGACTGTGGTGTAAAGATACATTTTGTGAAGATGTCATTCTTTTGCTTATCTTGTTTTTGCAGGTTGGTTGATATTCAGAAAGTGATCCGACCTCAAGGCCGGAGGGTGGTTTCATAATTTCTTTCCCAGAGTATAAAGCTCCTGCCCTGTAAAGCATCAATCAGTCACCAATTAACATTGGTAAAAACCTGAAAATTCAGCTTTTAAATCAACCGTGACATCTTCCATTTTCTTTCTTTTTTTTTTTTTTTTACTTTACCTTCACCCCACATTTAATGCAGTACTAATGCACAGCAGAGTGCTTCCTAATGAATTCAAGGTTTTGTGCAGAACGCTTGTCATATTTATTCTCAACACATGGTTCAAGACTCTCTAAACCGACTCAAGGGAATGTGACAACAGCTAATTGTATACTCAGGAGGAATATGTTATTTAGATTTCAAGGGTATGAGAGTGCTTTTGAAAATAACAGCTGAGGCGATGATATGTAGAGTGCAAAGTGTGGTAAAATTGTAGTTTACTTTAAAAAACAATAGGAGCAAAAGCAGGACAAAAGCAGTCTGTCCTTGTTTAATGTTAATGTTTGTCGAATACTGGTACACTGGACTCCTAAGTAACCCATCAAAAACGTAATCATACTCTCTTAATGGAAATTAAGTTTTATTATGAGCCTAATAAGTGTACTTTCACCGTCACTTTATCAGATATTATTGTGATTTCCCAATATTCTTTTGACAGGCTTTTTTTGTTGTGTTAAATGAATTTTATATTTTATTTTTGTTGTTCTATGTGTATAAATACATAGTATTTTAAAACTTCCTATATCTAAGGTGTTTTTTATGTGTATTGTCTTTATTTTATTATGTTTTGCTTCAAGGTAGACTCAGGAAATGAACTGTTGCTATGCCTGTTAATCATACCCCCATGGCCCATCTTATGATAATTATGGATAAATAATGTTGTAAACAGCTTTTATTTATAAGTTTGTGAACACTCTGTCCGTAATGAACCTTTTTGCTGTTCACAAACGGCCAAAAGCATAAAATGAGACTAAAAAGAAACGAATGTAGCAAAAGAAAAAAAAGAAGAATAAACAAGTAAACATGGAAGGGGCAGAGATGCTTAATGCAGTTCTGAATAAGGTTCCATAATACAGCTTTGGATTTTTCCAAGCTGACTACAACCCCTGCTGGACTTCTTCATTGGCATAATACGCCAACAAGGTCTCGACCTCGTCATTAGTCCATCTATTTGTTTTTCTTGCTATCCTGCTATCCGGCTGTTGCCTGAGTTCTCACTAGAACTAAGAAAGTGGATCACATCACTTTATATCAGTTTATAAATCACTGAATGTTTTAGGACCAATGTACATTGGAGATTTTTTATTGCCATAGAAACCATCCAGATCATTCATGTGTTTTGGTTCAGGTCTGCTCTTTGTACCCAGAATTAGAACCAAATGTGGAGAAGCAGCATTCAGCTTTTATGCTCCACAAAACTGCAGGAACGCTGAAACCCTCAGTTCCTTTAAATCAAGGTTAAAAACTCATTTATTTCCAGCTGCCTTTGACAGAAATATTCAAACTATTCTGAATTTAACTTTAAATAATGCTGATTTTAATACTCAAGTGTAACTCTAGTTTCTGCCACTGCGCTGTAACTTTTTATTTTCTCTTCATATATTTGTTAAGTAAAGCACCTTGAACTGCCTTGTTGCTGAAATGTGCTATACAAATAAACCTGCCTTGCCTTGCCCTGCCTTCCCTTGCCTTGCCGTGCTTTGCTTTGCCTTGCCTTGCCTATCTTGATCTTCATCAAATCTAGAGCAAAATGTTTCAGGTTCAAATGAGTTGTGTTCACATGATCCATGATCACTTGAAAGGCCTGCAGATTATGTCCTTCTTGTAGAACAGCTTAGTACAATATCTTTACTTCTTAATTTACAATTTATTTTCTATTTAATATTTTTTGCATTTTATCCTCTTGAAGCCTGATGTGGCATATTTGATCCATACAGTAACAGTTAGAGACCTTTGCGGGTTTTTTTTTATTTCATCCCATCCAACGCTGGCAGAGACGTGGAAATGTGCAAAAGGTGTTTCCATTATACTTTTGCAATAAATTGGAATATAAAAACACCTGGAAGACCACCTCATGAAAGTGTAAAGACGTTTTGTACTCACACAGATGGAGTACATTAAGTTTGGTTTTGCTTCTTCTTGCAAGAATAAAGTTAAAAAAACATTGAGACCTGACATCTTTTTTTGATCCTTTAGTTGTCTTCCATAGATGTTGTTCCTTTTCTTTTCTTGAACTTTTACAGATTTCTCTTGTCTTTCCAGCCTATTGACGACATCCTTCACTTTCATTGAGATCTCATTGGACTCCTTCTTGGTAGTTCCAGTGGAACAGATGCGAACTCAACACCTGATATAAACTCCAGACCTTTGGTCTGCTTCATTCCTCTTCAAGTCTTGAAAGAATGGACCACATCTTACTAATACATGTCTTTTCAATCAGCTCACCACATACTGTAGTTCTGAGACCTTGAGAATGGAGGGCTTTCCTTAAAAAAAGCATCTATCTCTATATGGTTAAAGTAATATTTTTTCTGAAACCTCTTAAATTAAAGCTGAAAGTCTAGACTTTAGTCACATCTCGATTGCTGTATTTCAAATTCATTGTGTTGGCATAAAAGGTAAAATCATAAAAACTTTATCATTGTCCAGATTCTTCTGGCCCTAAATGTAAAACCCCACCTTTTTCTAAACAGAAACATCTGGTAGGCTATAGCTTTTGCAATTGTTTGCAAAGATGCTCATTTACTTCTGGCCTGGTTTTTACATTCAACACTGATGCGACAAACTCCAGAACATTATGACTTTAGTCAGATTGAGTTCATAACTTTACCTGTGATGATCAGGTCCCATTTAATGACAAATAATCCTACAAATGGTTTCTTGCACTATATCTGAACACATAGTATAGCAAACTGAACAAAAATAAGCTCTAGACCATCTATCACAGGCAGGGCTGGACCTGAATCCTTGGAAATCTGCAAATTCATTTGTTGGGTTGACATCCAGTTTACAATTATGGAACATGAGTTACTTTTCTCTTGTAATGTTCTGCTGTCATGTTCTTTTTGAACCAGTAAAATGTGGGTAAAAAATAAATTAAACAATAAAATTCACATTCATATTTGGCTGTAATCATCATCATCATCATCATCATCATCATCATCATCATCATCATCATCATCATCATCATCAGCAGCAGCAGCAGCAGCAGCATCATCAGCATAATCATCATCAGCATCCACAATGATGCTTAAAAGGTTAAACACGATGAAGACCTCAATTGTGTGGCATCACTTTAAATAGAAAGATGGCAAAACAATGACTTTCTGTCTAAAATGCAGTTGCATTTTCGTCTACAACAGTTGCACAACAGCTGTGAGACGTCACCTGGTTGGTTTAAGTGTCTATACTCAACTCAGACAGTATAAACATACAGTTAACTTGCGAGCACACTTAACTAATGTAGCTGCAGTTGCCACAATTAAGCTGTTCATTTTCTTAATACACCTTGAATAACATTTCACATGACATACTGTTACAATACAAGTGATTCTAGTAATATAAAACGTGCATAAATGTCTTCAGATCCTGCCAAGGGAGGTGCCTCTGGTCTTCAGAGCGGCTGTCTTTTCCAGGTACGTGGGTAGTGCCTGCCACTGTTTGGACTTCCCTTCCTCAGGTATTCTATATTTACCTTTGGAAAGCAAGGACCTGCCAGAATCAAGCCTTACTTCCAATTAAAAGCAATTAGAACCTGCTGATATAATTACAATTTTGATAAAGTTTTTCTAACAAACTGCAAACTATAATTTTAGGGGGTTAAGATGGGATCTGAAAGCATGTCTCTACCACAGTGTTTATCATTACTTCTCAGTCCTCGGCCTCACAACCCTCTACCCTGTATGTTTGAGATGTTCAGGTGCTTCAGCAGACCAGACTCTGACTTGTGCTTACCCAGGAGAGCTTAAACCATGCAGAGCATGGTTTAAAAGTCCTGAGGTCCAGGGCACAGAAACACACATGTATGCAACTTCAATTCAATTCAATTCAAAGTCTTTATTTCAAAATGACAGTTGAAGGTTACAGACACGCTTGAATATTTGAACAATGAATGCAAGAGATACACTTTTCTTTTTATTCAAACACAATGCATCTTTATCTGTTTCATTCACAAACCCTATTTTTTCACAGATGGATGTACAGGTACAGCTGTTCTGTGTAATCCTATCACATCTCTGAGTAATCCTGGTGTTGTTGTACAGTGTGACAAAAATGTGTCTAAAATCGGTCTTTATCCTAACACAACCCCATTTGGGTAGTTGAATTTATGATTTTTCTAATGAGATGATAATTTTGCATGTTTTCATGCTACAGATTACGATTAAATAGTGAAAAACACTCTTATGGATCCTACTTAGCTGTTCGGGATTGGCCACCTAAGGAGGATGTAAGTACCAGGATGTGGGACAAAGGAGAGGCTCATTCCTGCTTCCAACCAGCCACACCTTCACATTAACGAGGCATGGGGCCTCGTTAATGTCGCGTCCTAAGATGATTAGACGTGGAACATGACACCTGGCAAAAATTATGTTAACCATTGCTGTGACATGATACATTTAAGTTCTGTGGAGAAAAAGAAACGTTAAAAGTACTAGTACTACTACCTTCTCACATTTAAAAAAAACAACTAACTTTAAACAACATTCAGTTACATAGCAGCTGTAATTCAAATTTTTAAGTTTCTCTTGTGAACTTTCTCTTGTGCCATTACTGTCATTTAACAATGACGAATGCATTCTGGGATACTTTGCTGTGTCAAGTCTCCACCATAGACTGTAAACACAATGGACAAAGCATCAGTCAGGTGGCCTATAGATTTCTGAACGGTTTTCAAACCCCTTTCTTCTTACTCCATGCAGCCATGTTGCCCCGGGAAGCCAACTGGAACACGCTCACTGAATGTTAAACAAAGTCAGCTGTGGTTACCAGCTCCTTCAGCTGATCCCTGCTGAAATAACTGCAGGGCCGTTTATAGAAGTATCCGATTTCACATGTTTCTGTGGCAAAAATAAAAAATTACATTACATTAGTATTGTTTTTTTATTTTCATGGGTTAAATAAATGGTCAGAATGGCATGTGGGAAGTATTTTTAGTATAGATAAACTATTTTTGTATTGAGTGGTTTTAAGGGACACAGTTGTAAATACACCCCTTTGATTTGTAGTAGATGGTTTTGCCAATAGTCTTTTTATACTGCATTACTAGCAATTGGCTGAGCTGACTGTTAATCAGTCATATTAGAAAATAAATAAATAAATAAAAACCCCTCTGAGTTATCATGGATAAGAAATCAATTGACCTCACTTTTGGAGCCTCTAGTGGCCAGTAAAGGAACTGCAACAAAACCTGGATGTTAGATGATTGGTGTTTGGTCTACAACAGATGCTTCCTACATATCATGGGCAGAGCAAGAACACATTTGGGGATTATGACTGTACTGGATTACACGTGGAGGTTTGATGTCTAAAGGAAGAAAATGTTGCTCTTTGATCATTGCGTTATAATGACACCAAAAGACTACTTGAACATCACGAGGTCTCAAGGTAAATTCTGATTTCTTTCCATGTAGAGTATCTTGTATACTCAAAACTGTCTATACATCATTCCTACATTAAGCTCAGCTCTTTACTTGGATCATCAAACAGGTGTGGCGTGACCCTCTGCATCCCTTGGGTCACTAGAGCTCACCCTCATTAGTAACAGGGGGTCTCGACCCAGTCCATCACTCTATTTGTGCTCTGCTTAATAAAGCCAATACGACCACACATGAACCAGGGTTCCTACCCATCTTGTAACCTATAACCTTTGGAACGTCTCTTCTTTCTTTGCCTCCATTCACACTTCATTCACTTGAGCTTCAGCAATCCGTTTAGTCGGTGAAAAGGAAAAAGACACATATGGACTCAAGAGATCATTTCCTCATCCGGCCCCTCAGCTCAGACTCAGGACACCCACACGCATCCACACACAAATGCACACAGAAACTCGCAACAGTGCTCACACAGGGCTCTCTTCAGGGCCGTTCCAGACACAGAAGGAGCTGGAGAGAGGTGGAACAGACTGGGATTATATGGAAGGAGGAGAGGAAGACGAGGAGGAGGAGGTCTCGGGGGCGGAGGAGTGGGGCTTCCCCCCCTCGCCGCCTCTCTGCTTTTCAACGGACGTGTGAACAAAAGCCTGGTCAAACTGTCGGACTTGCAGCCTCGGGTGTTTACCGCTCTTGTATCTTTCACCAACAAATCAAGCGTGGCCCCCTCACCACCACTACCAACACAGAGACACTCCCCCTGCTGCCCCTTTTCCCTTGAGCTGCCTGCCTGGCTTTATTGGGATCACCAAATTAAGAAACCATCCATCTGGGTGTGATCACCAATTACGGGCCGAAACTGTCAGCATGCATTAAGGCCTGCAGGGAAGGCGGGCGTGTTGGGCAGCTCTTGCGAACAGAGGCAAGGGAGTGAGAAGTTGATTGAATATGATTAAAAACAGATTCATTTATTACACCATACTCATTTTATGAGGAAGAAAGGCTTCAAAGTCATCCAGACAATCCTGAAATAAACATGTCTAGCATTTTTGTCTCAGTATCCCCATTTTTTTTTTTTACTGGTTTGCCTCCCCAAGCAAAGCTGTTTCGAAACCTTTTCATGAGTGAGGAGGGAGTTTGATCAAAAAGCAACATAATATGTAAGAAATAGAAATATGAAAAATGAAAATGAATCAATGAAGTTTAAGTCTGGCCCCCTTTTGTCGCTGCTCACTGTCACAGGCAGTGATTCCCTGCAACACTTCTCCTCTGGCCAGCTTTCTCACAACACAATAGGACCATCATTAACTTTTTGCTCCATCGGAATGCTGAAAGACCTCCGCGACCAAACACCCCCTTTCCCTCCCCTCGCTCCTCCATGCGTCCCGCTTTTCTCTCAGCTCGCTGGCTCCTAATTTGTGAAGACCAGGTGTGCACAGACCCACAGAGGGGAGGTGGTGGAGGGGGTCAGGGAGTGGGAGGGGGGGCTGCACACAAAGAGTATCCACAAATAAGGCGGCACTGGTGCTAAAATGCATCTCTGCGTTGATGCAGTAATCCTTAAATGCAGTCGATGGTTCTATAACCGGAGGTTTTGAGATGGTGACACCAGGCACAACGCAACACAGATGCACACTAAACTGAATTTTCACACCTTCCTTTTCCTCCAGAATAAAAGCATGTTTGATTTCTTTTGACAATGATAGATTTTGGTATCCACTGCAATATGTGATGGATGCATTTCTAAAAACTGCAAAAAAAAAAAGATATTAGGATCCTTTTAGATTTTTATAGCAAGGTTTTGGGTCTGGTTACATGAAGACTTGTTTTTTAGCTTTGTTTTTGGTCTGCAATATCTCCAATGGCCTTGTTAGTCCATCACTCAAATTGTTACAAATAAAATCAGCAGATTTGTGAAGTGGTTATAATTGTTGATAGATAAATTGACACCTTTAAGCCGTTCAAACAAATAAAGCACCCCCATTCACACAACCAGTTGGTTCTGCATCTGTAGTCCCTTATTTCTGCTCACTACATTGTGTGAACAGTACATGAAGTAGAACGGTGTTACTCTTCGTTTGGCAATGACATTACCTTGCAAGGTAGTAACAGGGAGGGAATATGCTGCTTTCTTGGGATCATTATGAATGTACACCTGAAGAAATGGAAAAATTAAAAAAAGGATGACCAGTACATCTCTCTAGTGCAATTGCCATGTGAAAGTGATTTTTGATTTATATCACTTACAGTGTTCCTATTTTGCTTTAAAAAAGCTGCATGGAGTGTCACCAGCGAGATTGTTTAGACATTTTTCACTATGAATTCCCACCAGCGAATATGTATATCATTTAAATTTAGTTTTAATGACTTCCAGTCTTGATAAAATAAGAAAACACAATAACTTAGCTCTCCTAAGCTCTATCTATCTATCTATCTATCTATCTATCTATCTATCTATCTATCTATCTATCTATCTATCCTAAGCCTAGCTAATTTGTTGCCTAAACCTAACTAAACAAACAGTAGACAGCTTAATGATGTTTGCCTTGAATTTATTTAAATGACGTCTCAAATTATTATTTCAGATTTTTTTTGTGGTTCTAGTGGCCGGACGGGAAACGTAGAGGTAGAAAGAAGGGGAAGACATGTGGCAAAGAGTCACAGACCAGGGTTTGAACCTACGCTGTCTGCACGAGGGTGATAGCCTCTGTATACGGTGCAACCGCTCGACCAGTTGAGCTATATATGCAGGGTTCATCTATAATTCTTATGACAAAGAAATGGTATTTGTAATTCTGTTTTGCGAGACCCTTCCTGTCCCAAAGTAATATGAAACCCCAGTATTTTGAAAGATGCATATACTTTTCTTGGCTCTGTATTTGTTTTACGTGCAGATTAGACGTGCATACACATTCTTTTGTGCTGCTCCTGAACAGGACCTGTGGGAGTTTATGTGCAGAAATCCGTGCACACACAGATGGTTTCTATGTGATGTGTCACTTTGAATATGTGCTCTCATGGTGCATCTGACTATGAATGTGTGAATGAGTCATTGTGTGTATGTGTGTGTGAGAAGATAATTGGAGGACGAGGGCTGGGGGTGATGGTGGTGGTGGAGGAGTTCAGGGTAGGGGTGGTGGAGGGGAACGAGGGGGCTACAAGTCGGCCCAAAGTTGTTCATCAGCCAGTTTGCCAGCTTGAGTGAGTTGCTTAAAGCTTGGCAGCTTTTTTGGAGAGTCACAGCAGGCGACGGGAGGGGTTAGGTGGCAGATGAGGAAGGGGGTAGGAGAAGGAAGGAGGTGGTGGTGGGGAGGGGACCAGGACTAATTGCCACTAATTGAATTGGATGTGCTGATCAGATGGGAGGCTGTGGAAGTAATCAGGGTTGTCACAGTAGATAACGCAGGGCTGTCCCAGAGTGTCCGCCTCATGTGACAACCTGTAACATAGCCTGTGAGAGGGCACCGGCCCCCTTTGTCATCACCACAAAAGGGGAGAGAAGCAAAGTTGCCCGTTACAGTGACCAGCAACAGGCTCAGAGCGGCAGGAGGGTACAGAGGAGGGAGTCAGGGAGGGGGGAAGTAGGGGAAAGGAGGGAGAGAGGAAGGACGGAAGAGGACGACACAATGAGGAGAGAACTGACTTGAATGAAAGAGGAAGATTTGAAAAGGTGAGAGGTTCCCTGGATGAAAGTGCTAACAGAATGAGATGAAGATAAGCTAAAGGGAGAAAAAAGGCAAAGAGATGCTAGAGGTGAGAGGGGGACTAAATTTGATTTGAGTCTGGAGGTTTCACTTGCAAACAAGATGTTTATGAATGGTTCTGCTTGGATCAATGATCATGTGATGCTGAATTTCAAGCTCAGCAATATGGAAATTTGTTATTTTTAAAATTCATGCTTCAGATATTTGACATGGGTGACTCCCAAGTACGTTTTGCACATCTCTCTATTTCATATACTGTACCTTCATTCCTGTTCCTGTAATTTTTTATTTTATGTGTTATTTTATGTTTATGCACCAACGCATGAACGCAAACTCTTCTTGCATAAATACTTTACTTGGCAATAAAACTAATTCTGATTCTGACTCAAACATCAGCTTTTTCATGTCTTTTTTTGTACTACAGAACAACATTTGAACATCTGTCAGCTGAACCTGCTTTTGGGGATCACGGGGTGCCACAGCTGATTGGTGGTTTCATGTGAAACCAGGGGGATGCCATTTTGATGAAAAAATAAAAACAAAACATCTATCAGAAAGTAAATTACAAACACAAAATTACGTGTTTTTCGATTTCATTTATAGCATAAATAAATGAAACACCATCTTCAGTTTTTTGAGAAATGAAAATGAAAAATAGCAGGTACATTTTAAATTGAGGATATAATAGTAATTTGGTAGATCAATCAATATTTACAACAAATTCGTATAAGTAAAAATGTGGGCGGAGTTAGAACTATATGTATACATGTATGTATACATCTATACACACATACATATTGGTAGATAAATGAATCAAATCACAATAAAACAATCAATAAATCATGAATAAAGAATTATAAAAGCTTAAGTAAAAGTGTCTTGAGTCTAGTTTTAAAATCCTCCAAAACTTTCAGCTGTTCTCGGGTTCTCTGGTAGATCGTGCCACAAATGTGGAATAGTAAAAGAAGGAGCTGTGGAGGTGCCCCATGAGTGTTGCTGACAGGGTCTGGTGTGCTGAATTATTTTGGCCGGCACTGACCAAATGGCCTGAGGAGAGGAGGGAGATTTATTATTTAGTTCTTTTGCTATTAGTAATGTTTTTTAAGGGTTAAATAAATGGTCAGAATGGCACGTGGGAAGTATCTTTGGAATAGAGAAAAAAATGTTTGTATTGAATGGTTTTAAGGGACACAGTTGTAAATACACCTAGTGGATGGTTTTGCCAATAGTCTTTTCATACTGGAGGGGGGTTGTGAGTGGGAGAGATTTTTTTTGGATGATGTGAATATGACCTGCACTGTCAAAACTTAAAGTAAAAAGAATCAGAGTTGTGTCTATACTGTGACTCCATGTTTTTTTGTTTTGGTGGTACACTTCATTGCCATCCTGCATTGAGGGGGGTGGTTTCGTCTGGTTAAAACTTACATCAGGCAACAGGAGTTGGAGAATTTTCCCATCCCCATCTAGCCCTGCGATAGATTAGACCATTGGTTCTTATCGTCTTGTCCCACTGCTGTAACAACACCCTGGTTAGTCCTGACAGTTTCTCACCGGTGTTGGAATTCAGTGGTCTCTGTGCGTGCCATTTTTTGTACCATGCCAATATCAGAATTCATAGTTGACTGCAGACAGCTCAGCCAGCCATTGCTGCTCAGTGGCACCCAGCTTGGCTGTGTCCAAATGACACACAGGATTATTGTCAGTCCACATTTTACAATGCTGGCCCCACAGATAGTCCTGAAACTTTTTGGTCATGGCACACTTCATCCTGAGGAATTCCAGCTTCATGGAGCTGTATTTCCTTTCAGCAGGGCTGAGGCTACAACTGGTAGCTAGGTAAATGGCCTAATCTTGCCATCCTGCTCTTTGGACAACACTGCTCCGAGACCTGTATGACTAGCATCCACTTCTAGAGGAAATGGTAGCTTGAGGTTGGCAAAATTCAAGGGTAGGTGCACTCATCGGTCTCCTCTTGAGCTCCTGGAAGCTTCTCACATGCCTCAATACAGGCCTCATCCAGGTGTGATCCTTGTCCCTTCCTGTCTGTTAGCTCAGCAACCAGGTTTTGCAAAGGTACTGCCAGTTTAGAAAACCCCTCCACAAATCGCTTGAAGCTAGCAACACCAAGGAAAGACTGCAGATCTGAAATAGTAGAAGGGTGGGGTCAGTTTCCAATAGTGGACACCTTGGATGAATCTGTAGACATTCCTTCACTGGAGACAGGATGACCCAGGTCATGAACCTACCTTCTGAAAAAAAAAAACACAGCTTTTTCCAGCTTTACCTTTAGTCTTTCCTTCTGAAGGCGGCTCAGCACTAGGTCCAGATGGCTTAGATGATCATTCACACTAGCGGAAAACACAATAATGTCACCAAGTACAGTAGGAGAGACTGAAAGTGCTGCGCCCCAAATTTTCTCTCCATCAACCTCTGAAAGGTACTGGGAGCATTACAAAGCCCAAAGGGTATGCAAGTAAACTCAAATAGTCCAAATGATGTGCAGAAAGCAGTCTTTGGATTATTTTTTTCAGTTACCTGTACTTGGTTATAGCTGCTAGCCAGGTCAAGCATAGAGAACCACTTGGCCCAACAAGGCACTTCAAAGGAATTGTTGATGCGGGGAAGGGGGAAAGCGTCTTTCTGTGTGTTATGGTTAAGCTATCTGTAATCAACACACATGAAGATACCCTCCTTCTTTGTCACCAGCAAAATGGGAGAGGGGTAGGGGCTACTACTTTCCTGAATGGCAGAGCTGTCCAACATGTGTCTCAAGTAGGCCTTAACTCCTTCATAATCATAATCATCAAAAAAAGGGATGTCATGTGGCATTAAATCAATGCAGCCAAGGTCACTTCCAAAAGCAGAGAAAACCAACTCATGTTTTGACAGAAACATCCTCATTTGTTCCTATTCGGCCTCTGATAGCAAGAATAGATCAAGGGCTTGAATCTGTCGTCTTACGCTGCTGACTTGCCTTGCTTGGATGGTGGCTGTTACCCTGTCGGTTTCTACTGGAATCTCAGAAATCCCTGCTGGGAAACCATCAATTGTGGCCTGGACTAAAGACCCATGATACTGTGGGGATAGAATTTCGCCAGGTAAGCCCCACATTACCAATGGGGACGAAAGCAATTCCATTCTCAACACAAATCCGACAAGGTGAGACAAGGAGACCCTCAGGTAAGGGGCTACTAGCTGAGGCATTGCACAAATGGGGTCGGCAGTAGCAGCTACCAACTTAACAGTGCCTCCAGGTTTAAGAATCATCCTGCAGTCTCTAACTTTGGCAAACCCTGCACGTATTGGATTTGGTTGGAGCCAGACCTGAGTACAATACCCCAAAGCGTACTGCCATGGAGGTGAGGCATGGACACCGGTGGGAGGTCAAACAGGGAAGGGCTATTCTGACCAAATAGCTCATCACACCACTCACGAATTACATTAATCCTGAGGACACCGGGCACTTCAGGGGGAAGAGACTGGCCTGGGGGATCTTTTTACCACTGAGGAATTACCTTGCCTTGTAGCTCAATGTCTAATGCTGCATAGCTGGTTTAAGGTATGTCCAAACCATTTGGCGCATGAAGGTGCAACCAATGACATTGTTGTACGTTATTTTTAAAAGTTAACAATGACTTCCCCTATACTAACAGCTACCTTTGGGCACTGTGCAACAAGGGAGGTCATTGTAAGGCTAGCTGAGTTTTTGTCCTGAGAGCCTTTAAGGGCCCTCTTCCAACATTCTGGAGGGAAGTATGTGGCAGGGTGGTGGATTGGGCGTGGTCTGCGGGGGAGCAGCACAGAAGTGGCGCGGGCCTGGTCCAGCTGATTGGGCACACCTGTGCCCAATCAATCTCTCCACCCTGCCTGGGTATTTAAAGAGCGGCTGCACACCGGCAAAGGGCTCAGAGGGATGACACAGAGCTGCCGAGTGTGCTGGTACACGTCTGTGTCTGGGTGCAAATAAATATCAAGAATTTCTCCACGAAACCCCGTGTCCTCTTTCCTGTCGGTTGTCCGCGGCACGGGAGGTGCTGGCGGACCAGCGCTGCGTCGGGGAGGAGGAGGTCCTGGACGAGAAGGCGCAGCTGAACCGGCGGGTGGATGGGCTGAGCAAGACGCTGCTCAGCCGGACCTCCCAGTTGGAGGAGCTGGGGGGGGGTTGGCTAGACTGGATGATCCCCGGCCTGAGTCGGGCGATGGGGGTCTGTGGCAGGGTGTAGCTGATTGGGCACACCTGTGCCCAATCAATCTCTCCACCCTGCCTGGGTATTTAAAGAGCGGCTGCACACCGGCAAAGGGCTCAGAGGGATGACACAGAGCGGCTGAGGGTACTGGTACACGTCTGTGTCAAGGCAAAATAAAGATCCACAATTTCCCCACGAAATCCTGTGTCCTCTTTCCCTGTCAGTTGACCCCGGGTAGCACGAGCTTGCTACAAAGTAGTTTCCCACAACCCGGGAATTAGAACCAGCATCAGCCTGCGCTAGGGATGGAGTAGCAGGGTTCTGGGAACAACTTGTTCATTGTCACACTCTCTTGCATAGTGACCAGGTTTCTGACATCGCCTACAAATGACAGCTGAGGGACAGCTAGATCTGGTCTGGTACGGGGATTCCATGTAGAGTGGCTAAGTTAACTGGATAATCTGTTCTTGCTGTTTTAACAGCATGCAACTGGGCCATTTCAGAGCTAGTTGTACTAACCAGCGGATAGGGCACGCTAAACTGGGTCCTCGTTTTCTAAACTGGCAGGACCATTGCACCACCTGCTTGCTGAGCTAACAGGCAGGTGCTGGCGACCTCTCCAAGGTTCCAGGGTATACTCCGTCAATTAGCTGGGATATGCACCAGGAGGATTAAGTGGGTATACAAAATCAATGAATTCCTCTTTTTAGTTACAATTATTTCATGAGAAAATGAAAAAAAAGTTTAATTCAGCTTTTAATTCAACATTTTCTTGCAAACACGTCTTAAGTCGTAGTTGCAATTTTTAAATAAAGAATTCTCCAACTATTCTCTACTGGGGACAGACCAGGACTGCAGGCAAGCCAGTCCAGGGCATGTACCTTCATCCTCTTCAGCCATGCCGTCATAATGTGTTTGCAGAATGTGGGTTTGTATTGTCTTGTTAGGTGCATTATTGGTGCCTTCACAGCAGTGCCAATAACGTTTGGCATAGGCAAACACTTAAAAAAGAAAGATAAAGAAAGAAAAGAAGATCTGGAACACTGACTGCAATACATATTTCCATGGTGTGATGTTCCAGCCTGGCCCCAGAGAGCACCATGTGAGGTATGAGATCGCAGGTTTCCTCTTTAGGCTTATGGCCTTTTACATATTGAAATTTCCTCCCATTCTATCACTCGATTAATTATATTATTCATTCTAGAAATTGAAATATTTAATATTTCTTTCAGTGTTTCTTTAAAGAACATGGTTTTCAAACATGTCAATGATTTTTATGACAAACTGTAGAATCTATGTCCTCCTTTCATGCATACTGAATTTCTACTAAATTTACAATAACAAGTTGACATCCCCTGAAATAACATCACCAGCCTTTTTCTTTAACTCACTACCGGCCCTCAATTCACCATCATCCCACCCTTTTTGCAATGCATTGCAGACCTGAACTGCAGGAATTGATCTTTTTTATCAAATGAAATGATGATGATATCAAATCTTGAATTTCTTGCATTTATACTGTCTGGAATGATATAAAAGTCGAAACAAAGTCAGGATTCTCTGTTTTTTTTACTATTTTCTAAAGCCTTGTAAGTGCTTTCTGATTTCACATTGATGCAGTATTAAAATAAGTTCAAAATAAAAATATACTTTTAAAGGAGACACTTCATGTTCAAACTCTTTACTTTCAAAGATAGAAAAACATGTGTGAAACTCAACATCACTGAACCCAGAACAGGAGCTATGATCATAGGTTTTGAGGTTTTATTTTGTTAACATTTCATCGTTATCGAATTTACTTTTAAACTTTATCTTAAACACACTAAGCTACTTCATCTAGTTGCTTTGGCACAAAGGGCCTAAATGATCACCTTTTTAATATTATTTTCATCACATGGTTTCAACAAAAGTTCTGTAATTGTTGAAGCTGGGCCATTTGAAAGGGTCCTTAAAGAAAAAGAATGTGATTGCTTTAAAAATAAAAAAAAAATAAAATGAAAAAAATCTAATGTTTAGCTGTGAATGGACTGGATCATCCACATCCGATGAATGTGTTTAGCACTTGGCGAGCGTTTGTTGACGTAGAGCAGGAAAATGAAGACAACCGGATGACAGCAATTAATAAAAAAAAATACAAAGAAGAAAAAAAGGAAAGGCGTGAGAAAGAGAGTGAGAAGTAAGAGCTGGTTTGGGTCTTTCCCAAGCCTGCAGCAGTCCAATTAAGGAGAATTTCTCCAACTGGACATCTGAATCTCTCTCTCTCGCTCTCTCTCTCTCTCTCTCTCTCTCTCTCTCTCTCTCTCTCTCTCTCTCTCTCTCTCTCTCTCTCTCTTTCGCTCACACACACACACACACACACACACACACACACACACACACACACACACACACACACACACACACACACACACACACACACACACACACACACACACACACACACACACACACACTAACAACCTCAGCAGCTGTGCAGTCAGTAGTCAGTTGGTGCTACTGAGGGAGGGGTTCGGTCTTGTCAGCGTGATGAAAGCGGCCCAGAGTTGTGTGCGTGTGGGTCTGAGCATGCATGCTAGTGTGTACATCTGCACTCGTGCTTTTCTGTGTCACCATGAACGTGCATCCTCACATCTGTGTGTGTGTGTGTTGCGCGGAGGGCGAGCTGTGCACTGGGAGAGCATCCCAGGGCACGCAGATATGTGAGAGTGCATGGCTAAGCCCTGGCGAAACCCACTGCGAAGGGTCAAGACCTTTACAGAATCAGTGCCTCTGCATGTCAGGACTAATGGAAGGGCCCCACCAGCTGCACAGAGAGGAAGAAGAAGGCGGGGGGAGATGGAGGGGACACGAAAGGAGAAAGATGAAAAGTGAATAAAAAGAAGCGGTGGAATGGAGGGGAGAAGGAACGGATGGGGAGTTTTAGGAGAGATGGTGGGAGGAGAAATGTCAAGGAAGAGGAGAAGAAGAAGTGTGAGGAGTGGGAGGGAGACAGAAGGAGGAACTGTGTGGGAGGGAAATGAATTGGGATGTTTGAAGCTACAGGATGTAAAAACTTCACGAGAAATGGTGGAGGGAAGAAAAAACAGAAAAGAAAAAAGGAGAATTTTGGACAACTGCACACCAGTAGGAAACGAAAGCAAACAACAGGCAGGAAATGTGAGGTAAGGATTAAAAATACACCCAGTGGGGATGCCTGGGTGAGCGGCACAGATGGAGGAGTGATACATGTTGAAGAGAGGGAGAGAACGTAGGGGTGTGAGGACATGGGTGTGGTCTGGGAGATCAACACACTTTTCCCCCTCTCACTCTCTCTCTCTCTCTCTCTCTCTCTCTCTCTCTCTCTCTCTCTCTCTCTCTCTCTCTCGCTCTCTCTCTCTCTCTCTCTGGTTGACTCTTCAACCTGGTAGTAACAGTTTCATGGGAGTATAAATCTTTATTTGCTTTGAGATGAGTGACTGTGACGTTTTAATTCCATGAAGAAAATCTCTCGCTGCACACAAATATGTTTGATTGTTTGCTGGAGTAAGAGGAATTGTAATTTCTCCTGTCTAATCAACAGCCTCACTGAGGAGGAAAGTCGGTCAAAGTTAGGCAGCAGAGAAATCTGCAGCAGGCTAGGTCCACACGAACGAGTTTAGATGAAAATAAAACTAAATTTACAGATAAATATAGAATCAAAAATACTCATCAAATATTCACAAGCCTGACATAAGAAGTTGGACTTTCTTTTTAAAGATGCAGAAATGTCTTTAAGTTTATAAATGTTTTCTGTCTTTGTTTGGCTTCATCTTTTATATTTTCATCTATTATCTTAAATTCATTTTTTTTTAAAATAAAATTATGGGATATTAAAATAACAAAAACATATCTATATATTGTTTCCAACTTTTCATTAATATTAATTTATAAAATAAACTGTACTCATATGCTTATAGTGTCATTATGCAAATTGATCTACATATTAAAAACATATATTTTGCAATAAAAAGATATTTTTGAGGTAAAAATCAGTTTTATTATCTGAAGAACGTACTAAAATTGACATTAAAAGTACAGGTTTTCTGTGTCCTTTAAAAAAAGTAATTAACTGTGAGTGTTTTCTGAATTAGAAAAAAAGTCTTAATATGTGACAAGGCCACCAAAGTCAAATGTACAACGTTGAAAAGTATAACAGGCATTTATTTAAGTTAATTTATTTTTCCCTTTAACATCATTTAACATCATTTCCTTCTATGCCCTGTGATATTACCTCTAATCTGCATTTTGTGCTTTCTTCACCCTAACATGGTGTGTTTGCTTTAGTGAGATTTAAAAGGAAGATTACTTATCAAATAATTAAAAAAAAGATAAAAGATAAGTAAACAATTGTGAACATTAAAAACTTTAAAACATTTCTTCTTTTTTTCTCTACCATTGGTGATCTCATAATGTAATCTTTTAGATAGTTAGCTTCAAAAACGTGTTTTTAGTCTGCTTGTTTTTTCATTCAGACCCTGTCGTTTGTGCTGAACATTCATCCTCAGGGTTTAGTTATTTCTGCCATAGTTAAAGATCTGAATGTTTTTTTTTCCCAGATTAGTTTTTTATGGATTGGCTTTATATAAACTTTGAATCTGGCAACAACCTGGATTAACTAAATTACAATGAACAGGACTTAATTGGACTGTACTGATCTTGTTGAGATGACTTTTGACATGAATTGGCGCTTTACAAATGAAGTCAATTAAGTTGAATTAAACTGAATTCTTCCACTATTTGAAACAGAAAACACTGTGAATTTGAGAAACATCAGCTAACGATTGCCAATAAGGTTTTGCCATAAATCTGCCTGGGTTCGTACATGTGCGAATAAATGCCAGAAATATAAGCACCCGAATATTTAAAAATTCATTTAAAAATCTGTTTAATCTCTTCAGCAAACCCGGGAGGCTCATGTTCTGCCCAGTCTTAATCTTTCTCCAACCTGGATCTGCTGGATGTGGTCTCGCAGGGCCTTAGTTTTGTCTTAGTTTTCTCTTTATAAAGAATAAATGGGAAGCAGTCAAGATGACATGATCAGACATCAGAGTGTTATCATTCGTAAAAGAAAAATGATAAACCATCCATCCGTCATTCATTACACACTTTGTCCTGTTCAAGGTGGTGCAGGGATGGAGCTGGTTCCAGTCATCACTGAGCGAGAGGAGGACCACACCCTGGTGAAGTGATGAAATATTTCAGGTTGAATTATGCTGATTTATTCTGTAGGTCACCGTCATCACTGACCCTCACCCAGACGAGTCTTCAGACTGTGCTCAGTGTTCAGCTGCAGACGGTGTCACCGCGTGCCCGTCATGACCAGACACCCTGCTTCCGCCTCTCCTATGCCCCTGAGACGGTGATCGACCGTCTGGTACCACTTTGTGCCAGGGTTCAACAGACGGCTTCCTCTCTGACATCATCACTGTGAGACGGCGACGTAGCCGCCATCACTGGTCATAAACCAACGACTGACGACTCTGACGGCGTATCTTGGGTGTTGCTGGGTGTTGCTGGGCGTACAGTAAGTGAAGACTTTTTATTTTCATTGAGTCACATCACACACACCAAAGGGTTCAGGCGGCAGGTCTCCGCCTGAATCTATTGTTTGCTTGTGTGTAAAACATCACGCACAAGCAAAGGCATGATTGCAAACAAACACATTCTTCTTCCTGGTATAATGACAACATTGAACTTTTTTGAAGACTTTGAGCTGAGCAGACAGAAAGAAGAACCTGTTGAAGAGGAGAAGCAGAGCAACAAGTGGCAGATGACAGAGTTAGAGCGACACCTACAGAGCAGAGAGAGGAGGCACCCACACAGCCAGCTGCAGTCGGGGTTTGAGCGCCTAGGTGCGGCAAAAAACTGCAGACTAACTTATACTGGTCTGAAAAAGACAAAATACACATCTAAAAATATAACATCAATTCTAGCATTTGCACTATGAAGTAAACTCCATTGGAAAAAAAGGAAGCTACATAAAAGAATAGATCAGACAGCTGAAATCCATGGACGAGAAAACCAAGGGAATGCTTTGTGAAAGAGTGATGATAAATTTAAATATATATCTTTAAACATTTGTCTTCGTGAAAAAATAATGTATACATTTTTTTCTCCTCCCTCCAATATAGTGTTGTGTCTGGAGTCACCAATTTGTTCAAAATGAATGAAAGCCTTTTAAAACAAATGCACACGAGGCCCAGAGTGGCTAAAAATGTTGCAGCAGAATCTTTCAATGAAAGATGCATTTGTAAATTGAATTTATATTTTGCTATATGTGCATTTAAATCCATTTGTCTGTTCAGAATGTGCCCTTAAAGTAAAACCAAAGAATCTGTTTCAAGCATCATGTTTAAAACATTTCCTCAATTAATTTCCTCAATTATTAATATTTAATGATTTCATAAAATACAGTGGATATATATATATATATATATATATATATATATATATATATATATATATATATATATATATATATATATATACATATATATATATATAAATACTGTTCGATTTGACTAGATGCAAAATAATGTTTTAATATCCTTAGTGGGAAATATGATGCAAGAAAACATGAAAACACTGAGTTAACCACAGATTTGGTGTTAGATTTTATTATTAGTCAAATACCGAGCTATTCACAGAAGGCGCAGAGGACAGGAGCATCACAAAACCCGCTTATGGGCATTAACAGTAACACCAGATTTGTATTTCAGAGTGCTGCATTTGCACATTTCGACCTGCTGATCCTGTCATGTCCTTGAAAGTTGTCAGGATGATCAATAGCAGCAGTAGCCGGATCATATTTGTGGATTTTCTTTTTCTTTCCGTCTTATATTTACTAATGAGCGAGCGTGGATATGAGTGTGTGATAGTCACAGAGGAATATTGTCACTTACGCACCCCACCACACTTTGGGCTAAACTAAGGCAGAGACAAATCCCCCCGTAGGGGACTGAATAAAGAGATCGCTGTTGTCACTAAAAGAATAAATAAATCAAAGAAATGCCTAGGCTCTTTCATTTACATCTGCAACCTCAAACCTTGAACTTTAGGATACAAGCTAAACCTAAAGTTCATGACATGATATCAAGCTGTAATCATGGCCCCAATAAGTTCATGTAAAAACGGTTAGAAAGTTAAAGGAGAGTTCAGGTGCCCTTTTGCTCTGAGGTAAACACAAACAAGTGATGATGCTTGTTTGGACAAATCAAAAGGGCTCCGAAGCACCATTTGTGAAAGAAAACAAGGCATGTGTGAGGGAGGAAAAAAAAGCCTGAGAGTTTTGCATTAAAGTGTATGAAGCAGCTTTGTTTGTTTGTGTTTTGAGCGTACAGTGGAGTCACCAGGAGGCCAGCAGTGTCTGCAAGGCTCTTCTGTCACAACACATCCCATCTCCCTCCACAAACACACGCCTTCTTTCCTGCTCCCCTTTAATTTTGGCATCCTCCTCAGTGAACTTCCAGAAATCCAATCTGTCACCAGTGAGCTAAAAAAAAAACAACAAAAAAACAGAACCTCTCTCTCTTAGAGATTTGTCTCTCGAAATTGTTCATTCACTTCCTCTTCTGCTCTCCTGCCGAAGGACCCGTCCCTCGGAAAGGTCACGGCCCCGCTGGCCTCTCGCTGACCCCGGCCTGACCTAAGTAGGGTAGCTTCTCTGTCTGCTGCAGCTGTGGTGCTGCTAAAAGCCGGGATAATCCAATCACACAGTCATTAGTGCTGAGTAGGCCAGAGCCGGAACAGGTGAGTGCGCTTTCGTCCGTGTGTGGGTGCGTGTGTGTGCACATAGGTGTGTGTGGGTGCGTGTGTATTCCTGTTTGTGTCTCTGTACTCTGAGCCTAATAATCTTTCTCCCTTACACAGATTTTGTTAATTTCACGGACTGCATATGCAGCGGGGGCATAATCAAAGCCCTCCCTCGGTTCAAAAACACATCAGATCAGTGGTGGTGAAATCCAATGATCTGTCACCTCGGCCCAAATCTGCTTCGAGAATTATGAAACAAGCTGAAGCCGCTGCAGTCCTCGCTGCTTCATTAACACTCTGCTTTTTTAAAGAGTCACATGCGTGGATGCAGATGAGGGAGGGGTTGCCAGGGTTGAGGTTTTCAGGATGACAGGTATGTGAATCGCTGAGCCAATCATGTCCGGGATGCTAATGAGAGAAGAGGAAAAATGGGGGACTCCAAACGGTTGTAAAGAGCAATTAAGATGCTTTAGAAAGATGCCGTCTTTTAATTGGGTCCTTGTTGCTGCTTCATGCCTTTTACCATAGCAATGCCTCCCTTTTAAACTTAGTCATATCTGTCTGATTAATGAAATATTAGGCAATGTCACACAGCCATTAACAGATCATACAGTTTTTCAGCTTCTCCACCACTTTTCCCCCCATTTCTTTTTATTTAGTCTCAAGTTTAATAACTTCTTAAATGAATTTAAAAACTCTGTAAAGTACTTGCTTTTGAAAGTGGCCAATAGACAGTGTGTAAAAGTGGTTAGAGCAAATAAAAAAAATATGAATAGAGGAACCAGTCTTTAAAACACCCACTATGTAAACTCAGAGAAAATAGGGAAGGCAGCCATGGATTTACTAAAGCTCATCATCATTCTGTTGTTGTTTTGTTGCTGTGCTGCTGAACGAATCTCTCAGTGTACAGCCTCCACTAACCAGAAATTATGGGCTTTTTCGGGTCAGATTATTTGATGCACAGTTTTGAGGAAGTCTGCAGGAGTGTCTGCTTAATGCTGGCACATGATGGCTAACTTGAACTTTCATAATCAGATCCTCTTCACGTGAACCATTTAATTCCCATAAGAGAAAATAATAAAATAAACTAAGCTTACACTGAAAACAAACGAAAAGTCTTCTATTTTAATTTTAAAATCAAATTCATACAGGTTAATTCGTATTTTCAGCAACCGAGAATCGTTTAAAAGCCTTTCAGTCGCAGTGAGTGCGTGAATTAGTCCCATTGAACCCGGGTTCTTGTTCTTGGCCCTGGACGGAGGAGGAGGGGAGACACTGCAGTTACACGACTGGAAACGTGAAGTTTCCTCATACACAACAGATTCGAGACTTTTCTTTCTCATTTTCTTCCCCCTCGCCCAAAGAGCCGCTACAGAGCCGGGATTAGCGGCGCCTCGGGCGCTGCGTTTCCCCGGAGGCGTCGGCCCGAAACCCGCTCCTGCAGCCGCTCCTGCAGCCGCGCTGCGGCCGCGCTGCAGGGAGACGCTCCTGCGCGCTCTTTGGACGTTTCTCACTTTGTCAAAACGGTTCCTCTTTCACATTTTAAGGCATCGCAATATACAGTATAGGCCTGCTGAATAACTCTAGCAATCTGTCAACTTTTTTGATTTAACAAGAAACTGAATCCAAATATCAATCATAAATAACAAAAACGAAAGTTTTATTATTGTGACAATATTTTAGAGGCCAAAACATTTTTGTTTTTCCGTTAAAAAAAAACATGAAACAAAACAAAAAAAGAAAGCGAATCAAAATAAAAAAACCTACAAAAAAGCTACAGGTTTAACTTAAGACACCACTGTTGTTTTTATGCCGTCCATAATTTTCCTCATCCGTTTAAGATGCAACCAGGACAACCAGGAACATGGCCTTCTTCATGGAAAGTAATTACGACTAATATTATTGCAACTACTTAAAGGGTTAAAGCTATGCTCCATTCTGAGGGAGGTCACAGTAAACTCTTGCTTGGAGAGTTATTCAGTCTCGACCAATTATCTGTTCTCCTGCAAACATTATCATGGTTATCACTGCAGTGTGCAATAGTTGTTGTTGTTTTTTTTAATTACATTGTGTTTTGTTATGAGTGCATAATTCTTGCCCAGAAAAAATGCAAAAAAGGAAAAAATGATATTAAACCAGTACACAATCAATAAATTACATTAAAATAATAATTAGTTAAGATAATGACTATAGAATATGAATTGGATGAACCCAGTCTTCTTCTTTGGTCTTTGTGACAATAAATAAATAATAATAATAATGTGTGATATTGTCAGAAATGCCACACATGGCCACACTGTTAGCTGACCGTCCTGCTTTATAAAGATGGTCAGGAATCCTGAGTGACGTGCTGCTGGAGATGTTGGAGAGCAACACATGGAAAAAAGAAAAGAGAGCAACACATGGAGAGAAAAAGTCTCGTGAAATCAGAAGGATGCCACAACCTTGAATAACAGCAGCTTTTCATCCTTCAGCTTCATAACACATCCAAGTGTGCAACGGAAGTGATTGAAAAGCACACTATTGAATCTTATTTTCTTAGATTGCCCTTTTTATTTCTTAAGAATAAAGAGTTGATAACACTTTTCGTTTGATATGAAAATAAAAATAAAGAGGTACTGAAGCCAGTGTAAAAAATGAAGAGGTTTTCTGCTGAATCTAAGCAAGCAATTTATTCAACTTATTTTCTTAAAAAAAATGTTTTTTTTACACTGTTGGACATATTATAAGACACAAATGGCTAAAGTCAATGGATTAGTTAGGTTTATTGACTTTAATGTTGGAATGTAAGGACATTTTTTTTCTTTAAGAAAATGTACTTACATACAGTATATCAATTACCATTAAATCTTAAGTAGATCATCTTGTACAGTATTTTAGACTGCAGAAGCTACACTATTAAATCTATTTTGTCTGAGTTAAGTTAAACCTTTTGAAGGGTTTATTTGATTTTACAGAGCAGTAGTAGCTGGCTGACTGCTCCATTTCACTCTGTTCACATCACACTTCAACTGCAATTCAGACACCCGTCATCTCCACAAATACTCAGATGACTCTGCAGCGGTGGCGCCAACAAGCTACAGTACAATATCTTGAATGTAAGATGAGGCAGTGGAGATGATTGTGGATTTTGTGAAGACCAGGAATAAGCCAAACACAATTTTCATCATAGAGGAGCTTCGGAGACCAGGGTGTTCAGCTGGACAACAGATCTAACTGGTGATAAACACTGAAGCTTTATCAGTGTTTGCAGCAAGATGTTGTATGTGATAAATAAAATGAAAAAGGAAAAGGAGGCTGGCTCTGTGCTGAGGACCACTTCGGAGCTCTTGGAGCTGGTTGTGCTGAGAAGAATATTGCATAAAATGAAAAACACAACAGACAACACTGCCCTTCTTCCACACAACATGGTGATCACGCAACAGAAAGTCTTCGGTCAGTCTTCTTCAGGTCTGCTGCACCGCAGGCCGCTACAAAGCTCATACAATAAATCTTGTACTGATTGACTGACTGACTTCCCTATGGATAAAATCGTTTCCCTTCAGTGATTATTGAAATACACTATGAATAATTTGACTATCTTAGATTTATAATGTTTTCTTTGAAATTCAAGTCAATAAAAGTAGGAATTGCTCCTGTTTTGTGTTTATATCTCCAGACCATCCCAGGTTTTTTCTTATTTTGATGACATCCCAAAAAGCATACAGTATCTCAGTGGGCTGTTGTTCCGCCTTAAATAAATGATGTGCAATATTTGCAACTGATGCCAAAATTGCCTTCCCCTGTCGATTGAATTACGTAAATGATAAAAAATACAGTGATGAACCGCTCAGGAAATTCCAAGGCCTTTAATTAAGTCACACTGAGCCACGTGGAAAAATTACGTATTCATCTTTCACTTCTCAGGTCTTACTTTTCAATTAATCTGGTTCTAACCAGCTTTCAGAATAAGATAAATAAGGCTTCAGATGAACAGACCTGATGAATAGATCTAATGACACATTTAAAACTAAGCCAAAATACAGAAACTGTGGCATCAACATTAGAACCAGGCTCAACCTCATCAATGACCGGAAGTTTTCTGTATGATGTCATCTATCTCTCACATTGTTGGCAAGGGATTTTGGCCCACTCTTCCTTGCAACTTTGCTTCAGTTAATTGAGGCTCACTAGCACTGGTTTCTGAAGCATTTAAATCAGGTTGAAGTCAAGACATTGACTTGGTCGCTGAAACAACTTTATTCTTTTTTCAGCCATTCTCTTGAAGACTTGCTGGTGTCCCTGGGATCGTTGTCCCGTTGCATGACCCAGTTTTGGCCCAGCTTTAGTTGGCAGACAGACAGCCTCACATTTGACTTGTGAATACAATAGCGTACAGCGGAGTTCACGGTGAACTCAGTGACTGCAAGATGCCCAGGTCATGTGGCTGCAAAACCAGCCCCAGTCATCACCCCTGCTCCACTAGACTCCACACTTATATGGAAACGTTCTTCAATCCAGATTCACCGGTCTTCATGTTTTAGACGTTTCACTGACGGACTTGTGCTGATGTTGATGGCAGGTGATCCATCATGTGAATCAGCGTTGTGTTGGAGCAGAGAAGGCTCTAAAACAAGCAAGCCTAAATAAAAATGAACATGGGATCATATGTTGTTGTCCATCTGAGGCCATATTTGTTTAATGTTTCAGACCTGGAAGGAGCATATGAATTATTCATTTACTTTTGTATTATGCTATGATACAGTTGTGCGAGGAACTGGCAACCAATGAAACCTTGCCTTTCACCTGAAGACAGCTGGAACAAGTTTCACCAGACCCATGTGACCCTGAGTAAGAAGAAGCGGGAATAAAGTAGATAATGGAAAGCTGCATGGACGGATGGATGGATGCTATGATTATAAAGCCTTGTAAATTAAAGTGGTGCACTTTCTCTTTAACATGGCTGTACTTTATAGCTCTGTTTTTCTCTATTTTTATTTTTTTTCTAACAAAAAAAAACAAAAACCCAAACCCATAACACAAACATTATCCTTTAAGATTCTAATCTCCGTCTGGCGCTGCAGCATCAGCTTCATCCATCTGGAACATTAGCCAAGCTAAATCAAAAACTGAGAATTAAATGCAGGTAGTACTTACCCCAAACTAAACTCTCAGCGTACTACTAGAAATCACCTTCTGGAAGGCTGGTGAATAATTAAAACGGGAACGAGGGATAAAGAATTTGAAGAGTCTTAATTATTGATGGTGGAGGAATGTGTGTCATCAGCATCATGGTTGCCACCCACGTCATCATCCGCTGAATCCTTACCCAGAAATGCTGTTCCTGTGGCAGGTGGCTGATGTTTCATAGGTCATGAACTTTAGCCCAGATGCTAATAAAGGAGTAAAAGCAGCTTTTACTTTCCCGCAGCTGCCTGAGTGACATTGATCTTGCAGCGGGGAGACAGTGTCAGCCCTCAGAGACGACATTCACGGAGAGAGGATACATTTTTCACTTTTCACCATATGAGAAGAGGATAGGGGTGGAGGAGTAGAGGTGGGGGGATTGGAGTTCACACAGCCTGTGTGTGTAACATCAAAAGCAAAAATCTGCAAATATCACTATTTAAACAAAAAAAATGAATAAAATAAACACCCTTGATGAATAGGATTTTCTTTCCACTGTTAGAAGTAAGTTCCTCATTTTTGTAACTTGGCGATGGGGGAGGGTTTATGAAAAAATTCCACTTGCTTCTTTTGACATTAGTTTCCTGCTGCGTGGAGAGAAACACATTTTTGTTTGTTCTTGCATACATCTTCGCATACAGCTTCGTAAAGGGCTAAAACTTAAAAACATTGCCAACAAGCAGGATGTGGCTCCAGGATGAAGACAATGCACCTGCTGGTAAGAAATGATAATGTATATTTAAGATAATACTGAGAATGGTAGCATTTTGTAATAACTCCTATCATTTATTAAAGTAGAAAAAGTCGTAATCACAGATACATTTCTTTCATATTGTGAAGATATTCATCATGCAGATTTTTCTAATTTTTCAAGATGATTGTGAAATTCTTGCCTTGTCAATCAAATAACTGGAGTACATTACACATGAACAACTATTCGGGAAATGTTAACAATGCTTTGGGATGCACTTCAGAATGAAAGGAAAAATAATATAAAGACAGATTAAGTCTCCAGGAGAAACGTCAAGCACTATCAAGAAGATAATCTTCCTGCTCCTTTTTCAAAAAGGAGCTCCTTCCAGCTTGTTTTTGTCTTAACTTGTTGTTTTTGTTTTTCAATACATGCTTTTCAGGTTTTCTTGTCATTTTTTAGTCATAACTAAAAACTAATATTTATTTATGTTTCTATTCATGTGCATATTTGTATTAGAAGTTAGATATAAAGATAGACACAACCACCACAGTACTCTTATTTGATCTTTTAGCTTAGCTTACAGTATAAACACCATGTTCATGTTTTCCATCAGTTTAAACTTCATGTATTCTTACTCATTTTGACAAGAAACATATTAGTCTTAATTGTCCAAGGAATTGATAAACATTTTGTAAATGTGCTGTTCACTTTCTTGCCAAAAATTAGATGAGAACGTTGTTTAACTTATCACAAAGACAACCATCCAGTCTGTCTAGACGAAGACACAAGAAAACCTACCAATTAGTTTCAGAAACATAGCTTAATGTCTTATTTAATCCTCCAAAAATGAGGAAAAATGATAAAATGTTCAGATGGGCGGTGTCTAGATTTGAAAATTGCCATCTAACTCTCAACAAGATAGAATAATAATTTCTTATTTTACAACTAGCAAATCTCAGGTTTTTGGGTAGAGGGGAACAGCTGGTAGAAACTGTCTTTAATGTCAAACTTTCTGTGTTCAGAGACTCACTGTATTGCCACAGAAACAAAAACCTATTCATAAGATCCTCCCGTGATTTCACTTCTGTTTTTCTGTTTTTTTCACCAAGAAGCATTTTGAACTTCCTCTTCCAGTCACGTTGACAGGAAGTTTGGATCTTTGGTTGTCTTGGCTTAAACACTCTTTTCAGATGCCAAAACCCAATAATGTCACTCTTCTTTACACAAATCTGGATGTTGAAACAATATTTAATTATTCCTGTTGCCAAAATGTTATCTTCATTGGGGGGAGGGTCAAGGATGCATCCTCTCCACAATAGCTGCACTTGCCATAGACCCACTTGTTAAGAGCATTATATCTAATCCAGATATATACTGCTACACTACCAAAAACATGCAAAAATAATCATTTCCTTCATGCAGATGATGCGTTGTTATACATTACAAAACCCCAAACCACTACCCCTCCATTGGTATCCATGATAGATCAATTTGGTATAGTTTGGGGTTAAAGAATAAACTGAAAAAAAGATTATGACAACAGGCTTACATTTCCTTACTTGTCATCAGAAATTCCTCTTTGAGTAGCTACAGACAAATTTAAACATCTTGGAATCTGCGTAACTAGGAAATATTCTCACTTATTTGAAGAAACGCTTTCAAAGTTTTAAAGTATTTGTTATATGAAGAAAAACTTTAATTAAAACTGATCTCCAAAATCCAGTTCTGGAAAACATTGCCTATCTCTTGTCTTGTCAGCGCCATAAATGCAATGAAAATGATTTCCCATGTTAGATACTACTTTCACCCAGTGGAATAGAAAAGAGATTAATACCGTGGAGGATCTAGAAGAGAAAAACACACTTTCCTCCTTGTTAAAATTACAGTGGGAATGCAATTTGTACAATATTTTGTTCCCGGTTTTCTGTTAGTAAGTTAAAATGCGGGAATACACAATATAAAATCCATATGGAATCAATGAATGTTAATGCAAATGCAAGATCAAAGAAGTTAATCTTGACTATTTACAATATTGGCCAAGCTAATACAGCTCATTCAACAGGAGTGTAGAAACACCTTTGGAAATATAAATTAGGGCATTCAACATTTCAGACATTCTTACCTGCTGCCTCTCTTAAAATCCCACCTCCCCACAGTACCTCTTATGTGCTGATTCTATGGTTGGGGAACTCTATGTGTGCCTTAAAAATTGAGATTCATTAGACTGGAGCCTGGATGCAAAAAATCAAGTGTTTCATCATTTGTCTTAATCCCAAAACCCATCTTAAACAGATTATTTTGGGAGTCACATATTCAACCATTTCAGATTAATGCCTCTTGGAGCGGTTGCCTCTATGCACATTTGGCTAGATATCCTTCCTGCCACAACACAAACATAGAGGTTTTTTTTAATGTGGGAGGAAGCACAGGGAGAGCACACAGAAAGACTCCTGCTGGACCTGGTAATTGAACCACAAACGTTCTTGCTGTAAGGCAACAGTGATAACTACTAAACCCTTCATACTTCCTAGCGTCAGAGATTTAGATTAGTGCTTGCATTTCTACAGCATTTCATTTGTTGTGGGTTGTTTACAGTGAAAAAAATGAATTCTCCCATAGCTAGAAGAAAAGGGAGCTATCTCTTTCTTTCCTTTTATCACGCATGCTGTAGTCACCAGTGTTGCAATTATTGTGTTCTACTGGTGTGTTATTATTGTGACAAATGTTATTGCACTTTCACTTTTACACAAATGCCAGCCTGGTTAAACACATTCCAGTGAATAAATAAACAAATGAACAAAAAAAAAACAACAACTAATAAAATGATTTATTTCTCAATACAGATTCTGAAGATGAAAGTGATTTGTCCTCTGAAGATGAGGAAGATATTCAGGTATTACCGGGGTGGGGGGGGTCTTAAATTTAATCCCATTTAATTTAAAACATTTAAAAGTCAGAAACAATATAAGTTAAACAATCTTGTTTTGCATGAAGATGAAGCAATTTGATTACATCACTTGATTGAAAATGTAAACTACCTGATAATGAAATAAAATATGGATAAAAAATGAGCTGCATCAATTTTGTGTGACAAAAATGGATCTGTTTCTCCTGATTGTAATAATTGAATAGTATGAAATCCTGGAAAACCAGAGGGATGAAGCCAATCAGAGGCTGGCTGAACTGGAGGAAGGTGAGAAATCTCTTTAGTTGTTCATTATTTCCACATGTTTGATCTCACTGTTGTGCCCAGTGATGCAAAATCTAGCAAGACCGGGCAAAACAAGCAAAAACACAATAAACAAATTAAATAAATAAAAAAAATACAACAAAAAACAACATTTCCAGGAAAATGAAAAAAAACAAAAAACAACTGAAGACATTACTGTTATGCCAGCACACGGATCACAGGTGAGAGTCGATGCTCCCATCTTCCTCAGATTGCTTTTGCCACCGCAAAACTGACGTATTTTAAGAGGCACCCACCTAGAACCACCACGCTAATATTGAGGAAAGCACAGTCATTTACAGCTTGTACCAACACATTTGGTGGTTATGTAACTGAAATCAAGACTATCATTAAATAAGGCAATCAGAAGACATGGCTGCCAGAAGAGGTCCACAGGTTACTGGGGGGATGGAAGGCTGCCTTCAGAGCCCGAGATGATGCTGAACTAATAGATCAGAAAAGCCAAGAAAGAGTTCACAAAGAACACTGTTGCAGACTATATATAAGCAGGCATCATAGACCTGTGAAAACATCCCTCTGCTAATTTACTCAACAACTTCTCTGGATGAAATTGCTCCACAGCTGCTCCACATCACCTCTTCCCCTTGACCAGATTTCTCCAGCCAGTGTGGACAGTGCTATCTCTCAAAAAATATTCCCACAAAGCAGCTGGTCTAGACAAAATACTTTTCTTTGTGCTAAAAGACTGTTCAAGAAGAGCTTAGAAATGTCCTCACAGACATTTTTAACACCTTTCTGAGGCAGGCTATTTTTTCTACACACTTTAAAGCTTGCGCTCATTCCAACATCAACGACTACCATCTTGTTGCACTGACTCCACCCATCATAAAGAACTTTGAATGGCTAGTCAAGCAGCACATGACATCCAGTCTCCCTAGACCAGAGGTCAGCAACCCGCGGCTCTAGAGCCGCATGCGGCTCTCTAGCGCCGCCCTAGTGGCTCCCTGGAGCTTTTTCAAAAATGTTTGACCTTTTATTTCTTTTTTTTCTCTTTTTTTTCTCTTTTTCTCTTTTTCTTCTTTTTTCTTCTTTTTTTCCTTTTTTTCTCTTTTTTTCTTCCTTTTTCCTTTTTTAATCTCAAAATTTCGAAGAAAATTTTTTTCTGGACATTTCAACTTTTTTCACAAAATTTTTACTTTTTTCTCGACAATTCGAGTTTTTCTCAACATTTCCACTTTTTTCTCGACATTTTGACTTTTTTCTCAACATTTCGACTTTTTTCTCGAGATTACACTTCAACATTAATCTCGAGATTTCAACTTTTTTCTCAACATTTCCACTTTTTTCTCGAGATTACACTTCAACATTAATCTCGAGATTTCAACTTTTTTCTCAACATTTCAACTTTTTTCTCGCCATTTGCCTTCATTCTAAGATATATACAAGACTTTTCATTTTTTGCGGCTCCAGACATATTTGTTTTTTGTGTCTTTGGTCCAATATGGCTCTTTCAACATTTTGGGTTGCCGACCCCTGCCCTAGACCCTAGACCCCTACCAGTTTACAGGACAATTGGTCAACTGTAGATGCAATTTCCATTCCTGTACACTCAGCCTTCACTTTTCTTGACAGTTCTGAACACTGAGGTGCCTCAGGGATGTACACTTAGCCTCCTGATCTTCACCCTGTTAATACACGATTGTTCACCAGAGCACAGCTCCAATCTCTTCATAGAGTTCACTGACGACGTAACTGTAGTGGCTTTCATTACCGACGACAATGAGCAAAACTGCATGACAGCTGTACGAGCCATCCTGTTTATCTAAGCAAGTTGTACAGTGACAACAATCTCTTTCTCAACTTGGTGAAGATGAAATAGATTATTGTTGACTTTTGAAGAGTCTTCTGTCCTCTGACCATCAACTATACTGTCAAGCAAGTGAGCCCTTCCCGGTGTACATGAAGTAGAGGATCTTCCTCTGGGAAAACAAGACTACATCAATAGCCAAGAAAGCTGAAGACCTAAAGCTCCACCATCCATCAAGTGTTTATTCTACTGAGTTGAGTGTCCTGACCAGCGGTATGGTTTGAAGCTCTACCAACTCCAAACCTGTCTTGTGAATCTGAATGAAGGTACATTTCTCTCATCGTTCATGGAATAGTAGGGAATGTATAGGAAAGCACTCGTTAATGTCAGAGACCACAACCACCCCTCAAAGCTTTTTCCACCTTTTCCAATCTAGAAAGATATTTTGGAGTCTAAGGACTTGCACCCCAATAACCAAGGACAGCTTTGTTCACCAGTCTGTCAGGAAGCTCCTTTCCCTCCCTCCTCTGTCTTCAGCCATCACAAACTCTGCACCCTGACCCCTCACAAACCCTTCTGACTGGTCTATCACCACTTAAGTTGCATTTATTTTCTTCAAGAAGTATTTTTCTACCCTTTTGTTGCATTTTATTGTTGTTATTTTGTTTTCTAAATAGTATTGTGGTTCTAGAAAGGTTACCACTCTTTAACCAGTTCAGATGTGTTTTACACCTGTGCAACTATGATGAATGTCCTCTTTTCGCCATTAGTTTCCAATCAGCTCCTGAAAGAAATGAACGTGTTGGAGATGCAGTTCCAGATTGAACGTGCTTGCAGAGAGAATGCAGAAGTACTGGCTCTCAAGGTAAATCTCCTAAACACTGTTTTTCCATTTCTTTCCTTGACCACATCTCTCAGCCACTGTCTCCTGTGTTGCTTAGGTGAGTAAAGAGAACAAAGTTCTGAAAAGGAAGAGCCAGATGCTGATGCCGCTGATCCAAGAGCTGCCAGAAAACCTTGATCTTGTAACGCTTGATGAAGAAACTAATGACGCAGTTGATGGTGATGTGGCTGATCTCGGCGAGGTCAACAATGAAGAGACAATGCTACTCGAGAGTCAAGCAAAGATCACAGGTTAGCACTTATAACATGATTCCAACCAGTTTGTATTTACTTTTTGTTCCCTGGATTTTAAAAGTGATAGAAGACAATGTGATAGTCTCATTGATCTGCCCTGCAAAGGTTTCTCAGCTGAGTTGCTTAACCAGAAGAAGCCTGGATGCGTTTAGTTTTCTTATGTAAGCAAAGACTCACCAGGCATAACCTGCATTAAAGCTTCAGGAAAGATTTACACTGGATTCACACAGCAGCGTTGCGGCTATGTATGATGGAGGTGATCTGCCAGCCGTCGTTTTTGGGTGTATTCTGTTCATCAGAAAGGCAGGCAGAGGGCTGAATTTCTGGGCTGATGCTTTCACTTCTGACCCTCCTCTTGTACAAGTTCATTTGCTCAGCTCCAGCTGTATAGCTGCATCTTGGTTGGCTGACACATGCAATGAAGCAGGAAAACTTAGTTTTTGATGGATGCAATACTCGCAACCCCCAATTTATTTTGGCAGCAGAAGACATCACCCCTTTCAAAGTCTATGAGATGGACACAGATAACGCACAAAACGCAGCTGTGAGAATCCAGCATTAGTCTTAATTTGGTCAGAAGATTTAATATTATGAGTCTACCCTCCATAAGTCAACATCTAGGGTCTATTGCACTGAGCGAGGGAAGTACATTTTGAAAAAGCCAGCTCTTTCTCCTGTTGGACCCTACGAGTCTGGTGCATTTGCATAACTTTGAAACAGTTTGGTAGGGTGAGTGGTTCTACATGATTTCTAATCCAGGACACTTTTTGTTACATTAATTATCTCTTTACCATCTGCTAGTTTCTTATTTTATGACTACACTGTTACCCCCCCCTCTCCTCCCAAAAAAAAAAAGAAAACCAAAAACAAAACAACCTCTTACACAGCCTTGGCTCTATAAGCTGAACACATGGTAACAAATGGTGCTCCAGCCAGTCACCAACAGAGGTAAAAGATTTGTGCTTCTGCTCGTGGACATGAAGTGGACAATGGGCGTAGAGGCCTCATGATGGGGCGGGATTTGTCTGAGGGCACTGGAGGGAGGGAAGAATTTGCTCTCCATGTTTTGTTGATGTTTTGTTTCAAATATCAACAGACCCTTTAGCTTGTCTTTTTCTACTGGGATGATTGTTTATCCGACTTTCATTTTTTTCTTTCTAATTGAAAAAAGGCTAACACACTTGCTGAAATGAAGTTGGCTATCAAAGATAATGTGATTGTTTTTGTAGCAGTTAGGTGATAGATGACCAAAACGTAATTTCTCTTTATTATTATTTATTTAGCTGGTTGAAATAAAACCAGACAATGACTCCAAGCTTGCGCAGGCTTCTCATCGGGTAAGAGGGCCAGTCCACTGCTATGACCCAGTAAGATGGCCCCATGCCAGTCACATCACTCACATCACATCACATCACATCACATCACATCATCATAATTAGTCAAAAAGCCATCATTTGTATATGCTTTTCACTTAAGCAAATGCACACAAGTACATAAAACTGCATCAATTGTTTTCATTTTCATTTGATATGATTTAGCTCATTTTGAGGAAGGACAGCAGGGAAAATGTCTCAATCTTGGATTTGCTTACATAATCTTATTTTCATCCTTCAAACTCAGTTGAAAACTTTGTTTGCATTTAATCTGATGTGAGTATCTGTTGTTTGGCTCTTGTTGAGCCTCTTAACCTTGAAGAAATCTTGCCCTGGGCCACCTGCTGTCTGTTGGCGACCCCTGAGGCGAGTGTTTATGCCTCAGAAGCTACAGCACTAGTGCGACACTGCAGGAAAACAGGACAGACACACTGGGAACAATTTCACTTTAAATGACAAAGTAATGTAGCACCTCAATCTCTGTCTGTGTGTTAGCGCTGCAGGCTTCGGTGGACGGTTTACTGGCTCAGAACCTGCAGCTGGAGCAACAGGTGGAGGAACTGAACTTGGTGCAGGTCCAGCTCAGAGAGCAGGTATTGTTAAGTTACACAGCCGTGTGTGTGAGTCCTTGTTATTCTTTAGTCTTTTAGCCTTCATGAACTCTAATCTTGTAGGGTTGGTTGTCTTTGTGGCAACAAAAGCTAGGTCGTACTCAGAACAAAAGAGAGAATCATATTAATCCGAGTTGGATTGAAGATAGAATTATTTTGTCCAAAATAAATAGAAGTCAATACAATGTGTGTGTCTGAATGTGTGTGTGTGGGTGGGTGTTACTCATGTTGTGGGGGATCTGGATCAGCATACACAGCCCTGAAATAAAAATTGCTGTGTGAAGACATCTTTTTGCCCAAGTAGTTATTGTCAAGGTTAGAGAAAGTCTCAAAGACCAAATACAAATCTTTGTTCTCTGACACATTTACCATGTGTGAGTGTGTGTGTGTCACGAAACAACTTCAACACTGCTGTTTTCTCTCAGCTCGCTCTGGAGGTTGAAGAGAAAGAGGCCATTCTGAGGAAGATGAGCAAACAGAGCAAGACCATGAATAAAATCAAACGAGGTACAGTCCCATGATCACTAGACTGAGGCTGACTGTTAAATTCAAGTATGCATTTTTTTCTGATTAGAAAATGTGTTTTATTTTTACAATGTCACATAATGGCAAACATGTCTCTTATGTCTTAAGGTCTTTCCTCATTTAATATCTTTTTTTTCAGCAATTAAATAATCACTTTGCCCAAATTGCAAACAAACATTTTGCTGTGCAATTTGTTTTAATTGAAGTACGCTAAGATGTGAGGCAGTGCTTTACTTCACAATGTGATTTGAATGTGATGCTGAATTAATTTATTGTAGATGAACCATAAAAGCTACTAAAATGTGATTATTTTTTCAATTGAAAACATAATGAATGTTATTAAGTCACTAATCAATAACTGTGTGTGTGTGTGTGTGTGCATCCCCAGTCTCCCAGCTCGTCTCAGAGGAGTTCACAGAAATGTCTCAGAAGCTGGAGCTGGAGCAGGGCCTCCGGCAATACGTTGAAGACTTTGCCCAGCAGGTGTGTGTGTGTGTGTGTGTGTGTGTGTGTGTGTGTGTGTGTGTGTGTGTGTGTGTGTTTTCATCAATGCACATAATATTTTTGTCACACATTCACACCTATAGATACTGGGGCTGACAGGTAGAAAGGGTGACCTTCGGGATAGTTGAGCAAAGGGACACTGGGACAGACAGGAGGGACAGACATCCTCAGAAACATGCATGCTGTGTTGCTGTGTGAGAGCAGCTGAGGTGGCACGACGGCAGGGCGCATTTCAATTCTCCGTTTTTAACACTGATGGTCAGACTATCAATGAGACGTGGTATTCACACTCACAAGACAAAAGCACAAACACACACTTTCACACAAGCAGGGAAAACAACTCAATTCACTTAAAATCCTCAAACCCAAACAAATCCACACACACCCTTACACACACCCAGCTGTTCTTTAAATGGAGGGCTTTTCTTTTCAAAACATCTCCTCTCCCTTCCCCTCTCATTTGGCCCCGCCCCTTCCCATAATTAGCGCTCATCATTGCTGCTGCTGGAGAATAGTGCACTTTAAGCACAACCTGTCTTTGCCTGACACCTTTATGTTTTGCCGAGCATATAGCAATTGTTGCCTTTGTGCACAGTGTCCTCCATTTACCGGACAGGCGCACAATGGGCTGCCTCGCAGGGGTCCTTACCTGTCAAAAGGACCCCCAGCTCCCCACACAATTTAGCCCTTTTACTCTCAATTCATGGTAAAAGACCCCCCTGAGCTGAATGCCTCTTCTGTGCACTGCTATTTGTCTGTTTTCATGTGTTTTGAAAACAACAACCATTCGCACCTCTTCTCTGTGGTGCAGGGTGGTATAATGATGCAGATCCTCAAACAGGAAACAATTTGGAGCTTTTTTTTTTACGTGTGTCTTTGTCCCTTTGTGCTGCGGTGTGTATGTATTAAATAACTGTGCTAATTGCTGTGTGAAATTGCTCTCCGCTGAAGAGGGACCAAAGATCAGAGCGGTGTAATTTGCAGTGCGAAGCCTTGTGTTGTGTGTTGTTGACACAGAGCTCACCAAACCCGCTGTTTGTCCTCAACGTGGTATCACAGAAATGAAAACCAATTCTTTTTTTACACTTCCTGTTCTCGGATATGCTTTAAAACATGTTCACAAAGTTTATCTCAAAAGTACTTTCTGAGCCCACTATGAATAGAGTGCAGAAGTTTATTGTCTCATGGAGTGAGGACATCATCATTGACGATGATGTGCAAACTAAAAATTACAGTTTTTTTTTTTAATTATGAAAAAAACGGCAAACTGAAAATTACATGGAAACATTTTTCAAACCTGCAAAAATATGAAAAAAAAACTGCTAAAACTCCTCCTGGCTACAATGATAGCCTTTATTTAATTGACCATGATCATCTCTTGAAACAAAACTAAGCGCAAATGAGCAAGTAATCAATGATGTTAAAGAATGAGAGAGGACTGATTTATGTCCAGTTAGAATTTTTTCAGTGGTGACGAGCAGAGAGTTGAATGAGAACATCACAAATCCCATTATCAAAAAACAGAACCGTTCCACAGGATTTGAGACATTTAGCAAATGTTCTCATATCCCCTTTTCAAATGTTCACCTGCCATGAACTTGTTTCAAAGTCACAAACCCTTCTAGCAGAACCTGGCGTTGAGTAGAATTTGATTCAGTGAAGTCTTGAAAGTATTTTCTAGCTTGTAGGGATAAAAAAAAAAATCACTTCACAAGACATCTTAAGAGCCTCAGGATGACCCAGGGCAGTTTAGAAGTGCTTCATTCAACTAATGCTACACACAGAACACAAAAACAGGATCGTTTTAAGCCAAGGAAGGTGTCATTGCAGAACTGAAACACTAAAATGTCAAATCAAACATTAGTAAGAATCCACAAACAGCAAATGTAGCGTATAGACGACAAATGAAGCCCTACATTAAAGCACGGTGGAGGTTTTATCATGCTCTGGGGCTTTTTTGCGGCCTATGATACTGGAGATATTAGATATATCAAATAATAAACGATAATGATCACTGAGGCATTTCAGAATAAAACTGTTTCAGAGTTAAGCTAGATTTAGATCAAGGATGTTCAGTTCTGGTCCTTGATGTCTTCCTACTCTACGCACCTGGTTCAAATGTAGACCATCGACAGACTTGTGTAGACCCTGATGACAAGCTGATGGTGATCCAATCAGGTATGTTTGAGCAGCAGGGAACTGTAAAATAAATCAATGAATCAATATATAAATTAATCAATAAATAAATCAATAAATAAGTCCTGCAAATCTTAGAAAACCTTGACCACTACCTGAATAGCGTCATCTACCAGCTAACAGAAAAGTTTCCAGGTTGATGCAGAAAAGGTTTGAAAGCCTCCCATTGTTTTGCTAAATGTTGTGCAAAAGAAAATTAGCAGTTTATCATTTCGCATTTGTTGTTTTTATTTCGCTATTGGCCGTTTTGTTGGTAGCTTTGGACATATTGTTAAAATGTTCAGATGACACAAAATTGGTTAATTATGAGTCATTTTTGTTGACTGCTCTGAGGAGCCAGTAACTCTAAGCGGGACTGTATCGCACATATTCATTTATCACTTTTATCACAATATACAATCTGTGGTAAAAGCTCTTGCAGAAGAACGGCGGGTTTATTTACAATGCTCTGATGATTAAGAAGCTCTCAGATTCAGTTATTAACTACAACTGCTGTATTTATCTGTAACACTGTTGAGGAAATCATTCGAGAGTGAATTGTGGCAAGGCTTCATTTTTTTGTTTATCATAATGGAAAAATAATGACGCTTTGTCTCACAGAAAAGTCATCCTGTTTACATTGTTAGGACTTAACAATGAAGCTGATGGCTAATAACAGCTTCCACGCCATTGTTCAATCAAACGCCCGTTTCAAAACATTTTCTTTGCATCGCGACAACCTCCTGGTGGGAGGAAATCTACAACCAGCAATTCAGCTCACTTCATAATGGGGCTTCATTGTGATTAATGCATTTTCTTTTCCCATTTTCTTAGAAGCAGATGATTTTAAAGATTGGCTGAAATGTGTTGTTTGCTTCCTCAGATGATAGTGGAGCAGAAGGTGGCCCAAACACAGGACACGATGGGGACGTGTAGCTCAGAGCCCGGGATGCAGCTGCAGCTCCAGCAGGCACTGGAGCAAATATCCCACGTCAGCACGGCCCTGTGTGATATACAGCGCTACTACCAGGAGGTGAGCAAGAGAGTGTCATGGTACAGCAGAATGCTTTCCTGGTCTATCAGCACACGGTCTCTCAGTCTCTCTCGTTCCTGCAGAGCAAGGGTGCTGTGGAGCAGAGCGGTGTCATCTCTGAGCTGCAGAACCTAAAAGAGCAGCTGGAGATTAGTGAGAGGGAGAGGAAGACTTTGGAAACCCAACTGTCTGAAGCTCATAGACATGCCACACAGCTGCAGGAAGAAGGTACAAACTATTTAAGACAATACAAGCATCTCTTGGTACCTTCTAGTGGTTGAATGTTGTAACCTAACGATAAAACATGAGCTTTTCTACTCACACCTCTAAAAGCTTGTCTGTAGGGTTCCAGTCTTGGATAGATTGTGAAGCAACTGATTCAAATAGTCTCCTCTCTTCTTCTGGTCCATTGCAGATGACACTTGTGTCCATAACTTCATTCCCGAAGCCTCAGGAGTCTCTGGAAGTTGTACTTTCTAGGTTGTTCTCAGTAAAATCTTGTCCTGTTAGAGCAATTTCCGTATTAAGCGTACTCTCTTCATCTGTATCTGAGTTGTCTTTGACCTATAAAGGACTGCTTCATCTCATCTTTCACTCCATGTTACGATAAGACTGCATTGTTTGATATTTGACGTTGAACACTGTGATCTTGTAATATCTGGACAAGCTCTCCCTGTGTCTGCTCCCTGCGTAGTCAAACAGTTGCAAGAAATACCGAACCAGGAGCATAAAACTGTTGAACTGATGGGGGAAAAATCTCTTCTTCCACCTCCACCTCCACCTCCACCTCCACCCCCGTCCACTCCTGCCGTTAAGTACGTCTCACTTAAGATGCATATTTCTCCTTGAATGAAAGAAGTAAAAGTCGAAATACTATTTGAGATTTTACTTGTTTTGTTTTTTTTTAATCTTGTACTGACAGAAAAATGTAAACACAGAGTTATAAGATCGTTTTTGGTGCATGGCACTGTGATATGAAGGCTGTGACCTCTGGTTTTTATCTCTCCGCCTAGTTTACAAGATTTCCTGAGGAGCAGGAGACAAACCTGCATAAATCCAGCTGACCAAACCAGTGAGTCTCCCAGTCACACTGAACTTCAACTATTATTCATACGGGTTGCTTTAAAAACAGTTTTTTATTTGATTACATCCATCCTCTCACTTTATTTACACGTACTGCAGCCCATAAGGTGTATGTTGTCATTTTGTTTTTATTTTAAGAGCCAGCACCCTTGTTGGACATGAAGGCAAAGGCAGTGGATGAAATGATGGAGAGAATAAAGAAAGGCATTTCCTTGAGGCCCATCCAAAAAATACAGGTAGAAAAAGAAAATATTATGGATTTAAGCTTTAGACATTTAGATGATGTTACTGTCAAAAAAAATGTCCCTAATAAGTGGGAATTAAAAAAATATAACTCCCAGACTTTGTCTGATGACAATCATCTCACTTTTTTGGCTCGCAGGACGACGACAGCTCCTGGAAGGTCAGTTATCTTTTGCTTCTTATCAGTTCAATCAAGCACCTCTGCTAATTGGACTGGTAATTTGTTTTTTTTAAAATATCAACTCATCTCATAGGACCAGAGAAGTGAAAACAGAAAATCTGCCGTCATGGAGCTCAAAGTAATACTGGTAACTGATGATACGCTGCTCTTATCTGCACTGTAGAGACAAAAGACTTTCGTCTCTTGATGCGTGTTTTACAATTGTACACACCAGGGGAACATGAAGCATCAGAGTCACCGCAGAGTACCTTCTAGGAGGGGGATCGGACGAAATGTTGGCGAGTCAGAGCTCCTGCTGGTGCTGCAGAGGAGGAGGAAAGTGATGGGAGATAATCAGGACTCATTGTCCTCAACTCAAACACAGGGTGCGCTGCCTCGTCCTGCCCTGGGTGTCAAAAGTCTAGTTTTAGTTTTTTTATTAAATGGATAATGGTTATTATTACTGTCAGTGTATATTGCTGTCTAAGTGGTTATAAACTCTAGTGATTTGTTCGGGACTTCAGTTGAAAATAGCATGTCTCGATGGATATATGTTTATTGAGCTGCTAAAACATGATTTAGCCTGTTATCAACCATCATAAATGAAAGTGTAGGAGATACATCAATGTTAGTTGACTCTACATGACTGATCTGTGACAATCCAGCATAGTTTTCACCAGGTTGAACTTCTGACTTGTCTGTCTGGTCTTTTATCGGGCATTTAAAGCTGCCATGTAAGCTTGTAAGCAGACAATTGTCTCTCAACATCAGTGTCTCACTACGATAAAAGCAGCTCCTGCTAAATCAACTTCTCTTGTGAGAACTGGTGGTTTCTGTCATGAGTCTGTCAGGCCAAAGCATCCAGGAAACATGAGGAGCTCACAAAAGTTTAAACAAATTCTGCTCAGTTTTCTGCTCGGTCCATCGATAGAAAAAAAGGGAGGTATTCATGTGAAAAAAGAAGGAAAAATAAAAGTTTGGATAGGATCATTTAAACAGCTTTTCAACCAGTCACTGTGATACTTGACCTTTTAAGATATCATTATGTGGTAAAAGGGAATGACAAGGAAACAAGACTGCACAGTAACCATCAGGTCACTTCCAGGGCAAGAGGAACTTGAACTTTTCAACTAACTACAATATTTATAAACTAAATGAATATCTTTTTTTTCTTTCTAACTTAAGTGTTACAGCGTGTTCTCATTTTTGGATTCGTGCCTAACATGAGTATGTGCTGATGTCTTGGCCAGACCCCCAGCCAGGAGAAAGATGTGGCCCTGCAGCAGCTGATGGTCCCTGGGCAGCCGAGAGCAGCAGCGCTCCCGTGCTCCGGAGGCTGAAACAGAACCGGGAGAAGAGAGACTCTCGCATCAGAGCCTCGGCGCTGGTCGTCAGCCCTGAAGATTCACACGTAATACCCAACATATAAAATGCTCAACCTCTCTGATGTCTGGAAACCGCTGGCTAATGAAAGTCCAAATAAAAACAGTTCTGTTTTATGTTTGTTTAATCTCCTGCTGAGTACCAGACAGAAGGAGTTTCCGAAGGAAAAGCATTTCTTTTAAGAGCCATTTAAGCCCGGGTCTGCAAAAAGCAGAGGGCAGTGTTAGTCATGGTACCTGAACTCTTATTCGTGTCTAGTCGTGTTTTATATCCAGAATCCTTTATTTTATTTTATGTTTATGGGTGAGGGGGTTCTTGGCTTTCAGCTGATCTAAGTGCAGGAAAAATAGGTGAATAAAGCCTGAGCCCTTACAAAAATCCTTTCTATGAATACCCTTGCCCACTCCTTTCCCTATCTTCCTCTTAAAGCTCATTCTAGGCTGCCTTGTGTTTAGGCACATTAGAGCTGTCACACCAGGAGCCCAAAGGTGTTGCAGCGATAAGAGCCTCATGTGATCTGATGCTTCCCTCCTGAAAGTTCTTTAAATGCTGCGGGTCGCCTTTTGTTTTCTCACCTCTGCATGGGGATTGCATATATGTGTGCATGCATGAATGAGTGCACGCACCTTTACACCACACCATCAATCTGCCTATCTACCTTTGTTAAAAGCACTTGAAAATAGGATGAAATTACTCTCACCTTTCGTTCTGACACCATTTTAGTGTCTTCACACTGTTTCACATTATATATTTACTTTATTTAGCGCTTTACCGAAAGGTGTGCCTTTTCACTCTCGGGCATGCATTTTTGATTGTTTTCATCCGTGATCTCAAAGGTGTTAGCATTTCAGCTATAGTAATATATGCTGCCCTTTCTTTATTATTGAACTCCTGCACATGACTGTGATTGTGTGTGTGTGTGTGTGTGTGTGTGTGTGTGTGTGTGTGTGTGTGTGTGTGTGTGTGTGTGTGTGTGTGTGTGTGTGTGTGTGTGTGTGTGTATTTGTGTGAGAGAAAAATAGAGGAAGTTGTGGAAAGGTCACTCTGTAATCCAAAAATCAATATTAGGAAGAACTTTTTAATGACTCATATATGGATGGGATCTGAAAGGCATCAGTTCATGTTTCTTTCCCTTTCTTAACATTTTATAACAATGTTCCATTATTGAGGATTAAAAGAAAATGCAGATTAATGTTAAAGCCATCAACATGTCTCTTTTATTGAGTGGTACATTTTATACATTTGATCTTTTAACTTTGATATTTGGTCTTAATTTTTAATGATTTGAGCCAAAAAGTGTATGTTGACCAAAGATCTAAATTGCTGACCTAAAAAGAAAGAACTTTTGCACTCTTCAAACGGTATTCCTCCTGAGAAATTAGACTTCAGCTCCACTAGTTCAGATCTTTACTGGACGAGGCTGATGATGCTTACGGTGACTTGCTCCTTCTGGCTGAGTCGCAGCAAAGTTTTGCAGCGAGTTATTGACTGGCTGTCTGGGATTCGCTCCTTTATAGACGCACGCAAGTAGAAAGAGCAGCACGTGGAAGAGTGCGAACTGTCAGACCGTGCATGGATTCTTCATTTGAGATTTCCACCGGGCCAAACTGAATGAGCTCAGGTCTGAACAACACGGTGAACACCAAGGAAGAGAAGTTATAGCATTATAGCATTTTAATCCAAAGTGGGCTTGATAAGAAAAAAAGCCTCACATGGGGTTCATCATAAACCCAGTTCTTCCCAGTGACTCTGACAGTGTCAGATGACCTTTTAACAGCTCACTGTAATCAAAACAAAGCAGACGACTGACTTGATAGTAGATTACTGACTGTGACTGCAGATGTCCTTGTGAGCTGAACGTGATCGGCACCCACAGACCCTAACACATCTGGACTGCGTTTCCAGACACCATTGTTGTCAACTGTGTTAGCACCTAACATAGCTGGAAAGATGCGAACACAAAGCATCTGGCAACAGTGTGGTTTGGATCGCCGAGGTTCAAACCAAACTTATAGTAAAGCCGTTTTCAGTTTTCAGAAAACAGTCATACTTTGGATGTTTCAACACTGCATCATACTGCTATTAGTTAAATGCTAACTTCGGTCGTTGTAGGGCAAATGCACTCCGAATGAATTTCAACCTCTTATTTCTCTTTTGTTGTGTGGGTTGATTAGGATGATTTATGCACGCCCACAACTAACTCCGCCGGCCGGAGCTTCTGCCATTTTTTCGTAGCGGTGTATCGCGTAATTCGCGTCAGGCAGCCAATCAGAACAGTGTCTCATTATCATAGCCTCCCCGCCCACTCAGAATCCCACATAGAGAAGGAGGTTAGAAACGGGGAAGATAAAGACATGGCTTAGAGACTGAATTTCTCATTTATTTAGCAAAAACAATCAAAAGCTTGTTTTTAAGACATTCAAGGCCTGTTTAAAATAGGTATTAGATGACATAATAGGTCCCCTTTAAATTACAACCTGAGTTTATCTGTGATACACCAAGGTGTTTTAGGGTTAACAGCTCAGATTCTGCAGTCTGTTGTATGCCTTCTTTTATAGTAACAAACCTTTTTTATATATTTGAAAGTTGGCGTCGGGGCAGTCGTTTTCCATTCTTTTTTCAGACTCATGGACAACAGACCGACAGAGAGAGAGAGCAAACCAATAAACCACACCCTAACCCTGATAAATCATTAACTTCCTCAATGATTCTTATTTTGAATTCTGTATTCAAGGCTCATTTTGAGATATTTTTCTTGTATTTCATTGTCCTGACAAAAAAAAAATCAAAATGTATAGACCAACTGTGTGTAATTTTGAATGTTTAAAAACATTAATAAAAGCAGCAATATAATTCAGGATTTGCACATTTGTATTTCCTACATGCAGACCCGGATTAACTCGGTGTGGTGCCCCAGGGTGACCACACTTGAAGTGCCCCCCTGCTCCCACATTTTACAGTAAAAAAAGGGAAATTTACTATGGTTATGAAGACCATAGATTTACATGAACGTATTGCTGAAGTACATGCTCAACACTCATACTACAAATAAATGTAAGACAAGCAACCAACTAAGAGTAACACCACAGATAGACATGAGTCTACAAACGCCAAACTACACTGATGCTCCAATCAGAATGCACCTCACATGCCAATGTAACACCACATGTTAACTATCATCATTTCCATCATATACAGGATTGTCAGAAAATTTGAATATTGTGATAAAGTTCTTTATTTTCTGTAATGCAATTCAAAAAACAAAAATGTCATACATTCTGGATTCATTACAAATCAACTGAAATATTGCAAGCCTTTTATTATTTTAATATAGCTGATTATGGTTTACAGTTTAAGATTAAGATTCCCAGAATATTCTAATTGTTTGAGATAGGATATTTGAGTTTTCTTAAGCTGTAAACCATGATCAGCAATATTAAAATAATAAAAGGCTTGCAATATTTCAGTTGATTTGTAATGAATCCAGAATGTATGACATTTTTGTTTTTGCAATTGCATTACAGAAAATTACAATATTCTAATTTTCTGAGACAGTCCTGTACTGTATGGCCTGTCTGAGGACTACATGCAAAACTATTACAGAATATGACTAAACAATCAGACAGGCCTGAATGAGCTGATGGGGGGGGGGGTAGGGAACAGCACACTCACTCAAATGCAATTCTTTTTATTATTATTATTATTATTATTATTATTATTATTATTATTATTATTATTATTATTATTATTATTATTATTATTATTATTATTATTATTATTATTGTTATTATTATTATTATTTTCATGTATTTTTATTATATCATTGGTTACTGCTGTTGTACCTGTTTGCACCTCTTCCAGCAAATATATAGAGAAAATAACAAAATATGACATATATGGTCCAGTTAGTCATTTGATTTGGTGCCCCCTCATTGGCTGGTGCCCCTGGGCGCTCGCCCAGTTCAGTGTATGGATAATCCGGCCCAGCCTACATGTGTGATCGGCAGACTTTGGTCCGTGCAGTGCAGAGCGAGTGTAGCGGTCCGCCTGTGGGGGGTGTTGTAGCGGTCCTCCCGCCACAGGCGGCGCTGCAGCAGCGCTGCAGTAGCAGCGCGGCGCTGTCCTTCCCGCAGACGCTCCACCAGCTGGAGTGAAACAGCGGAAGCGACCTCGACCACCGCTAGTTAGCAGCCTGCTAGCCGTTTTTTCTCTGTTATTTTCTTACCTGTGTGTCTCGTGGCATATGCAGAGAGATGTGGTTTATTTATTTACTCAGCTGGTTATCCTTGGTGATTCAGATATCCTTCGTCACTCTAGCTATAGGTAAGTTAAAGCTGAAAACCCTCAGGTGCTAATGCAGGGACTGTCACCTGTTTGTGCGAACGTCGTCACAAATGGAGGATAAAATCAAATTAAGAAAAAAAAATGAATATGAAATATAAAATCACTGCTGCTTTAGTATTTAAGTTCGTTGGTTTCAGTGACATTTTAAAAGCTACGTACTTTTCAGCATGAGCAGTTCTAAGACGAGGTGAAGATGTTCTGGCAGCATAAAGTAGATATGTGAACTACTTTACAATTACTTTAAATATCTGCTGTTTTCTTTGGGGTCTGGGATACGCATTTACTTCCGAGGCTTGTTATTTTATAGCGTAATGTTACCGGTTCTGCAGTTATCAATATACACTAATCAACTAAACTTTTAATCAGTTAACTGTACGATTATTGGTTTTTGAAATGTGATAATTTTGTGTGGACTTGATAGTCCTATTGCTACATTTACCAGCTTTAGGACAATATATTGATATTATAATGGATTAAGTGAGAGCTGGATACTTTAAAATGCCCGTCCGTGCCCCCAATGTATATAGTTTGATCAAATCAAAACACAAAAGGGAAGTTGAGGAAGAGTCCACGTTGCAGGTCACCTGGCCACGTACCACAGGTGTGCCAGACACACCCCGTTTATATACTCTTAAACAGAGCTGTCAAAAGTATTCACACTCATTACTCAGGTAGAAGTATAGATACTAGAGTTTAAAAAAACTCATGTAGAAGTTGAAGTATCAACTCAAGTTTTTTACTCAAGTAAAAGTATAAAAGTACTGGTTTCAAAACTACTTAAAGTATAAAAGTAAAAGGAATGTAAGGGGAAAAAAGCATTTAAGGACAAAAACCATTGAAAATGAATGCATCTTAGTATAATGCAAATATATTAAAGAACCATATATGTGTACTATTGAGCATTAACATGTGTTTCAGAGAGCAGGAGATATGATGACTAGTTGCCTATAAGTATTGTAATGGTGCAAAAAGTCAAACTTCAGAGGCACGTTATCATTTATCCTAATCTTTATTGGAATGTACATCCAAGTTTAGTTGCAGGAATCTGAGGGCAACGGATGTAAGAACAAAACTGGACAAGAACATCTGAAACAACCACAACCAAATTCACTCTATCTGGATGGAGCAATTTAACTGGATAGTTTTTTTTTTTTAAAGGCCGAAATGAAATAGAGTAACAAGGCTGTTTTTAAAATGTAAGGAGTAAAAAGTACAGATAATTGCGTGAAAATGTAAGGAGTAAAAGTAAAAAGTCGTCTGAAAAATAATTACTCCAGTGAAGTATAGATAACCAAAATTTCTACTTAAGTAAGGTAACAAAGTATTTGTACTTCGTTACTTGACACCTCTGCTCTTAAACGGCTTTACTCATGACTTTTTGGTGTAGAAGACGAACTTCATTGATCTATTTAAATAGTTGACAAAAACTGTCCAAAATTCCCCACTAATATGATTTGAATACACTCTTTACCATGGAAGTATGACAGATGTAGCTTCTTCTTTTTTTCCAATCCCATTACAAAGTAATTCAGCATGTGAGGAATGGACGCTATGCTGGCTCTCGTTTACAGTAGTGGTGCACATACAATAACTTTGTGTTACATTAATCTTTAACTTCAAAGTATTCAAGAGGTCCTTTTTAAATAGTGACCGTCATATTAGAGAATGTTGCTCTCCACCAGTACAGATCGCGCTGACCCAACCACAGTGCATCTGGGAAGTCCTTATACAAACTCTCAGAGACTAAAGAGCAGCTATTCAAAACAACCCAGATGGCTGTAGAATTGCTAATAACACCTTATATCGCTTTTTTGCTTTGTAAAACTGGCTTTCCTACTGTGGTGGCTGCATGCCATTTTGGATGTTTTGAGGATACTAGTCTGGTTGCCTCTCTCCCTGCATCACATGCTTCATTTCTCTGATTGATTACATGCCTATACAGTGGCTTCTTCTGCTTTTTGTTGGTACTACCTCCTGAAAATCAAAGTTAAAGTCAGAGGAGCCACACTAATGCAATGTAACAAAGAGGAAAAGATTAGGTTTGCTTGGCAGGCAAGACTGTAAATTCAGTTTGATGGGTTTCCATGGTATTGGGGCATCTTGCAATGATGCTGTCTGAGGAAACAAAATGAAATGTTTCCTCAGACAGCATCAAAGTAAGCAAAATCTCATTTGTTTACAGCTGCCTTTCACTATATTATGAGTTTAGATTTAAACAGTGTTAATTCCAGTACTTAATTGCAACTCTAGCTCAAGTCTAACTTTTTCTTTATTCTGCCACTGCACTGAAACTTTTTTCTCCTCTTCACTTTTCATATTTTTATTATGTAAAGTACCATGAATTGCTTTAGTGCTGAAATGTGCTATACAAATAAACTTGCCTTGAAATGTCTTCAAGAACAAATGAAAAGGCAGTCCAGTTGCCTACTTTCAAGTCTTGAGAGAGATAACAAACACTTAGTTTTGCCAAAACTATGTATAATGCTAATTCTTAATGCTTATGGATCATGCACAGATTGAGGTTTACAGCATGGAATTGTGATTGCAGCATTTGTCATTGTTGTTGCTGTTAATCTAAGGTGCTCATCACTTTTTTGCCCCTATCCAGCTGCTGGCCTGTATTACTTGGCTGAACTAATTGAAGAATATACAGTAGCCACCAGTCGAATAATAAAGTATATGATACTGGTGAGTAAGCGAGTAGTCAATTATGGATTTGTTTTTAGTATTTGATTGAGTAAAATTAATAGTTAAGACCATCTACATCAAACTAAATTCTTACTACGTGCGAATGTGTCCAGTTTTCGACAGGTGTGCTGGCTGCTCTCTATGTTTTTGAAGGATTTCCAGTGTTAATGGTGGGAGTGGGCCTCTTCACGAACCTAGTGTATTTTGGCCTTCTGCAGACGTTCCCCTTCATCCTGCTGAGCTCCCCAAACTTCATCCTCTCCTGTGGTATGTATTACAGTCAGGATTGTTTTCATATAAATAAAAACAGTCGCAAAGTTGACTTAGCTAAAACACCAAACAATCCAATGTGGAAGTATTACCCAAGATGTGTTAATTTCTATCATCCCAGCATGTATTTGATGAACATTTTTGTATAGGTTTATTTGTTTTTAAGTTTTGCCCCTCTAAAATAGTCTCTCTTTCCTTGTCTTCACACTGCAGTGTTGGTGGTAGTGAATCATTACATGGCCTTCCAGTACTTTGCACAAGAGTATTATCCATTCTCAGAGGTAAGTTCATCTCCCATTTATGCCATGACCACTTCTAGATGGAGTGCTTTATGAGTGGGGAAAAGTTTCCTTCCTTAATTTCAGTTTCTTGTCTCATCTGTGTTCCTCTCTGACCACAGGTGCTGGCATACTTTACCATTTGCCTCTGGGTGATCCCATTTGCCTTCTTTGTGTCACTGTCAGCGGGCGAAAATGTCCTTCCCTCCACCATGCAGCAAGGAGGTGAGAAACAGACACTTTTTCCTCTCTATATTGTTTGTGATGGGTGGGGGCAGAGGTGGAAAAAGTACAAAAATATTGTACTTAAGTAAAAGTACAAATTTTCTGCTTGAAAATTACTTAAGTAAAAGTAAAAAGTACCCATTAAGAAAATTACTTAAGTAAAAGTATAAAAGTACCTCAAATTAAATATAATAAAGTACCAAAAGTACATGGTGTAAAATGTACTTAAGTACAAAAGTAAAAAGTACAAAGTACAAAATTATTTTCAAAAGGATTGCAAAGAAATGAAGAATCCAAGAATTTGCTTACAACTCTAAATAATGGTGATATTATTCTGACCCCTTTAACGTTTGTTTCCATTAACCCATTTTAATTTCGTCGGCTTGAGCGTCGGCTGCCGCTCAAGGCTGATTTATGGTTCCGCGTTACACCAACGCAGAGCCTACGGCGTAGGGTACGCGTACCCTACGCCGTAGGCTCTGCCTCGATTTAACGCGGACCGATAATTCAGGCTTCAGTCTTCATCGGTACTCGACGTGACGGCGGTTCCTCCGGCCTTTCCGGCCCGCCTCTGCGGCGCAACTCTCCCGGGAGCTGCGGCTCCTTCTCGGGGAGGCCGAGTCTCCCCCGCTGGGCAATCACGGGCAATTCACTCGCCCCCCTTCCTTCCCGTCCGCCTTATGGTTCAGCGTTAAATCGACGCATACCTACGGCGTAGGGTGTGCGTCGCCGCGTCCCCTACTCCGTAGCTCTGCGCCGGTGTAACGCGGAACCATAAATCAGCCCCCGCTGTGCTGTTCTCATGGCTTTAATTTGTAGCGAGTAACGACGTGTCCAATTTTAAATGTAGCGGATTAAAAGTACGATTTTTTTTTTCCTTGAAAATGTAACGAAGTAAAAGTAAAAGTACAGAAAAATGAAAGTATCAATAAAAGTACAAATTCTCAAAAGTCTTACTTAAGTAAAATAACGAAGTACTTGTACTTCGTTACTTTACACCACTGGGTGGGGGTTAAGCGTTCAATATCCATGGTACACAGTTAGGGCAATAATGTGCCTATTTGTGTTTTGTTACACACATTTGAAAGGTATTATCTGAAGTACATTATTCCTTGAATATATCATGTGCTCTTAGGAGTGTCAGGTCAAGTTCTACTGATGACTATTCATAGCCCGGCTAGCTCAGTCGGTAGAGCATGAGACTCTTAATCTCAGGGTCGTGGGTTCGAGCCCCACGTTGGGCGCTGACTTTTTCTTAGGCTACTTTCTGTATTCTACCATGACTCTTAATCCCTATTTTTTATTTTATTTTTCAAAGATATAATCCCAATGTAAAAATGTGCTGGTAATAACATCTGCTTTCTGGAAGGTGTAATTAATTCTCTCTTTCCTTTTTTCCTTAGATGACGTGGTGTCTAATTATTTTACCAAGGGCAAACGGGGTAAGAGGTCTGGGATCCTTCTTGTGTTTTCTTTCCTGAAGGAGGCAGTGCTGCCCAGCCGACAGAAAATGTTCTGAGGTGCTCAGACTCGGGGTGCAGCCTCGGGGGCTCGGAGTTTAACTGCGTGCATGGGTCGGAGATGAAGGGGCACTATGGGAGAAAGTGGGAATTGATTGTGGACGGGACTGAAACGAAGCAGAGGCCAAAAGGGGAGGAAGGCACACAAAGGAAGGACCAATGAACAGAACAGAGCTTCCAAGTGGACAGGCTGGCGAGTTTACACGGACTATGTTCATCCTTGTTTGTACTGACTGCCAACAACACTTACTAGAGACCTCATTGTGGGGAGGTCTTGTCTGTAGCGCAATGTTTTCATATTGTTGAAATTCATTTTTTTAAGCTTTAGTATTCAATTATGTATAAGTGGGGTTTGGAATTAACAACCAACAAATCTGACATCTTTTGCTTGGGCAGATGAATCATCAGCTTTCTTCCTGAGGAGGCATCTTCTGTCATTTGTATGTTGTAGGGCACACGCTTTATCTGATTTAATACACTACCATCAAAACCAGATAAAGAGGTGAAAGAAAACCCTTAAAAATATTTTCTCTTAATAAGTAAGATGGGTAGGGATAAGTGAGTAAGCTTAAAATACAAAAAAACTGAATACAATGGTAAACTGTGTAATTAGCAAGTGATTTGCTTACAAAATTCCACAGGTCACCATGCAAATGCTTATTAGGATAAATGAGAAACGTCTGTCAGTGAAGCTGTAAGGAATGTATAGAGCAGTCTTATTCTAATTACAACGTGTGACTAGATAAAAATACCCTCTGCCCTGCAGTATCACATGGCTCAGAAGGAGATATATGTGGGCACTTTTTAACCCTTAAACTGAAGTGAGCAGCAAGGGATCTCTTGTACCCTGGATAATCAACATTGAGCTACTTAAAACAAAAATAAACTTCACCAAGTGCAATATTTTGGATAATCTTCATCACATTCATTATTCATTAGCTCTGCAGAGCGACTGCTTGCCTGTCTTTTTTTTGGACAATTTGTAAAAAATTCATATTTATGACGAATTGATTTTTGTACACCGATTCAATAGTAAATTCAAAAGCAAATGTAAAAACTTCTGAAAATCTAAATGTGCATCTTTTTTTTTAAAGATTCATGGTGTTGGGGTACGAACACTGCTCAAAAAAGTTTCCTTAAAGAGAGATTTGAGAGGCTGACTTTTATTTCCTTTCTTTTTTTTTTTTTTACCAATAAGTGTGATTCATCGTAGGCTGGTATGCACACAACTGTGAAATAAAAGGTTTTGTTGGACTAACTTTCAGATTAAATTGTTATCTTTTCACAGGGTTGCGCTTCAAGGAAACAAATGCAAAAATAGAGCTTCTGAAAATCAATTCCATTTAAATAAGGTCAAAGCACTCGGTCACCCACAAATTGTTGACCTTCACTATGCCAAGAAGGTGTTCATGTGAGAGACTGTCAGTCTGGATGATACTATGTGATTCTAGTCCCATGTGGACTGGTCTCATAGGGAGCACCAGGTTGGTGCCAGTGTGCACTTTGACCCCCCAGCAAGGTGTGAAGTGCCTCCTGAAGTAAAGGAAAAAGACAAAACTACAGCACACGCACGCACACACGCAGATCTTCCTCTGACAGGGCACAGCTCGCGGTTGGTGCTCAGATGCTGTTGACAAGCCCTTACCTGAATCCCAATATATTTCCCTGGGGGAGATCAGTGGAAGTGCAGAGATACAGCTGTGACAGGTGACCCAGTTCACTGTGGTTTTCTCACCTTTCACTCACCCTGCGTTTGTTGGTGCAGCATCTGGAGTGTGTGGGCTTTTGATCGTTAATTTGAGCTGCCTGTGGCAATGTTTGCATGCCTCTTAAAACTTATGAGACAATCAGGGATGTAATTCATTTATAAAGAAGTCAGCCATATTAAAACCACTTGCCTAATATTGTTTGGGTTTCCTGCACTTTAGCTGCATAAACATCCCTGACTCACTGGACTTGTAGTCCATGGGCCAGACCAGATATCAGTACCACTCAAGGTGACAAAACTTATATCTATAGATGACATTCTGGTATGATAACCCTCCCTGAGTGGCAGCTGTATCATAGTTACCAGCTCATGAAGTTACCCACCCCCTTCAGAAAATTACATTTTAGATGCTGGTGCATATCCTGGTTAACTCATGTACAGCATATCTGTCAATGTTTCACAATATTGTCTTTGGTATCATTTTAAAGGGGACCTTTGTAGCATTCATTCAAGCTAAGATGTGAATCTTTCTGACCAACATAGAGGTCACTGCAGCTCTTTAAACTATAAACAATGCACATTTTTACACAATTTTCGCCTAGATGATATACTATCTTTTAGCCCTGTGTCATCTAGGAACAACAGAGACACAAAATACAAAAACTGGAATATTCACAGGACCATAAGGATTCAGGAAATGTATCACATCTTAACTTGAATTAATTCTTCAAAGGTCCCCTTTAAAATGATACCAGAGACAATATTGTGAAACATTGACAGATATCCTGTACATGAGTCTAAACCAGGATATGCACCAGCATCTAAAATGTAATTTTCTGAAGGGGGTGGGTGACTTCATGAGCTGATTACTATGATACAGCTGCCACTCAGGAAGGTTATCATACCAGAATATCATCTACAGACATGGATCTTTTCAAAAACCCTAAGTAAGTTTTGTCACCTTATGGCAAGGGAGTGTCAGTTACCAGGATGTTGGTAGCACATCCTTTGGTTTCTGTGGGTTTTGGGGTAAGGACAATGTGGATTTTTCTCTGACACCTTTTTTTGTGTTTTGTACTGTTTAGAAAGAACATTGTCATGACTCATGGGAGAGAGTTGGTTACGTTTTCCAAGTAGTATCTTTGTGAATATCTTGAACAGAGATTTACCAGTATAATATTTTCTTAACCTGGTATAAGGTCAAGTCTAAGTTGAATTTTAATGCATTTCCCCTCAACCCTTGTGAACACTTTCAGGTGTAGTTGAAACCCCTCAGTCCAGACTGGAAAGGTTCAGTGATGTCCTGCCTCTAGTACCTCTGCAAGGTGCGTAGCCACCTCTGTCCAGATGCATGTGCTCCCTCCCTGGGGGTTTCTTCGATGCTGGCCCTCATCAATTTTCTGTGGCTCGGCTAACCTCGCGGGGAAGGCTCTAGGGAACAACACCCTCTCAACCATATCCTGAGACAAGTTAGGGGTGGGGTGAGACATACAATCCCACTTGGTAGTATACTGCAGCTGCCGGCTGCGGCTGTCCCTCGATAAGGTGACACATTTCCTGAGGTCCATCCCGGTTGGTGTCTCCTCTGGCTGGAGGTTGATGAAGATGGACCAGGGGCTGGGAGATGGAGCTGCTGTTTGCTTTGCGGGGGTGAGCTTGTCTTCCTCAGAGTCTTCTGGTTGGTGTTGTTTACTCAAGCCCTTCATCCATTTGGGATTCGTGCGGGTCTGGTCTGATGAGAGACACTTGGTGTGGTACAGGCTCACACGCACTCTGGGGGAGAAGTCCTTCAGGGGAGCAAAGCCTTTCTTGGTTGCCCACTCTGCCATCTTCTCATCGGTAAGTTTCTAATGATGGAAATGAAGCATTTGCACTTAATGTTGTGTGTTTGCATTGTAGAAAATAACAGCAAATGCAAGAGTACGGAATGTGATATCATTAGATATCAGGTTTTTTTTTTTAAATGACATAACACTCTTCACTTAATATATAACAAATCTTTTGATTCTTTTAATAAATTATAATCAGTGTCTACATCATACAAACTTACCCTTTTACTAAGATCATTCTGCTTGGTCACAAGATCCACAAGATCCCTGTGCAGTGCTTGAAGCAGCTGTCTTTCCTTCAGTTCTAGCTTCTTTTCTGCCTCCCATGAACAATTTTTCAGGTATCTGCGCACACAGAACATTTTTTTTTTTTTTTTTTGGCTCCAGACTATTAATTTTAAACACTTTCTGTGGTGTATGTTCCTTAAACCCTGGCTCAGTACCTTGCTACTTTACGACGGCACCAGATGCGGGCCAGGTCCAGTGGAGTATGTCCGTTGCTGTCCTTTGCCAGCACATCTGCTCCAGCCTTCACCAGGATCTCTGCACAGTCAAGGAAGCCCTCGGAGGCAGCCAGGTGTAGTGGTGTCTGCCCTGAGTGTGCGGGGCTGTTGTCAAGAGAGGAAGCTATCATCATCATCATCATCATCATCATCATTCAGGCTCGCATCACTGCTAACTTCATAGTTGCATTAGTGATGCAACTAAATTGCATGTATAGCAATGTTTGAAAAAGGTGTCTGCTAAATGACAGTAGTAGTTTGCACCTCTTACTAAGCATGTCCCCCACCCAACCAACCCAAAAAATACTTTGCTTTGCAAATATTGCTTTAAAGTGTTCAACAGTTGAGTTATTTGTGCATTTTGAATCCAGTTTAGGAAACGAGGTAAAGGCTGCTGCCTGAACAGAAGATCAACATTGAAGAATATTCCCTACACGTTGACATCAGCCTTTTGCTCCAGCAGGTATTTGAGGCTGGCTGATTTGTTCTGTGGGTACTGGGGGGAAAGGACCGAGTGAATGGGATGGGAACCCAAAGAATCTCTGCCGTTGATCTGCTCCACCGTGGACCCCACCATGAGCTCAACTGAAGCCACTTCCCCATAAAGCCTGGTCACATGGAGCGCTGGTGGACCCTGGAGGACAAAGTGTACATTAAACACTATCAATAGTTTTATATTTGTCCTTTTAAAACACATTTTTCTCAAGTTCATTATAGTTCTACTCAATAAGTATTCTTAGGCCCCCTTTCGGATGTTGCATTAAAACGTCTCTTGAGAAATCCAATTACAGTAGGGCAGTGCTTAACGTATGTTCACACCTGGCATTAACATGTCTTCCCAATTATGGTTTGAGTGATCAGATTTGATTTACTTTTCATCTGAATTTAGCTGCTTGAAATGACTGTAACTTGAAAAATAAATAAAGAAATAAGTCATAGAAGGTCTTCCATTAACTTTTTTTTTTCATAAATGGAAAAAAAAATCAATGAAAGACTACAATACAAATCAGAGTGTACAAATACAAGGAAATAAACTGCAAAACTATTTTCAGGGAGAAGCACACACACTTAAAAGACAAAATAGGTGTCGACTACAAAAAGAGGATTATAGTGACACAAATTGTGGCTACAGGGACATAAATGGCTACAAATGACGTCCGTAAAGAGACATTACAACTGGAGACCGTGAAAGGTCGCAACAACAACAAAAAACGGATGCATTTTTATGGCTTTTATATGGCGTTTTGGTTGTTTCACACGCACCTGTCCTCTCTCCGGCCTCTGTGCGCTCCCAGCGGCAGCAGCGGCAGCAGCAGCAGACACCTGGGCACCCGCCCATGGATCTCTGCGGGACACTTTCCTGTGTAAAAAACAACAAAACCTTAGTGCAGAAAGGAATAAGCAAATAAATAGCACGGGATTTTACAAATATAAGCTTACAATTAATTAAATGTTCAAATATTAAAGAGTGGATTATTTATTTCTAACGATGTGCGTCACTCCCGAGAAGCTCAACCTGGCGCTTAAAAGAGAGAAACGCACACTAACATGCATGATATATAAGCTCTACTTTGGGACTTGTATGCAGATAAAGAAACTGTTCTAATTTTGAATATTTTCAATGCAATTTAGTTTACTTTTTACGTCCTCCGCGTTTTCGTTTTCCGCGTCTGTTGACAGGATCCATGGTTGCCATGGAAACTTAGTAGCAAGGAAACGAGCCCTGATGAACTGCAGTAATGCAGAAAAAAATATAAACATTTATACAGGGTTTTGATTTTAAAGTTCGTTAAAATTTAAGTTATATATAATTTTAGCCTTTGTGTGTATGGCAACTTTGTTTTGCCAAGTCTTAACAATTATCTTTAGCCAATCATGCTTTTGATTATTTGGGTCATGATACATCTAAAACAACGTTTTTCCACTCTCATCTGACTTCTAGTAGTTTAAATGCATAAGAGAGCAAAATGGAAATATACAAGCAAAGCAAAAAATGTTGTGTACAGTAAGAGCATTTTGTTACACTGCACATTGTAGCTTCACAGACCCACTTGTAAAAGGCCTCAACGCTGCATGAAGTGTTTCTTCATGTTTGCAAGCTCTTCTATAAAATTTTTATCAGTTAATCTGGATTCATCGGGAAGGCTTGCCTGTTAGCTTTTGTACCATAGAGACATAATAGATCACCTCTTTATGCTTTACTCCATCTTTTATTCGAACTGAAAACTGAAAGCAAAGTTCAGCTTTGCGATGCTGATTCTTTATCCAAGAGAGGAGTCAGATAAGCAGAGAGAGGAAAAGCTTCTAAACCGAGTAGACGGAATATATAGTAACATATAATAGTAATATATAATAACAATACCTTAATAATTAATTCAATACAATGAAGTGTTGCATCAATGACAGAATAACAACGGCCCAGAAAATATAGGGTTATTGTTTTTACGTCTAGTAGTCCAGCAGATGTAAACACAAATTATCTTGCTCCCCTATGAAACTGAAATCAAACTCCGCCTCCATTTGCAGCACATTCACTAGCACATAATGAATGTTTCCGTTGGTTGTGACAGATAAAGGCAGATGAGCTGCTGCAGGCACAGCGGAAACGGATACTCACACCCTCCTCCACTTCTCCCCACACAGGCCACATTCCTGGCGTGCTCATATTGACATTGCATTAGAATTGCCTGCTCGCACTTGGCCTTGGTAAAGCAGATCAATCCGGCCAATGCCGTGGAGACCTCAGATTGGCCATTTTTTTTCCACTGCACCCCAGACCTGCCGCCACACGTGAAGCTGATGTGAATCGGAACAGTTATATTCTCCATTGGGCAGAGGAGTCGATTTTCTCACCAGGCATCAGGCCTTCCTGATCACAGCTATTGACCATGTGACCCCCGACTGAACTGATTGTGATGGACTGCTCATCGGTGGAGAACAGAGTGTGCCATGACAGAAATACTGTAGTATAACTTTAAAGCGTCTGAAGTTTTCCACAAGTTTTCCAACTATGTGTCTTGGGATGTATTAGATCGTTTTTGGTGTAGAATAACAATGACCACAAAGGCATCAGTTATACATTAGGCTTTATACATCAATAATACATCTTAGAAGGTCAATCTGTGGTCTTCCATCAGATGTTTTTGGCTGTCGGATATAATGTCAAACAGAGAGTCAAATTATCTCATTTTGTTATTTACTAACTAACCATTCGATCATTTGAAGATTTCTTGAAAGTTGTATTCATACTAGTTTGTGTGTGATATGTAAAATAAGACTCGTAAAAAAAGTTTAAAAGTAGTGAACGGGGTTGATTTTTATATTTTTTTTAAACTAAATTTATTTTGTTATTATAATTTGGTGTCACAGCTTTTATGGCAGTTTTATTTCTAAATGTGTGAATTAGATACAGTATTTGATCATCTACAGACGAAGAAAGAATACTTTTGAAAAAATGACATTGAAAGTGTTTAAATTGTGAACGTTCAAACCATTTATTTGAAACTACTTCGTATTCATGATGATTTTATGTCATACATTCAACCCCAGATGGTTACTTGTATTAAGACATTTTCATACTATATCTCAAATTTTCTTAAGTTCCATGTGTGAATATTCAAATAAGATATTTTCTAATTAATTATATGCAGATGTCTGACATATCAAAGGTGTTAAAATACAAGTAATCTTTTTTCCATTAGTATGATGAATTCAAACATTTTTTTGTCCGTAGTTTTCAGCCTTTCAAAAGTTTATTAAATGACAAAGAAACATACCAAAAAAGATGGTGCAGTAATCCAGCATCCTCATCAATACAACTGATCATTTTTATATCAAATTTGTTCTTCAAACTCACCTTTGGACTTTTACCAGCCTTTCCCAAAACTTTCTTATACATATAAGTGTTAAGTGTAACTCAGTAATGTTTTTCACTTTTTGCCCTCAAGACTTTAAATCAATATCCCATCCTCCCATAAGTGGCTCAAATGGTATATTTAATTTACTTCTTTAATTTGTGACGTTGTGCAGGGGTCAAGGACGGGCCACAGACCCTGCTTTCTAGGAGGGGGTTGCTACAAGCAGCAACTGAAC